>NC_134687.1:121680981-122000981 GCF_050947455.1 Rhinoderma darwinii
CTACTACTACTACTACTACTACTAATACTACAGCTACTACTACCACTACTACAGCTGCTACCACTACTATACTACCACTACTATTACTTCTACTACTACTACTACTACTACTACTACTAGAGCTACTACTACTGCTACTACTACTACTACAACAGCTACTACTACTACTACAGCTACTACTACTACAGCTGCTACCACCACTACTACTACTACTACTACCACTACTATTACTTCTTCTACTACTACTACTACTACTACTACAGCTACTACTACTACTACTACTACTACTACTAATACTACAGCTGCTACTACTACTACAACAGCTACTACTATTACAGCTACTAATGCTACAGCTGCTACTACTACCACTACTACAGCTGCTACCACTACTACTACCACTACTATTACTTCTACTACTACTACTACTACTACTACTACTACTACTACAGCTACTACTACTACTACTACAACAGCTACTACTATTACAGCTACTACTACTACAGCTGCTACCACTACTACTACTACTACTACCACTACTACCACTACTATTACTTCTTCTTCTACTACTACTACTACTACAGCTACTACTACAACAGCTACTACTACTACTACTACTACTAATACTACAGCTGCTACTACTACTACTACAACAGCTACTACTACTACAGCTACTAATACTAAAGCTACTACTACTACAGCTGCTACCACTACTACTACCACTACTATTACTTCTACTACTACTACTACTACTACTACTACTACTACTACTACTACTACTACTACTACAACAACAACAACAGCTACTACTACTACTACTACAGCTGCTACCACTACTACTACTACTACTACTACTACTACTACCACCACTACTATTACTTCTTCTACTACTACCACTACTACAGCTACTACTACTACAACAGCTACTACTACTACAACAGCTGCTACTACTACTACTACTACTACTACTACTACTAATACTAACACTACAGCTACTACTACTACTACTACTACTACTACTACAGCTGCTACTAAAACTACTACTACTACTACAGCTACTACTACTACTAATACTACAGCTACTACTACTACTACTACTACTACTACAGCTGCTGCTACTACTACTACTACTACTACTACAGCTACTACTACTACTACTACAACAGCTGCTACTACTACTACTACAGCTACTACTACTACTACTACTACTACTACTAATACTACAGCTACTACTACTGCTACTAATACTACAGCTACTACTTCTACTACTACTACTACTACTACTACAGCTAATACTACTACTACTACTACTACTACTACTACTACAGCTGCTGCTACTACTACTATTACTACTACTACAGCTACTACTACTACTACCACCACTACTATTACTACTTCTACTACTACTACTACTACTACAATGGCAGTTCTGTACAAAGGAAAGTTTAAAGAGAACCTGTCACTGTTTTCTTGAGTTATAATAAATATTATGTTTTAATATTTTCTAACAGGACGATTCAATTACGATTCAATTAATTTGGTTGCTATTTTTTTTATCATTCTGTTGAACTTTTTAATGAGTGAATGTGTTTAAGAGATTTCCTGTCTCTGAATAAATCTAATGTCTTCAGAGTTGTAGAGGAAGCTACTAAATGATGTATTGTAAAATTCCTGTTCAACAGTAGCCATTTTGATTAAAATACACAGATGAAATTCAGGAGGATCACAGTGTGAGTTATATGAAGACAATAACCTTCTCATAATGCGGAATATGTTTATTATATTATTCTGAAATGATTCATGCAAAAATATAAAAAAATACTATTTTGGTGACACATCATCACTCTTTTAGTACCCCATTCCAAGCTGTGTTCTAACAGACTAGCAATCATTCCAAGCAGTACTACGCTTGGGACAAAGAACCATACTATCAATTAGCCACACACATAAAAACTTCTTTAAAGGTGCCAGTCTTAGTCATATCTAGTAGACATTGCTGAATTAAAGGGAACCTGTCATCCTGAAAAATTCTGTGTGGTCTGAGCAGGCGTACTTGAGTTGATTGACATATAGTTTTTAATGAACAGATGAGTCAAGACGGCGGTCCTATTCAGTAAATGACAGCTATCTCTGTATTTACACATATACAGGGAAAACTGTCAATCACTTAGTAGGACCGCCCACTGGACTCCTAAGCCCAGAATGAGCAGAGGTTTAAGTCTATAAATTACTTTGAAGTTTTTATAAATAATTTTTTTTTTACATTTATTACTTATTTTTTCAGCCTCACTAGGGGACTTCACTGTGCGATCTTTTCAATGCAGATATAATGCTTTGGTATACTTAGTATATATTATTGCCTGTCAATATCAGCCGACTGCGCTATTGTTTTCACCAAAAAAACGTAAACCTTACAGAACGGAGACAAACGGAAACCATTAGCAATGGAAGCATTACCATTGAAAACAATGGTCACGCAAACGGAAGCTATTGTTTCTGTTTGCCTTTCCGTTGTTGGGTCCCTCCAACAGAAAGGTCTGACGGAACCCATCAACGGAAATCGAACACTGATCTGAATACACCCTTAGGCTAGATTCACACGAGTGTTTCCGTTTTGCGTCTGCAAAAAACGGACACGTTTTTCATACGTTGCCTTTCCGTGTGCCATCAGTGTTTGTTACGTGCGGCTTCAGTTGTTGATGTCAGTGTTGATGCACATTTCTTTCTTTCTTTCTTTTTTTCTCTGCATTTCAAGGAATACGAATGTACGTCCGTCTGCAGTCCATGATGTTCATGATGCAGTCCATGATGTTCACGCACCCATTGACTTCAATGGGCACGTGATCCGCAAAAAATGCACAAGAATAGGACATGCAGTGAGTTTGAAGCAACGGAAACGCTGCATGAAAAACACTGCATGTCTGAATGGCCCCATTGAATTGCATAGGTTCCGTGTGACGGCCTTTGTTTTAACCGCCGTCACACGGACGTATTCAACGTTCGTGTGAATAAGGCCTTACAGTTAATGAAATATATTTTTTCACACAATTACAAAACGATTGGTCCATTAACATTTAAACACAATAAATAATCCCAGTGATTGCTCTAAAAGGATAAACAAGTACATTTCTAGAGATAAATAAAACAATGATTCCTATTGTTAACAGTAGAGATAATAGTACAGAATATATTTGGGGAATTGGACCAGGATTCTGAATTAACTGTTTAACATGGAAGGTTTGAAACTAATTTGTTTTGAAATCGAATTTAAACCCCGCCGAAGCCCTGACACAAATTATTCACATTGTCAGATGAGTGACATCATAATTGTCTTCCTGATTATAATTTCTCAATTATATTTAAGTTATATGTAGAACTCAAACATTTTAATTTTTTTTTCTTCTCAGACCATTTAAACAAGGACAAATGAACTTTGATATTAGGGTATGTTCACACAACATGTTGATTTCAAGAGAAAACAGTCTGTGAATCTAGGTGTTTTTAGAGCTGATTTTAAAAGTGTTGATTTTTGTAAGCGTTAAATTCAATAGCAAGCTCTTTGCAAGTGTTTTCAAAGCGTATTTCAGAGGGTAATGTGACCATTTTACGCTTCGAAGTGTGCCTGAGAAAACTCTGCGTGAACATACCCTAAGGCTGAGTTCCCACAGGTTGGATATGCTGCGTAAAAATTAAGCAGCGAGTCCGACCTGGAACCCGCAGTACTTTCCGTCTGAAAAATCGCACCACATTGTGTTGCGGTTTTTCGAACTGAATTTCCGCTGCGGAAGAAAGTACTCAAACTTACCCCCTCCATCTTCTCTGCGCATAGTCCGGCCTCCTATGATGGCATTGCAAGCCATGTGACTCTGCAGCCTGTGATTGGCTGCAGCGGTCACTTGGGATGAAATGTCATCCCAGGAGGCCAGACAGCGGGAAGAAGGTGAGCGTTCTCGGTAAATCAGATTTTTGTTTTTCGGAGTTGCAATTTTTGCGGCGTAATCACTGAGAATCCGCCGCAAAAGTCGCAACACTTGGCTTTCAGTTGTGGATTTTGCATCCCCAGTGAATTCATTGGGGAAAATCCACAACAGAAAATCATGAAAAATGCAGCATAAATTGCCATGATGCAGAATTCAATTATTCACCGCAGGTCAATTTTTAAATGTTTACGTTGCGGGTTTTTTCTGCAGCGTGGGCATGAGATTTTCTAAATCTCATCCACTTTGTTGCTACTGTAAATGCTGCGGAATTTCCGCACACAATTCCGTTGCGGAAATTCCAAAAGCGTTTTACGCTACGTGGGAATCCGGTCTAAGGGTTATATAGTTACATAAAAAATCACTGGAGCTAAGCGGGAGTTTATAATAAAATTAAACTTTCACTAGAGCATATTTAAAAAACAATTTGTTATCATACAAAAAATGGTTTGTTGTCATGCAAATAATGACATTAGATACATGCTTGTTTGAAACTTAATAAATCCAGGTGTTTTTTAGGTACGTCTGTGTGGTGACTGCCTAGGCTGTGTGTAGTAGGGTAAATCTGCCACATATTACTACCTAACTAGTGGAGTGCATATAATTTTAATCCTCAATAAGATTCCCATATGATAATCATTCTAGATTTTGGTATAGTTTGGGGTTATTTATAATAACCCCCCTACCCGTTCCTGTAGACGTTCTCTCTGTCAGTTTGTTTTTAAGGGGGATCCCGTTTGCACTCTCTCCTCTCAGTTTTTTTTCTCCCAACGAGTTTCCTCCAGGCTTCAGAATCGTCAGGGTAGATCAGGCCTTTTGAATGGTTTTCCGTTCCTGTGTATAACTGGTTGTGGCTCCCAGATTCGAGATTGAAGCTTGTAGTGGCAGGATGGTCATGGCAGAGTGGTGCAGTGTCCTGTCGCTCCCATTCCACTACCTGTGCTCATCACGGGCGTTTTGAAGTTACATAGTTAGTACAGTTGAAAAAAGACACATGCCCATCAAGTTCAACCAAGGGATGGGAAAAGGGAAGGGAACAATTTCTACACATAGGAGCTAATATTTTGTTCTAGGAAATGATCTAAGCCTTTTTTAAAGCCATCTACTGTCCCTGCTGTGACCAGCTCCTGCCGTAGAATATTCCATAGATTCACAGTTCTCACAGTAAAGAAGGCTTGTCGGCTCTGCAGGTTGAACCCTTTTTTCTCCAGACGGAGGGAGTGCCCCCTTGTTTTTTGAGGGGGTTTTACATGGAACAGGATTTAACCCTATTTTTTGTATGTGCCATTAATATATTTATATAAGTTAATAATATCCCCCCTTAGTCGTCTCTAAATAGGTTTAATTCTTATAATCTTTTAACTTAGATTCTCCATGCCCCTTATTAGTTTAGTTGCTCTTCTTTGTATTTTTTCCAACTCCAGGGCATCCTTTCTATGAACTGGAGCCCAGAACCGAACTGCATATTCTAGATGAGGCCTCACTAATGCTTTGTGAAGTGGTAATATTATATCCCTGTCCCGCGAGTCCATGCCTCTTTTAATACACAACAATATCATGCTGGCCTTTGAAGCAGCTGATTGACATTGCATGCTGTTATTTAGTTTATGATCTACAAGTACACCCAGATCCTTGTCAACAAGTGACTCCCCCAGTGTAGCTCCCCCTAGGACATATGATGCATGCAGGTTGTTGGTACCCAGATGCATAACTGTAATAGCAGGAAGGAGGTGAAGGGAAAGTGAGCCCTAATCTACCCACCGCCCTGTCCCTGCCTACTTGCAACGACCCGCCCTAGGCGACGAGGTACAACTGGGCGGCGGTCCCTACGCTGTCTAAGTGCACAGGAAAACAAAAAGGGAACATGCAAGGGAAGGGGCAGTAGCCACGGAACGCCACGAGGAAACGGAGCGGCGAACGGACAGTCAGGACCAGGACGAAGTGAGTACACCCAAGCGGGCAAGGAGACAGAAGCAAGCCAGGGGCAAAGCAAAGCAGGTCAGGCAGAACTGCAGCAAGGCAGAAGCACGGCAGAAGCAGGCTGGAGCAAGCAGCAGTGGGGCCAGGAATCCAAAAGAATTACAAGCACTGAGGGAGAGAACAGGGCAGGTAATAAAGGACAGGGGGCGGAGCTAACTCCGACAGACCAGGCCGCGATAGGCTCTCCCACTCCTGAGCCTGCCACCCTGGTTGGTGGGAGATGGTGTCAGTCGAACAGGTCTGGCCTCAGGTGTGGATTGATTAATCTCAGGAGTATACCTAGATGAAGTACCTGGCAGATCCCTAACAGTACTCCCCCTTTTATGAGGGGCCACCGGACCCTTACTAAGGGGACCCGGTTTAGTGGGGAAGAGAAGGTGGAACCTCCTGATCAATACCCCAGCGTGAACATCACGGGCAGGTACCCAAGTCCTCTCCTCCGGCCCGTATCCTCTCCAATGGACCAGGTACTGGAGGGAGCCCTGGACCATCCTACTGTCCATAATCTTGGCCACCTCGAATTCCACCCCCTCAGGGGTGAGAACGGGAACAGGAGGTATCCTCGAGGGGGACCAGGACGGGGAGCAGCGTTTAAGGAGGGAGGCATGGAAGACGTCATGTATGCGAAATGATGGGGGGAGCTCCAGACGGAAGGATACAGGGTTGAGGACTTCAATGATCTTATAAGGTCCAATAAATCGGGGAGCAAACTTCCTGGATGGGACTTTAAGGCGCAAGTTCCTGGACGACAACCAGACCAAATCCCCGACGACAAACCGGGGGTTAGCAGAACGTCTACTATCCGCCTGAATCTTTTGTGCGCTCTGGGACGCCTCTAGGTTCTTCTGAACCTGGGCCCAGACAGTGCACAGTTCCCGATGAACATCCTCTACCTCAGGATTATTGGAACAACCAGGGGAGACGGAGGAGAATCTTGGGTTAAACCCGAAATTACAGAAAAACGGGGAGACCCCTGACGAGTTACTGACCCGGTTATTCAAGGAAAATTCAGCAAGGGGAAGGAATGAGACCCAATCGAATTGACAGTCAGAGATGAAACACCTTAAATATTGTTCCAGGGATTGGTTGGTACTTTCCGTTTGGCCATTAGTTTCGGGATGGAAGGCGGAGGAGAAGGACAGATCAATCTCCAACTTTTTACAAAAAGCTCTCCAAAATAAGGAAACAAATTGTACCCCTCTGTCAGAAACGATATTGACTGGGGTCCCATGGAGACGCAGGATGTGTTTCACAAACAAAGAAGCTAACGTCTTGGCGTTAGGTAGCTTCTTAAGGGGCACAAAGTGGCACATCTTGCTGAAGCGGTCGACTACCACCCACACCACCGACTTGCCCTGAGATGGAGGCAAATCGGTGATAAAATCCATGGAGATATGGGTCCAAGGTCTCTGGGGAATGGGCAAGGAATGTAGTAGGCCCGCAGGTCGGGACCTAGGGGTTTTGGACCTAGCGCAAACCTCACAAGCGGCGACGTAAGCCCTAACGTCTTTAGGCAACCCAGGCCACCAATAGTTTCTGGTAATGAGGTGTTTGGTGCCCAAGATGCCAGGATGACCAGATAGAGCGGAGTCATGGTTTTCCCTGAGTACCCTCAGCCGGTATTGCAGGGGAACAAACAGTTTGTCCCTAGGGACGTTCCCGGGAGCTGCACCCTGATCAGCCGCGATATCAGAAGCTAAATCAGAATCCGTGGCAGAGACGATTATACCAGGGGGTAAAATACAAGCAGGATCCTTCTCAGAAGGAGGATTGGCCATGAAACTACGTGACAGAGCATCAGCCTTAATATTCTTGGACCCAGCCCTATAGGTAACCAAGAAATTAAATCTTGTAAAGAATAGTGCCCACCGAGCTTGTCTAGGATTAAGCCTCCGGGCCGATTCTAGGAAAACCAGATTCTTGTGATCCGTAAGGACCGTTACCTGGTGTCTGGCCCCCTCCAGGAAGTGCCGCCACTCCTCAAAAGCCCATTTAATGGCTAGAAGTTCGCGGTTGCCAATATCATAGTTACTCTCCGTGGGCGAAAACTTCCTAGAGAAGTAAGCACAGGGGCGGAGATGGGTGAGGGAGCTGGTACCCTGGGACAAGACGGCCCCCACTCCCACCTCGGAAGCGTCAACCTCCACAATAAATGGCTCCTCTTGGTTGGGCTGAATCAGCACGGGGGCCGAGATAAAGCACTTCTTGAGGGTCTCAAAGGCCTGGACGGCCTCAGGGGGCCAATGGAGGACATCAGCACCCTTGCGGGTAAGGTCCGTAAGAGGCTTAGCGACGACCGAGAAGTTGGCAATAAATCTCCTGTAATAGTTGGCGAACCCTAAAAAACACTGTAACGCCTTAAGGGAGGCAGGTTGGACCCATTCCGCCACAGCCTGAACCTTGGCAGGGTCCATGCGGAATTCATGAGGAGTGAGGATTTGCCCTAAAAATGGTATCTCCTGTACCCCAAAGACACATTTTTCAGTCTTAGCAAACAGATTATTCTCCCGAAGGACCTGGAGCACCTTCCTGACATGCTCCACGTGGGAGGACCAGTCCTTGGAAAACACCAGTATGTCATCAAGGTACACAACAAGAAAATTACCCAGGTACTCTCTCAGGATTTCATTAATAAAATTCTGGAAGACAGCAGGGGCATTACACAACCCAAAGGGCATGACCAGGTATTCGAAATGACCCTCGGGTGTGTTGAACGCAGTTTTCCACTCATCCCCCTCTTTGATGCGGATAAGGTTATATGCCCCCCGTAGATCGAACTTAGAAAACCATTGGGCTCCCTGAACCTGATTAAAAAGATCCGGAATCAAAGGAAGTGGGTACTGGTTCCTTACGGTGACCTTATTCAGGTTACGATAATCAATGCACGGCCTAAGACCACCATCCTTCTTCCCCACGAAGAAGAAGCCAGCACCTACAGGAGAAGTCGAGGGGCGAATGAAATCCTTGGCCAGGCATTCTTGGATATACACCCTCATGGCTTCACGTTCAGGACATGAAAGATTAAATATCCTACCCTTAGGAAGCTTGGCACCAGGCACCAAATCGATAGCGCAATCGTAATCTCTATGGGGGGGCAACACCTCGGAGGCCTCCTTAGAAAACACATCGGCGAAGTCCTGAACAAACTCGGGAAGCGTGTTTACCTCCTCCCGGGGAGAAATAGAGTTAACAGAAAGACATGACATAAGACATTCACTACCCCATTTGGTGAGATCCCCAGTATTCCAATCAAACGTGGGATTATGCAACTGCAACCAGGGAAGACCTAAAACCAGATCAGACGATAATCCCTGCATCACCAGTACAGAGCACTGCTCCAAATGCATGGAGCCAACCAGGAGTTCAAAAACAGGAGTATGCTGAGTAAAATAACCATTAGCCAGGGGAGTAGAGTCGATTCCTACTACAGGGATAGGATAAGGTAAATCAATACAAGGCATCTTTAGAGACATAGCAAATTCCACAGACATGATATTAGCAGATGACCCTGAATCCACGAAAGCACTACCCGTGGCAGACCGGCCAGCAAACGAGACCTGAAAGGGAAGCAAAATTTTATTGCGTTTCACATTAACGGGAAATACCTGTGCGCCCAAGTGACCTCCCCGATGATCACTTAGGCGCGGAAGTTTTCCGGCTTCTTATTCTTGCGCCTGGGACAGGTGTTCAGTAGATGCTTGTCGTCCCCACAGTAGAAGCAGAGACCATTCATTCTGCGAAACTCCCTACGTTGTCGAGGGGACATGGAGGCCCCGAGTTGCATAGGTACCTCCGAGTCCTCCGTGGAGGGGCGAGGAGACGGGACCTCGGGGGGGATCGCAGAAAAGTCAGAGGGGAGCACACTGAAGCGTTCTAGCTGACGTTCCCTGAGACGTCGGTCAAGTCGTACTGCTAGGGCCATAACATGGTCAAGGGAGTCAGACGAGGGGTAGCTAACCAGCAGATCCTTCAGGGCGTCAGATAATCCTAACCTAAACTGGCACCTTAGGGCCGGATCGTTCCACTGAGAAGCTACGCACCACTTCCTAAAATCAGAACAGTATTCCTCAACCGGTCTCCTACCCTGACGTAAGGTCACCAGCTGACTCTCGGCTAAAGCAGTCCTGTCAGTCTCGTCGTAAATGAGTCCGAGGGCAGAGAAAAAACGATCAACAGAGGAAAGTTCAGGGGCGTCAGGAGCCAAGGAGAAGGCCCACTCTTGGGGCCCTTCCTGGAGTCGGGATATGATGATACCCACCCGCTGGTTCTCGGAACCTGAGGAGTGGGGCTTTAGGCGGAAATACAGTCTGCAACTCTCCCGGAAGGAGAGAAACGTCTTACGGTCCCCTGAGAACCGGTCAGGTAACTTGAGGTCGGGTTCTAGAGGTGAGGTGAGGGGTACTACTAAAGCAGCGTCACCCTGATTGACCCTTTGGGCCAGGGCCTGGACCTGTAGGGAGAGGCCCTGCATCTGCTGGGTCAGGGTCTCAAGGGGGTCCATGATAGCGTCAGCGTAGGAGAAATGGTAGACTAGGTAAGGGCTTGTAATTATGTAATGGCAGGAAGGAGGTGAAGGGAAAGTGAGCCCTAATCTACCCACCGCCCTGTCCCTGCCTACTTGCAACGACCCGCCCTAGGCGACGAGGTACAACTGGGCGGCGGTCCCTACGCTGTCTAAGTGCACAGGAAAACAAACAGGGAACATGCAAGGGAAGGGGCAGTAGCCACGGAACGCCACGAGGAAACGGAGCGGCGAACGGACAGTCAGGACCAGGACGAAGTGAGTACACCCAAGCGGGCAAGGAGACAGAAGCAAGCCAGGGGCAAAGCAAAGCAGGTCAGGCAGAACTGCAGCAAGGCAGAAGCACGGCAGAAGCAGGCTGGAGCAAGCAGCAGTGGGGCCAGGAATCCAAAAGAATTACAAGCACTGAGGGAGAGAACAGGGCAGGTAATAAAGGACAGGGGGCGGAGCTAACTCCGACAGACCAGGCCGCGATAGGCTCTCCCACTCCTGAGCCTGCCACCCTGGTTGGTGGGAGATGGTGTCAGTCGAACAGGTCTGGCCTCAGGTGTGGATTGATTAATCCCAGGAGTATACCTAGATGAAGTACCTGGCAGATCCCTAACAATAACTTTACATTTATCTACATTAAACTTAATTTGCCAAGTGGACGCCCAAAAACGTAGTTAGTTTAAATCTTGCGATTTACGAACATCTTCCATAGACTGAACAATACTACATAGCTTGGTGTCATCTGCAAAAATAGAAATAGTGCTATTAATCCCATCCTCTATATCATTAATAAATAAGTTGAATAATAGTGGTCCCAGCACAGATCCCTGGGGTACACCACTTATAAGCGGGAACCATTCAAAGTAGGAATCATTAACCACAACTCTCTGGATACAGTCCTTGAGCCAATTCTCAATCCAATTACAAACTATACTTTCTAAACCTATAGTCCTTAATTTACCCATTAGACGTCTATGAGGGACAGTGTCAAATGCCTTTGCAAAGTCCAGAAACACTATATCCACAGCGGCCCCTATGTCTAGGCTTCTGCTCACCTCTTCATAAAAACAAATCAGTTTGGTTTGACAGCTTCTGTCCTTAGTAAAACCGTGCTGGCTGTCACTTATAATACTATTTTTTGTCACATAATCCTGTATATAGTCCCTCAATAGCCCCTCAAACATGCTTACTGGTCTATAATTACCCGGGGAAGACCTAGAGCCTTTTTTCAAAATAGGCACCACATTTGCCCTGCACCATTCCCTTGACACTATACCAGTCACTAGAGAATCTCTAAATATTATGAAGAGGGGGACAGAAATAACAGAACTAAGCTCTTTAAGAACTCTAGGGTGTAACCCATCTGGTTCCGGGGCCTTGTGCACATTTATTTAATTTAATTTAGCTTGGACCATATCTACATTTAGCAAATTCAGTATATCAACTGATATATTAATAGCACTGGCACCGGCTACATCAGCTGCTCTTTCTTCTGTTGTATATACAGAGCTAAAGAACCCATTTAGTAACTCTGCCTTCTCTTGATCCCCTGTGACCAACTCCCCATTACCACAAGACCTTGGCTTTTTTGCATTTATATACTTGAAGAATTTTTTCTGATTTGTTTTACTATCCTTGGCCACCTGCCTTTCATTTTGTATTTTTGCTGATTTAATTACCTTTTTACAGATTTTATTACGCTTTTATAATGTAAAAAGGCTACAGCTGTACCCTCAGATTTGTATTTTTCAAATGCCCTTTTATTGTCTTATATTGCCATTTTTACAGAAGGTGTAAGCCATGTGGGCTTTAATTTTAGTCGTTTATACATGTTACCTGTAGGAATTAATTTTGCATTATAATTATACATAGTAGATTTTAAAATCTCTCATTTATCATTTGTACCATTATTTGACATCAGTTCTTCCCAGTCTATATCCTGAATTGCAGCCCTCATCCTGGGGAAATTGGCCTTCTTAAAATTAAGTGTTTTTGCCCTCCCAGCCTGTGTTAGTATTTTTACAGTAAAGGTAAAATATAACTATATTCTGATCACTGTTACCGAGGTTTTCACAAACATTGACATTCCCAGCAAGCTCTGCATGATTAGAAATGACCAGCTCCAACAGAGCTTCACCTCTAGTCGGGTCTTCCACAAACTGGCCCATAAAATTTTCCTGCACCAGGTTGAGGAAATGTCTCACCTTTGCAGTTGAAGCCGAACCATGACGCCAATTAATATCCCGGTCATTAAAATCTCCCATTATCTCTACAGTACCAGCCTGTACAGCCTGCTCCTTTTTTTTATATATTTGACCTTCCATCTCCTCAGTTATATTGGGTGTCCATATTTTTTTTCAGTTTATACCTCCCTTTGTAATTACACCCACAAGGTTCTAATCTCCTCACAATCTTCACCCTCTAATATCTCTTTCACACTCACCTTCATATCACTTCTCACATACAGACATACACCACCGCCTTTCCTATTTGTCCTGTCTTTCCGAAATAGTTTAAAACCCTGTAGATTTACAGCTCAGTCATGAGAAGGGTCTAGCTATGTTTCAGCAACACCAACTATTTCTATATTTTCTTGCAGTCTCAAGGCCTCCAGCTCCCCCATTTTGATTGCTAGACTTCTGTCATTTGTAAACATACACTTTAACTTGCATTTGAATTTTTCACTTTCAGTATCAGAAATGTGATTATTTGACATTATGTTTTGTAACAAAATGATCTCCTTATCCTGTTCTCTAGTTCTCTCCCCACAGTCTGTTTCTCCCCCCACCAATATAGTCTAACCCCTCTCTAACCTAACTACCCCTTTATTTTCTACATTGATCTCCCTTCTCAGCCCTAGTTTAAATACTCCGCCACCCCTTCTAGAATTCTCTCCCCCAGCACAGCAGACCCTCTTCCATTTAGGTACAAATCGTCTGCAGAATACAGTTTGTACCTCAATGAAATGTCAGCCCAGTGCTCTAGGAACCCAAACCCTTCTCCTCTACACCAAGACTTCAGCCATGCATTTAACTCCCTGAACTCCAGCTGTCTTCCCTGTGATGCGCATGGCAAAGGCAATATTCCTGAGAATACAACCTTGGAGGTCCTTCCCTTCAGCTTGTAGCCTAGTTCTTTAAAATAATTCTTAAGGCTCCTCCACCTACCATGTATTCTATCATTGGTACCCACAGGAAGACAGCAAACCATTCGGTTGAAGCGGTCTTGGCAACAAATTATTCTATCCATCTTCCTGATTATAGAATCAAGATTGTCTATCACCCTCAGGCCTCATGCACACAAACGTATTTTTTCCCTCCCGTAAATACTGGCGTAAATACGGGTCCAGTGTCACCAGTATTCCACCCATATTTACGGGCACGTTTTCGCTGCAAAATTGCACTGCACTAATCGGCAGCCCCTTCTCTCTATCAGTGCAGGATAGAGAGAAGGGGCAGCCCTTTCCGAGGTAAAAGGGAAAGAAATTCATACTTACCTGCCCGTTGTCTTGGTGACGCGTCCCTCTTTCAACATCCAGCCCGACCTCCCTGGATGACGTGGCAGTCCATGTGACCGTGCAGCCTGTGATTGGCCTGTGATTGGCTGCAGCGGTCACATAGGCTGAAACATCATCCTGGGAAGCCGGACTGGAGGAAGAAGCAGGGAGTTCTGGGTAAGTATGAACTTCTATTTTTTATAGTCTATGGGCCCGTAATTACAGGCCGTAATTACGGCCCATGATTACGGGCGTTTTTACGTTCGTGTGCATGGGGCCTCAGTGTTGCATTTTGCTTCTCCAGATCTCTAATACGAGCTTCCAGGTGAACAACATGCTCACATCTGCCACAGAGGTGTTCACCCGGTTACTCCGGCTCCAGTCGTGCATACATATGGCAAACTGTGCACTAAAGATAACCTCCAATATTACTGTCCATTATCCCAGTTACAAAAAAACTGTGAACAATAGAAAATGAAAAGAAGAGTACTTACAGGGAGTTTAACTCCTCTTTTTAACTCCGGTTTAATAACTCCACTTATATCACAAGCCACTTAATTCAGCTAGCCCAAAAACAGAGCAAGCTCAACTGAGGCCTGCAGGCTAATTTATATCACCTGAGAGCAGTTAACCCCTCCCCCTAGTCAGCTGCCCAAAGTGCGTTCTGAGGCCTTCAAGAGAAGGTTATAGACGACTTTGCGACTGGAAAGGGACATATGAGTTTTTGTTGTCCCCCTGACCATGAACCTTGTTTATCGAATATGTTTCCTCTGTTCATCTTACAGACGACATTGGGTGTCTCAGTTTCTATCTGCACATGTGTTTGTACAATCACACAGTAAAGCGGTGTCATACACAGTTCTTGGTTGTACTTAGTTTTGTAACAAACGACTATTTTTTAGCAACAAGGGACACACTAAACTGTAGACATCCCATTAGAAGCTGAGCTATTCTCTCGTTCACCACTTCAAGTAGTCATTTCCTAGAAGAACAGATCTACATTCTGTTTCAAGCATCTGTTATTAGAGTGAATTATGTCTCTAACACATAGGTCAATGCACTTGTGCTATTTAATATGACACTGTAGCCATAGGTGGTTTTATGTGTACAATGACGTTTTTGATATGTTCTTTTTTTAATACTCAAGTCATATATACAGAACTAATTGTCTTATCCAAAATATATTAGTTTCCTCAATGTATAAAAATTAACAACAGTATTTCCAAGAAAACAAAACAATGCCAGAATTGTTGTTTTTTGTTTATCCCACCTTCCAAAAAATAGAATAAAAAAATTATCAAGTGGCATGTACTCCCAAATGGTACCAATGTTAACTGTAGATCCTTCCCCAAAAAACAATGTCAATTGTGTCTTACCGTACTGACCTGTGGAATAAAATTAACATATCATCTATGCCACAAGCTCCCCGATGTGCCCACTTATCTAACTGCTTATTGTAACCTATTAGGCTGGGTTCACATGACCACATTAACGTCCGTAATGGACGGACGTATTTCGGCCGGAAGTCCCGGACCGAACTCAGTGCAGGGAGCCGGGCTCCTAGCATCATAGTTATGTACGATGCTAGGAGTCCCTGCCTCTCTGCAGGACAACTGTCCCGTACTGTAATCATGTCTTCAGTACGGGACAGTAATTCCACGGAGAGGCAGGGACTCCTAGCGTCGTACATAACTATGATGCTAGGAGCCCGGCTCCCTGCACTGAGTTCGGTCCGGGACTTCCGGCCGAAATACGTCCGTACCTTACGGACGTTAATGTGGTCGTGTGAACCCAGCCTTAGAAATCTGTATTTAAACTGGCACTGGCTTATGGCACTGGAGCGGTAAGAAACATAGTCAATAGGTACGTACCATGTGACCCACAATCTGTCTTTGGTTTTCAATCGCCATCCTCCTCTCTCTGCCACCTAGGACTGGTAGTGCTGTTTGTGTGTATGAACAGTCAAGTACAGACTTTCTACTCAATATAAATAACAAAGCTGAAATTTAGGAAGAACATGGGGAACAGACGGGATGTGTACACGCTTTTTAAACAGTGGACCAAACATATTCAGGCTGCTGGTTACTAGACTGGAGAGCTGAACAATGCCCTTCAGGCCTCATATACACAAAGTGTCAAAGTACCCAAACGGCAATTCATATTCGCAATATAAACCTGTATTGCAGTCCATGTGACTGCGTGATGTGCCACGTAAAGCTCTGTGTGCCTTACTATCCTCCCTTAGAATCAATGCATCTAGGAAAGAAGACAACCTGTGAGTGGTAATGTTGTGGAGCATGCTGTGATGTGCTACTGTGCAAATATCAGACGTACACAGAGAAACAGCAGTGGCCTATAGGATATTATGTGTTGTGTATTTGAGATTCATTCCACATGTGCATGAGCACCTCATGTTTCTAGACTCTGCATAACCATTAGGGTATGTTCACACGGCCTAGTTACGGACGTTTGTAGGGCCGTAAACGCCTGAAAAACAGCTGAAAAATCGGAAGTAGAATGCCTCCAAACATCTGCCCATTGATTGCAATGGGAGAAACGGTGTTCTGTTCTGTTTTGAAAAACGGCCGCGTAAAAAAACACCCGCGAAAAAGAAGTGCATGTGACTTCTTGGGATGTTTTTGGAGCCGTTTTTCATAGACTCTATTGAAAACAGCTCCAAAAACGGCCGTAAAAAACGCAGCGAAAATGCCGCGAAAAACGCGAGTTGCTCAAAAAACGTCTGAAAATCAGGAGCTGTTGTCCCTTGAAAACAGCTCTGTATTTTCAGACGTTTTTGAGTTTGCATGTGAACATACCCTTACATTCAGCTGCTTGCTATATCAATGCACGCTTGCTGCACCAATAGCTCCTGATTTTCAGCCATTTTTTTTAGCAACACGCATTTTTCGCTGCATTTTTTTACGGCCGTTTTTGGAGCTGTTTTTCTATAGTCAATGAAAAACGGCTCCAAAAACATCTCAAGAAATGACATGCACTTCTTTTTCGTGGGCTGTTTTTTACACGGCCATTTTTAAAAACGGCCGCGTAAAGTAAATATACCCATAAAAAAGACAAAATAAAAATAGATTATTTACACAAAATGACCAACTTTTACTAACACTAAGGGTATGTTCACACTTTAGAGTGAAACTCCAGACAAATTTCCATATTTAGAAAAATGGACCTACTAAGGTCATGTAACATACCAGGGCCATTAATACTTTTATTCCAGTCCCTCAAATGCAAGTTTCCAAGTTGCTCTGTGCACAGCAGGTCCTACACCACAGGAAATTAAAAAATGCCCACATGTTACTGGGCTGTATAGGGGAAGTTGCTAAAACTGAGATGATATTATAAGGAAGCAAAAAGCTCTATTATTATAGTAGTAAGAGTAATATGTGCATGCAGGGGGTGGGCAGAGCAGGAAGTCTGTGAGGTGCAGCTTCAGCCAATAGCTGCAGAGCAGAAAGTGATGTCAGAGAGAGGCGTCATTTTGGCAACTCCCATACAGCCCAGTAACATGCAGCTATTTTGCTATTTCCTAGGGTGTCAAAGCTCTATAGTCCACAAAGCACCTTGTAAACCAAAGTATAAGAATTATTGGTCATGGTATGTTACACTTTCATTTTACTTGTTATGAACATTTTTTAAGTGTTTCACTTTAAATACAGGTAAGAAATATAAGACTTTGCTTTTCACTGATAAACTGTATTGCAATGAACTCGAGGTCAAGGTCAACTAACTAGTGATCAGCAGAAGCAGCTAATATCAGTTACTCACTAACAATAGCCATAAATAATTTGCTTTCATATAAATCCTGAATATTGCAAATGTACCCTGTGGGATAGCAAAGACCGAGCAACAGCTGTTTTGTGTGAATCCCACACCTTCTCAAGGTACACTTAGACTGGATCCACACGAGCACATTACGTTCTGTACTGTAATCATGTTTTCAGTACGGGACAGTTGTCCTGCAGCGAGGCAGGGACTCCTAGCGTCGTACATAACTATGATGCTAGGAGCCCGGCTCCCTGCACTGTGTTCGGTCCGGGATTAGCAGCCGAAATACGTTCCGTCCATTACGGACGTAATGTGCTCGTGTGAATCCAGCCTTACCGTCTGACCTTTTATTAACGTATTGAAATCTTTTGTGAGCCAATTTGCTGTCCCCTTTTTTTAACTTCAAGATATCAGTGAAATTGATGTAAAAACCACTTGAAATTCAGAGGGTCTGCAGCCCAGATAGCTTGGTTAATTGTGCTCTTATGAAATCTCGGGCCGCATCAGTTTTCGGTTGTGTGAGTCTTTTTTGAGGTTTTGTATATTTTTATACCTTAGTAAAACTGTCTTGAAACTTCCTTTTAACCCTGTTTGTGTTACTCTGGGGGTCTGGAACATATCAGACAGGAAAGTCATTTAATACGGAGATAATTGCTCTATAGGCACTGTAGGATTTCCCCTGAATGAACTTGATTGAGTAACTGTTAAGTTCAAAGTGTCTGAAAGATGAAAACTCACTTCTGCCGGGTATATTTACTCTGCATATTACAGGGGTTCCTTCCAACGACAACAAACTTGAGCATTAGTTGTGCAATTAATAAGCTCCATAGTTACTGTAACAGCCGGACACAAGTTGTTTGATCCTCTAATTTTCCCATAAACTTCAATTCCATCAAGAAATGAAAAGGCAACGTAGTGATACAGTACAGATCTGGGAAGGAAGTTTTCAGACAGCGCGTGGTACGTTTCAGGCTAGTTAAGAGACACGAGGAAACAATGTCTCTCCCAGCAGCAGGACATGGATTGTAACAAAACACACGACTAATTCATTTTGCAGTTTTAAATCTGGAAATGTAATTCTTTGGATTTTCAGATCACTGTAAAAATCATCACTAAACATGAATAATATTTCACGCCAAGTTTAGGTTTGCAAAACATTGACTCAAAGCAGTTTCCCGAGATGTGTTTGTTTTAAACAATAAATGTTTAGTAAAAAATTGGTTTCGCTCTTCGACCTTCTGTCCTGTAGCAATCGGTGTAATTGATCGATGCCAAACAGGGCAACATTTGCATGATTTGCATGTCTGCCTTGTGTTTTCTCCTGTTTTCTATACACACTCCACAAAGTTGCTTAGGCCAGTTCATATGATCCTCATAGTGGAGAGATTAAGGCTGGGTTCACACGACCTATTTTCAGACGTAAACGAGGCGTATTATGCCTCGTTTTACGTCTGAAAATACGGCTCCAATACGTCGGCAAACATCTGCCCTTTCATTTGAATGAGTTTGCCGTCGTACTGTGCCGACGACCTGTCATTTACGCGTCGTCGTTTGACAGCTGTCAAACGACGACACGTAAAATGACTGCCTCGGAATTTGAGCCGTTCTTCATTGAATTCAATGAAGAACAGCTCAAATGTTCGGCCGTCAAAGACGCCTCGCATAATGCGAGGAGGAGCTTTGTGTCAACTATGTGTAAACTATTTTGTTAGTCAGGGAAAGAAAGTCAGATGACAGGTACCTAGCTTGTTGCCTCCATGCCATAGACAGACACAAGCAGGGGCGGAATAAGGGTACCATGGGCCCCCGGACAGTTCACAAAGTGTCCCTCCCTCCGAACTCTGAAGACGCTGTACCGTATATATTTGCAGATTTCAGTTTAGGCGGCCACAGATCTGGCACAGTTTTAAATTGGCTGTAAAAGCCGAATGAGCCATACAGAAGAGAAAAAAGCTGAATACTTTGAGATCCTAATTAGGTCAGGAGCTTTAAATTGTTTGCGGTTTCCCGGGAAAAAAAATCTGCTGTGCGTGAATATAACCTTAAAGCACCAATCTCTGTTGTTTAACCCCTTAAAGTCCAAGCAATTTTTCTTTTTTTTTTTCATTATCGTTTTTCACTCGCCGCCTTCCTAGAGCCATGACTTTTTATTTCTACGTCAATGGAGTGGTGTGTGAAGGATTATTTTTTGCGGGAGGAGTTGTAGTTTTTTTTGGCACCATTTAAAGTACCACATAATGGTTGAATTGGAAAAAACAGCGAGTCCGCCATAGTATTTTGGGTTTAGTTTTTACTGTATATTTACCTTATCTTAAGTTTAACCCCTTCCCTCCGCAGCCATTTTTCAGATTTTCACTTTTGTTTTTTCCTCCCCACTTTCCAAAAGCCATAACTCTTTTATTTTTCCATCAATATTGCCGTATGAGGGCTTGTTTTTTGCGGGACGAGATGTAGATTTTCACAGCACCATTTTTTGTACCATATAATGTAGTAGGAAATTAGAAAAAATATATATGTGGGGTGGAATAGGGAAAAAAACAGCGATTCCTCAAACTTTTGGGTGGTTTTGTTTTTACGGCATTCACCGTACGGTAAAAACGGCATGTTAACATTATTCTGCGGGTCAATACGATTACAGCGATTCCAAATTTATATAGTTTTCTTTAAGTTTTACTACCTTTACAAGGAAAAAATTGATTGTTAAAAATAAAATTTGAGTTTTGTCGCGACATTCTGTGAGCTATAACGTTTTTATTTTTCCGTCGATTTAGCCGTGTGAGGTTTATTTTTTGCAGAGCGAGCTGTAGTTTCTATTGGTACCATTTTGGAGTACGTGAGACTTTTTGATCACTTTTTATTTAATTTTTTGTGGGAGAAGGAACCAAAAAACAGCAATTCTGTTGTTTTTAATTTTTCTTTTTTACGGCGTTCACCGTGCGGACTAAATAATGATATATTGTAATAGTTCAGACTTTTACGGATGTGTCGATACCAGTTATGTTAGCTTTTTATTTTTTTACATTGTGCTTGAGGGAAAATAGGAAAATGTTTTTTTTTTAAGCTTTTCATTTTTTTTATTTGTTAAAAAAAACTTTATTTTACTGTTTTTTACTTTTTTTTTTACTTGTCCCCCTAGGGGACTTTAACCAGCGATCGTTAGATCACTTGCACAATATACTGAAATACTAATGTATTGCAGTATATCATGATTCTGACAGTCTCTTATGAAGCCCTGCCGGAGGCTCGTTACTCGGAAGTGTCAGCTGTAACACACAGCCGACACACTCGCTCTATGGCGCGGGCTCAGATTGCGCCATATATATATGGCGGATGTCGGGAAGAGGTTAAAGTAGATTTAACATCTACTTTTACTTTAAGATAAGGTAAATATACACAGCGGAATAAAAAATTCACTATCTAATTACTAATCCCAGAAAATGTAATTCATTTTACACGGTGCCGTCCAACTAAGACAAAAAAGAAAAGAATTGCAAAAAAAAAAAAAAAAGGACATAATCAGCACACACTGGGATAGAAAAAAAGATGTCAAATTTGTTATATGAATGATTAAAAGTACCAATTTCCCTGGTAAATACCAAACATAAATCAATGCAAATGACAATACTATTATAAAAAGAAACCCTAGCTCAACCTGGCCAGGTGAAAAAACAAATGGTAGTGTGTAACCTTAGAGAACAAAGCAGGGAAATAATTAATTATTTAGTATACCAACTAGATACTGTATATATTATGTTAAATAAATCCAGCATTACATACATTTCTAGTACAAATCCCTCTCTGTTGTAAAAAATGAAGACTAGTCAAGGCACATAGATAAATTAGATAAAATAAGTATTTAATTAACCCCTTCCCCCTGCTTGCATTCTGGGCCCGATTGACCAAGCCATTTTTTAAGTTTTTCCATCGTCACTTTCGAAGACCTATAACTTTTTTTTTTTCGCGTCGACATAGGTGTATAAGGTCTTGTTTTTTGCAAGACAAATTGTACTTTTCAATAGCATCATTTTGGGGTACATAGAATTTATTGATTAACTTTTATCAACTTTTTTTTGGGGGGGATATAAGAAAACCACTCTTTTTTTTGCGTCCTAAATCTACGTAGTTTACCGTGTGGTATAAATAACAGACTAACTTTATTCAACGGGTTGTTACGATTGCAAAGATACCAAATTTGTATAGTTTTTGTATGTTTTACTACTTTTACACAGTAAAACCACTTTTTTTTCAAAATTATTTGTTTTTGTGTCTCCATATTTGAAGAGCCATAACTTTTTTATTGTTCCGCCGATGCAGTTGTATGAGGGCTTTTTTTTTTGCGGGAAGACTTGTAGTTTTTATTGGTACCATTTTGGAGTAGATGTGACTTTTTAATCACTTTCTATCACATTTTCTATCACAAAGTCAGGATTAACAGAAAACAGCAATTTTTCCATTGTTTTTTATTTTATTTTTTACGGCATTCACCGTGCGGATTAAATAATGTAACAGATTTATAGTCGGGGTCATTACGGTTGTGGCAATACCAAATTTGTGTAACATTTTTGCTTTTTTGTGGTTTTCTTTTTAATAGTAAAGCATTTTGTAAGGGGGAAAAAGTGGGTTTTTCATTTTTTTTTTTTTTTCACATTTTTTTTATTAACTTTACTTAACATTTTTTTAACTTTTTTACTAGTCCCACTAGGGGACGTTAATATGCGATCATCCGATCGCTTTTATAATACACTGCAATACTTTTGATTTGCAGTGTATTACTGCCTGTCCGTTTAAAACGGACAGGCATCTGCTAGGACATGCCTCCGGCATGACCTAGCAGGCATTCACTACAGGCAGACCTGGGGGCCTTTATTAGGCCCCCGGCTGCCATCAGAGACATAGACACTTGGCGATCTTATTGCCGGGGGTGTCAGTGGGATGAGAGGGAGCTCCCTCCCTCTCTCCAAAACCACTCAGATGCGGTGCACGCTATTGAGCACCGCATCGGAGGAGTTAAACAGGTGAGATCGATACTAATATCGATCTCACACGTTTGAGCAGGGATGCCCCCAGCCCTCAGCTACCTCTGGCAGCTGAGAGCATTGACATTTATCGGCTCCCTGCTATGTTTACGTTATTCTGATGCAGTGCCGTGAAAAGGCTATTGCATCAGAATAAAGCCCACTAATGACCGCTGTGAAAAGGCTTATCGGCGGTCATTAAGGGGTTAATGTCCCTTCCAGTAGTCTGTATACTGTTATACCATATGCACGGCAGTAGTATACTCATCTGTGAGCTTTCGATGGACTTCAGATTTTCTGGGTATAATCCCAATGTAGCCAAGCTTTTAATCCACCAGTATTTTTATTAATCTGGCAGGCATGGATCTAATATCCCAAAGGGGTTTGTATATTGATCAAAGTTGTTCTTTAATAGCTTCAATGTAACTTTTCAAAGATGTGGTAACAAGCCATCAGATGAGCCAGGTATCATTCAGGTATGTATCCCCGAATCGATTTAAGTTGTTCCTGTGCCAAAGAAGTCCGTTGGTAAATTCCTTATGGACTAAGAGGTTCAAACCACATAGTGAAGCATACAATGTAGATAAAGGCCCCTCTGGTGTACCATATACAATCCGGGTTCATGCGCCAAGGCTGAATTTGGAGTTTTCGTTCCCCCAGGTGCCACCTGAGAGCAAATACAGAGGGTTCACCACAAGGTGAAAACCATTAATCAGCCTCAAAAATAGAAAGGCCAGATTAGACTTTGCCAAACAACATCTAAAGAAGCCAGCCCAGCTCTGGAACAGCATTCTTTGGACAGATGAAACTAAGATCAACCTGTACCAGAATGATGGGAGGAAGAAAGTATGGAGAAGGCTTGGAACGGCTCATGATCCAAAGCACACTACATCCTCTGTAAAACATGGTGGAGGCAATGTGATGGCATGGGCATGCATGGCTGCCAAAGGCACTAGGTCATTAATGTTTATTTATGATGTGACAGAAGACAGAAGCAGCCGGATGAATTCTGAAGTGTTCAGGGATATACTTTCTGCTCAAATTAAACCAAATGCAACAAGGTTGATCGAACGTTGCTTCACAGAACAGATGGACAATGGCCCAAAACATACTGCGAAAGCAACCCAGGAGTTTTTAAGGCAAAGAATTGGAATATTCTGCAATGGCCAAGTCAATCACCAGATCTCAACCCGATCGAGCATTTCACTTGCTTAAGACAACACTTAAGCAACAACTGAAGACAGCTGCAGTAAAGGCTTGGCAAAACATCACAAAGGAGGAAACCCAGCGTTTGGTGATGTCCATGGGTTCCAGACATTGCCTGCAAGGTATGCTCTACAAAGTATTTAAAAAAAACATTTTATTTATGGTAATGTTAATTTGTCCAATTACTTTTGAGCCCCTGAAATAAGGAAGCTGTGGAGAAAAATGGCTGCAATTCCTAAACGTTTTACAGAATATTTTTGTTCAACCTTTTAAATTAAACCTGAAAGTCTACACTTCAATTGCATCTTAGTTGTTTCATTTCAAATCCAATGTGGTGGCATGCAGAGCCCAAATCATGAAGATTGTGTTACTGTCCAAATAATTCTGGACCCAACTGTTATACAGCCCCAGAACCAAGTTCAGTACATAAATACAGCACCAGAAAAAAGCTCAGTACATATATACAGCACCAGAACAAGCTCAGTACATATATACAGTACCAGAACAAAGTTCAGTACATAAATACAATACCAGAACCAAGCTCAGTACATAAATACAGCCCCAGAACCAGGCTCAGTACATAAATACAACACCAGAACAAAGCTCAGTACATAAATACAGCCACCTTGTAGAGAACCAAGCTCTCTACATAAATACAATACCAGAACAAAGCTCATTATATTAATACAGCATCAGAACCAAGCTATGTACATAAATACAGCCCCAGAACAAAGTTCAGTTTATATATACAGTGCCAGAACAAAACCAAGTACATATATACAGCACCAGAACAAAACGTAGTACATATATACAGCACGAGAACAAAGTTCAGTACATATATATACAGCACCAGAACCAAGCTCAGTACATAAATGCAGCACCAGAACAAAGCTCAATACATATATACGGCGCCAGAACAAAGCTCAGTACATAAATATAGCACCAGAACCAACTTCAGTACATATATACAGCACCAGCACAAATACAGCTCAGTACAGAGATCATTTGCAAACTCAGTTTAACTCTTGCCGTATAAGTTTGTACGACATAAAACGACAGATTCCCAGCATGACCTGAACAATGGTTTGGATATGCTGTAAGTTGCTGTTTCACAAAAAAAAAAATGCTACCATCCATCATCTCGCTGCAGATCATACAGTGAATATAGTACTGATCAGTCAGAGGGAGAATAAACATTTACACTGAATGACTCACAGGTGACATCTCAGATTATTTTTCCCTATTTTTCTCCGACCGGTCCGGATCTCTATGATGACTTCTCCCGGCCACAGCCCATTTCTGCAGAGTTTGCCGCTCATCGGCTCCTCACTTTTCCAACATTTCCGCACCTATAAACGAAGATAAAATTCTCATGGTGCCACACTCTACTCACCTGAATATAACAGTATCATACACTGCGCCCCTGAATATAATAGTATCAGTATCACACACCGTGCCACTGAATATAATAGTACTATACACATTGCCCCTGAATATAATAGCACAAGACTCTGTCCCCATGAATTAAATTGTGTCAAACACTGTAAAGTAACACACCACACACACTAACAATGCCCCCTGTAGATAGCGCCAGTCACAATGCCCCCTGTAGATAGCGCCAGTCACAATGCCCTATGTAGATAGCGCCAGTCACTCTGCCCCCTGTAGATAGCACCAGTCACAATGCCCCCTGTAGATAGCGCCAGTCACAATGCCCCCTGTAGATAGCGCCAGTCACAATGCCCCCTGTAGATAGCGCCAGTCATAATGTCCCATGTAGATAGCACCAGTCACAATGCCCCCGTCAGATGGAGCATGTAACATTGCCCCTTGTAGATAGCGCCAGTCACACTGCCCCCTGTAAATAGTGTCAGTCACAATTCCCCCTGTAGATAGCACCATTCACAATGAGCCCTGTAGATATTGCCCCCTGTAGATAGCGCCCCCTGTAGATATTGCCCCTAACGCTGCATTGGGTATTAACTGGAGTAAGGTTATATACACATGTTGCCAGATGTTTGGGCTTAATCAGCTGTTTACATACCTCAACCAGAGTTGCATGAAGAAACAGCACTCATACTCTGCCACCACCCCAAACTGCAGTTGTCCTGGTGAAAGGGATGCGTGTCCTCCTCAGAGGTCGGAGCCCACCATCAAATATTTGTCTATTCTGTAGATAGGTGATACATGTTTATACCCCTATAAAGAGGTTACTCACAATAAAACTTAATGTCTGACAAGCGTGGGTCCAACCACTTGGATCCTCAGTGATCCTGAGAATGAAGAGTCCGGCCCCCCATTTCCAGCAAAGAGCAGGCTGCGCATATGAGGGTACTCTTCATTGAACTTTCTGGGAGATACAAAAACAGCGCTAGCTCTACGTGGAGAACATTGGACTGGACGTTCTTGGGATCAATGAAGGGTCCCAGTGGTCAGAGTCCTACCAATAAAGCATCAGTTAATCAAATTGATATGCCATGAATGTTTATTGAGGAACAGCACCTTTAAATTAAATGTATTTCCTAGGTTAACTTGAATTCAACTTCTCAAATGTTTATATTTTTTCATTAAAAAGGGGGAGGGGGAAAACGTGCAGAAACATGCAGAGTATATAGGGCTTGTGGGGCTGAACATAGTAATGTGAACCACAATTCATTTCAGATTAATTGTGAGAAACATCATCATTTATTTCCTAATGCAGTTGTTACAAGCAGGAACTCACTGACAGATTATGGTTGCGGCTTCATGGGAAGTTTTATGTTAAAAAAAACTTGATGCAGTTACAAATAGCTTTTTAATTTGTAATGAACATAAAATTAAAAGATGTTTCATTATAAGAACACTAGAACAATTATAGGATCAATATTTATGAATCTCTAAATGATTGCATGGAAAGTGCTTCAAGGGTTTTTCCAGTCCCCCAAAAAATTTAAGGCTGTAATACGCTGCTACAAGTACGAGCGCTGCGGCCCCTTCAAAACATCTGATCGGCGGGGGTGCTGGAAGTTGGACCCCAACCGATGAGGATAAACCATCAATTTTATGGGACTGGAAAAAAAAATTCTATGTTTTTTTGGCTTAAAAGAAAACACTGAAAAATGCACATCTTGTTAGCAAATTTTCTTACCAAGCTACCAAATGACCCCCGCATTAATTTAGAAAAATATCCTTCCTTTTCTATCTATCTATCTATCTATCTATCT
Source organism: Rhinoderma darwinii (assembly GCF_050947455.1). NCBI lineage: Eukaryota > Metazoa > Chordata > Amphibia > Anura > Rhinodermatidae > Rhinoderma > Rhinoderma darwinii. Next base: position 121,708,149 of record NC_134687.1, read on the forward strand.
ATCTATCATCTATATATCTATCTATCTATCATCTATATATCTATCAGTATGTCAGTCTGAAGCTTCTTTTATTGATTTTTTTCAAAATATGACCAGATTGACTATTGTCTGGTAAATGGAGTCGCCTCATTATCTACTTAAACATTATCTACTCACCAGATTATTTGGTTAACCAGGGTAACATATAGTAAACAATGTAAAAAGCCATTAAACATGTGTTCCTACATCATGACCTCATTAGTTTTAGCGTCTTTGCAGCTTAGAGAATTAACATGGAAACCAACTATCCATCCACACCCACAGCCACACATACATATACATAGAAATATATCTGCAGGGCATGTAGAACTCTGCAGGGAATTTTTTTTAGTTATAAAAGAATATTTCAGCTAAAAAAAAAAAGTATAAAAAATGCTATATTGCTGAAATATTTGCTTAATTCCCATTTCAGACTCAATACTGATTTTTTATTTTTTTTGCAATGCGTGATACTTGACAACCCAAAACACTTCATAACAAATTCATTTTATTAGACCAGCTAGATTTGCAATGAAGCGCATTTGTCAGATCAGTAAAATCCTCTCCATGCATTGTAAAGCTATTTAATTTGCACAAATCATTTGCTGTATAACAGAGCCAAAGCATATTGTATGTAAGTCCTTCAGGAAATGAATTCACTTAGTTTTGTTAACTTTGTGTAATATTCTCAATTTTCAGGTCTTTTTTCAAAAGAAGAACAAGGCAGGTTGTAAGCAAGTCATGTGTGTGTAAGGACGCCGGGACTTCAGTAGGCGTAACCAGGAGCAGGGCCGGCCTTAGGGTAGATGGCGCCTCGTGCAAAATTATCTTTCGGCGTCCCACGCCATTATAAAAAATGCCCCATAAAAAAAACCATAATTCCTCCCCACAGTATAATGCCCTATCTAGTGCCCCCACACAGTGTAATGCCCCTTTAGTGCCCCACACACAGTATAATAATAATATTTAATAATGTAATATATTATAACGCCTTCAAGGACACAGTACTTTGTCCTCTAATTGTGCCCACACAGTGTTATGCCCCTTAAGTGCCACACACATTATATTTCCCCCTGTAGTGCCCCTACACAGTATGATGTCCGCTTAGTGGCTTCCACAGAGTAGAATGCCCCACAGCCCCCCTAGTAGAAAGTGCCCCCTGTAGATTGTGCCGTACAGCCTCCCTGTAGACAGTGCCATAATCCCCCACCTCCTCCTTGTAGACAGTGCCATACAGCCCCCATCTGCCCCTTGTAGTGTCATACAGCCCCACCTCCCTCTTGTACACAGTGTCCCCCACCGCCCCCTTGTAGACAGTGTCATACAGCACCCACATCCCCCTTGTAGAGAGTGACATACAGCCCCCACATCCCCCTTGTAGACAGTGCCATACTGCCCCCCACCTCTACCTGACAGGATCCTTGCGTAGGACGGCTTGATCCAGAGATATCATCACGCCAACTGCACAGGGATCCTGTCCCTGCGCCTCATAGGCTGCAGGCGCCTCTGTAGCCTGCTACAGAGTTTCCCAACTTTTTCGGACTTGAGCCACCCCTGGAAAAAAAAAAATCCTCAGGGCCCCCCTACCAAAAATTGTTTAGAGAAAGACAGAAAATAGCTAAAAATAAGCACTACATTCTTAGGGTATGTTCACACAGCGTTTTTTGTAAGGCAGAAAAAATCTGCTTTTGAATTGACAGCATTATTTGATGGGGTTTTTTTTGCGTTTTTTTTAAGCCGTTGAAGCGAATGCAAAAGACGCAGCAAAAAAAGCTCCAAACGAGCGCCACAGCTATTTTCTTCCTACTATTAATTTCAATTGGAGGTCAGAGGTGGAAACCACTTGAAGACCATCAGCTCACAGTGAAGACCCCCACTTGAAGACCCCCACTCACAGTGAAATGACCATCAGCCCCCCACTCACAGTAAAAGGACCATCAGCCCCTCCACTCACAGTGAAATAACCATCAGCCCCTCCACTCATAGTAAAATGACCATCAGCCCCCCCACTCACAGTAAAATGACCATCAGCCCCTCCACTCACAGTAAAATGACCATCAGCCCCTCCACTCACAGTAAGGCTGGGTTCACACACACTATTTACGGACGTAATTCGGGCGTTTTAGCCCAGAATTACGTCCGAAAATGCGGCTCAAAAGCATCGACAAACATCTGCCCATTCATTTGAATGGGTCTTATTATGTTCTGTGCCGACGGTCATTTTTTTTCCGTAAAAAAAAAAGATGCCCGCGTCAAAGAAGTGCCTGTCACTTCTTGAGACGTAATTGGAGCCGTTTTCCCTTGACTCCATGGAAAAACAGCTCCAATTACGTCCGTCATGGACGCAGCGAAAAGCGCCTGCACATGCCATTACGTCTGAAATTCCGGAGCTGTTTTCTCCTGAAAACAGCTCCGTAATTTCATCCGTAACGGAGGCTGCCATGTGAACATACCCTAAAATGACCATCAGCCCGTCCACTCACAGTAAAATGACCATCAGCCCCCTACTCACAGTAAAACAACCATCAGCCCCCCACTCACAGTAAAACGACCATCAGCCCCCCCTCACAGTAAAATGACCATCAGCCCCCCACTCACAGATGCCCCCTGTAGATAGTGCCACACAGCCCCCTGTAGATAGTGCCACACAGCCCCCTTGTAGGTCGTGCCACACAGCCCCCTTGTAGGTCGTGCCACAAAGCCCCCTTGTAGGTAGTGCCACAAATGCCCCCTTGCTGCACAGCCCCCTTGTAGGTCGTGCCACACAGCCCCCTTGTATGTCGTGCCACACAGCCCCCTTGTATGTCGTGCCACACAGCCCCCTGTAGGTCGTGCCACACAGCCCCCTTGTAGGTAGTGCCACAAATGCCCCCTTGCTGCACAGCCCCCTTGTAGGTAGTGCCACACAGCCCCCTGTAGGTAGTGCCACACAGCCCTCTTCTAGTTCATGCCACACAGCCCCCTGTAGGTCATGCCACACAGCCCCCTGTAGGTCGTGCAACACAGCCCCCTGTAGGTCGTGCAACACAGCCCCTTTGTAGGTAGTAGGGATGTCACGATACCTGAATTTGGACTTCGATACCGATACTTCATGTAGTATTGCGATTTCGATACCAAAACTATACTTTGCCAACAGTAATAAATAAAAGTTCCTCCATATTCTGATGTGAGGCGCGCGGTGTGATGCTGAATTTAACCTCCATTTGCCTCACATTAATAGTAATTAACCCCATCATGTTTCTCAGTCATAATAGGTTAATGTGTGAGGTACATGATGGGGTTAATTACTATTAATTTGAGGCACATGGAGGTTAAATTCATCACACCTCGGGCCTTACATTAATAAGTGAAAGAAGTTATTTTTTTGTTTTTTTTTACAGCGTACACATCATAAATGACACATAAAAATTGTTGTGCAGGTTATTACGGCTGCGCCAATAGCGAATGTGTGTATATTTTATGTATTGAGACTTATTTTAATGTTTATTGTAAAAAAAAGGCGTATGTGTATTTTTTTAAATATAACCCCTTCCCGACATCCGCCGTATATATACGGCGCTGCCGGGAAGGTGTTCCCGCAAAGCACAGTACAGTTACGTCGCAGTGATGGTGCGGGCTCAGGAGCAGAGCCGGCACCATCACCGCGGGGTGACAGCTGTATTATACAGCTGGCACCCTCCTGTAACTGCCAGGACCGGAGCTATTCTCCGATCCGGCAGATTAACCCCTTAGATGCTGCGCTCAATAGAGCGCAGCATCTGATAGGTTTTAACCCGACCGGAAACCCAGTGACGCAATCGCTGGGTTGCTGTGGCAATCGGACACCAGAAAATGGCGTCTGAGTCTGCCTTGTACGGGAGCCGATGAGGACCCGCCTGCGGCGCGTCCTCATAGGCTTGCTGTCAGTGAATAACTGACAGCGCTAATACACTGCACTACGTATGTAGTGCAGTGTATTAGAGTAGCGATCGGGGCATCAGGCCCTCATGTCCCCTAGTGGGACAAGTAAAAAAAGTTAAAAAAAGTTAATAAAAATGTGGTAAAAAAATAAAAACACACACATTTCAAATAAAAATAAAGCTAAACTGACTTTTTTCCCATAGTAAGTCTTTTATTATGGGAAAAAACGTAAAAATTAAAAAAACTATACATAATTGGTATCGCCGCGTCCGTAACGACCCAAACTACAAAAGTATTATGTAATTTATCCTGCACGGTGAACGCGGTAAAAAAAAAACATGAAAAACAACGCCAGAATCTTTGTTTTTAGGTCACATCTCCTTCCAAAAAATGCTATAAAAAGTGATCAAAAAGTCACATTTACTCCAAAATAGTACTAATAAAAACGACAATCCATTCCGCAAAAAAATAATCCCTGACAGAGCTTTGTGCACGCAAAAATAAAAAAGTTATGGGTCTTACAATATGGCGACACAGAAAACAAATGATTTTATAAAAAAAGTGATTTTATTGTGCAAAAGCCGCAATACATAAAAAAAAACTATATAAATTTGGTATCGCCGTAATCGTATCGACCCACAGAATAAAGCTAACATGTAATTTAGGGCGCACTGTGGATGCCGAAAAAAAAACCAATAAAAAACGATTCCAGAATTGCTTGTTTTTGGTAATTTCCTTTACCAGAAAATGAAATAAAAAGTGATCAAAAAGTCGTATGTGTTCTAAAATGGTACCAATAAAATCTACAGCCCGTCTCGCAAAAAACAAGCCCGCACACCGCTCAATCAACTGAAAAACAAAAAAGTTATGGCACTAGTAATGGGGTGATGAAAAAACATCTCAATGCGCAGGCCGGAGGGGAACATTCCTTCAGTTTCAGGGCCCTAGTATTTAGGAACTAGGAAAGGGAATGGACATAGCACATCCGCTGGAAGCGAGGGCGCCCGTATTATACCAGCGCAAAACTTTCCCAGTAATATTTCCCAAACTACGAAGGAGAAAAAGTCCCCAAAAGGTGCAGAGCGTTACAGAAGGGGGATAAGAAAGAAAACCGTTTATCAGTGTGACACCGGCCTGTGCATAACGGATTGCTTCACATCGTAACACACTTCTATGGATAATTCTATTATTTACCCCATTATTATACCCTCTTATTATGCCTTGATGTACTCCGCACAGATTACATATACCCCCACATTATAAACTGAAATACCAGCAAAACCCCAAACAGAAAGATTACCAAGCAAAATCCATGCTCAAAATGGCGGTCTTTCCCTTCTTAGCCCTACAGTGTGTCCAAACAGCAATTTATGTCCACAAGTAAGGCATTACCATACCCGGGAGAACCCGCTTAACAATTTATGGGGTAAGATTCTCTAGGGTCACAACATATTGTGTGGTGAATGGGCAGATCAGTGGAGAAATTGCAATTTTCACTTTGCACCATCCACTGCGTATTCATTTTTGAAAAACACCTGTGGAGTCTAAATTCTCACTACACCCCTTGATAAATGCCTTTAGGTGTGTAGTTTCTAAAACGGGGTCACTTTTGTTTGGTACATCAGTGGTTTTGCAAATGCAACATGCTGTCCGCAAACCATTCCAGCAAAATCTACGCTCCAAAAGGAAAATACCGCTCCTTTTCTTCTGAATGCTCCCATATGTGTAAACAGCCGATTATAACCACATATGGGGTGTTACCGTACTCGGGAGAAATTACTTTACAAATTTTGGGGTGCTTTTTCTTCCCTATTCCTTGTAAAAATGAAAAATGTTGATCTAAAACTACATCTTGTTGGAAAAAAAAAATTATTTTTCATTTTCATGGCTTAATTCTAATTAATTCAGCAAAAAACTTTTGGGATCAATAATTTTCACTATACCCCTAGATGATTCCTCAGGGGGTGCAGTTTCCCAAATGGAGTCACTTTTGGGGTGTTTCCACTGTACTAGTACTACAGGGGTTCAGCAAATGTGACATGGCGCCCAGAAACCAGTCCAAAATCCAAATGGTTCTAGTTCCATTCTGAGCCCTACCGTGTGTCCAAACAGATGTTTATAACAACATGTGGGGTATTGTTTTACTCGGGAGAAGTTGCTTTACAAATGTTATGGTGCTTTTTCTCCTTCAGTCCTTGTTGAAATGAAAAAAAAAATACCTAAACCTACATTTTCTTTGAAAAAATGTAGATTTTCATTTTTACGGCCTACTTCCAATAAGTTCTGTAAAACACCTGTGGGGTCAAACTGCTCACTGTACCCCTAGATAATTTCCTCTTTGCACCATCCACTGCGTATTCATTTTTGAAAAACACCTGTGGAGTCTAAATTCTCACTACACCCCTTGATAAATGCCTTTAGGGGTGTAGTTTCTAAAACGGGGTCACTTTTGTTTGGTACATCAGTGGTTTTGCAAATGCAACATGCTGTCCGCAAACCATTCCAGCAAAATCTACGCTCCAAAAGGAAAATACCGCTCCTTTTCTTCTGAATGCTCCCATATATGTAAACAGCCGATTATAACCACATATGGGGTGTTACCGTACTCGGGAGAAATTACTTTACAAATGTTGGGGTGCTTTTTCTTCCCTATTCCTTGTAAAAATGAAAAATGTTGATCTAAAACTACATCTTGTTGGAAAAAAAAAATTATTTTTCATTTTCATGGCTTAATTCTAATTAATTCAGCAAAAAACTTTTGTGATCAATAATTTTCACTATACCCCTAGATGATTCCTCAGGGGGTGCAGTTTCCCAAATGGAGTCACTTTTGGGGTGTTTCCACTGTACTAGTACTACAGGGGTTCAGCAAATGTGACATGGCGCCCAGAAACCATTCCAAAATCCAAATGGTGCTAGTTCCATTCTGAGCCCTACCGTGTGTCCAAACAGATGTTTATAACAACATGTGGGGTATTGTTTTACTCGGGAGAAGTTGCTTTACAAATGTTACGGTGCTTTTTCCCCTTCAGTCCTTGTTGAAATGAAAAAAAAAATACCTAAACCTACATTTTCTTTGAAAAAATGTAGATTTTAATTTTTACGGCCTACTTCCAATAAGTTCTGTAAAACACCTGTGGGGTCAAACTGCTCACTGTACCCCTAGATAATTTCCTCATGGGGTGTTGTTTCCAAAATGGGGTCACTTGTGGGGGGGGGGTTTCCACAGTTTTGTCCCCTCAGGGGCTTTGCAAATGCAACATGGCCTCCGCAAACCATTCCTGCTAAATTTGAGTTCCAAAAGCCAAATGGCGCTCTTTCCCTTCTCAGCCTCGCCGTGTGTCCAAACAGCCGTTTATTACCACATGTGGGGTAATGTTTTACTCGGGAGAAATTTCTTTACAAATTTTATGGTGCTTTTTCTCCTTTAGTCCTTGTGGAAATGAAAAAAAATTGGCTAAACCTACATTTTATTTGAAAAAATGTAGATTTTCATTTTCACAGCCTACTTCCAAAAATTTCTGCAAGAAACCTGTGTGGTCAAAATGCTCACTATACCCCTAGATAATTTCCTCAAGGGGTATAGTTTCCAAAATGGGGTCACTTGTTGGGGTTTTCCACTGTTTTGTCACCTCAGGGGCTTTGCAAATGCGACATGGCCTCCGCAAACCATTCCTGCTAAATTTGAGTTCCAAAAGCCAAATGGCGCTCTTTCCCTTCTCAGCCTCGCCGTGTGTCCAAACAGCCGTTTATTACCACATGTGGGGTACTGTTTTACTCGGGAGAAATTTCTTTACAAATTTTATGGTGATTTTTCTCCTTTAGTCCTTGTGGAAATGAAAAAAAATTGGCTAAACCTACATTTTATTTGAAAAAATGTAGATTTTCATTTTCACAGCCTACTTCCAAAAATTTCTGCAAGAAACCTGTGTGGTCAAAATGCTCACTATACCCCTAGATAATTTCCTCAAGGGGTATAGTTTCCAAAATGGGGTCACTTGTTGGGTGTTTCCACTGTTTTGTCACCTCAGGGGCATTACAAATGCGACATGGCCTCTGCAAACCATTCCTGCTAAATTTGAGCTCCAAGTGCCAAATGGCGCTCTTTCCATTCTAAGCCCTGCCGTGTGTCCAAACAACCGTTTATTACCACATGTGGGGTATTTTTTTACTCAGGAGAAATTGCTCTACAAATGTTGTGGTACTTTTTCTACTTTAGTTCTTTTGGAAATGAAAAAAAATTAGCTAAACCTACATTTTAATTGAAAAAATGTAGATTTTCATTTTCATGGCCTAGTTCCAAAAATGTTCTGAAAAAAACTGGCCAGTCAAAATGCTTGCTACACCCCTAAATAAATTCCTCGAGGGGTGTAGTTTCCCAAATGGAGTCACTTTTGGGGAGTTTCCACTGTTTTAGTTCCACAAGACCTGTTCAAAGCTGACATGGTGCCTAAAATATATTCTAATAAAAAGGAGGCCCAAAATCCACCAAGTGCTCCTTTGCTTCTGAGGCCGGTGTTTCAGTCCAGTAGCACACTAAAGCCACATGTGGGATATTTCCTAAAACTGCAGATCCTGGGCAATAAATATTGAGTTGCATTTCTTGGGTAAAACCTTCTGTGGTACAAAAAAAATGGATTCAAAATGAATTTCTGGAAAAAAATAATGAACTTTGTAAATTTCACCTCTACTTTGCCTTAATTCCTGCGCAATGTCTAAAGGGTTAAGAAACTTTCTAAATGCTGTTTTGAATACTTTGAGGGGTGCCGTTTTTAAAATGGGGTGACTTATTGGGGGTTTCTAATATCTAAGGACCTCAAAGCCACTTCACAACTGAACTGGTCCCTATAAAAATAGCATTTTGAAAGTTTCTTGAAAATGTGAGAAATTGCTGCTAAAGTTCTAAGCCTTGTAACGTCCTAGAAAAATAAAATGATGTTCAAAAAACGATGCCAATCTAAAGTAGACATATGGGGGATGTTAGTTAGCAAAAATTGTGTGGTATAACTGCCTGTCTTACAAGCAGATACATTTAAATTCAGAAAAATGCTAATTTTTGAAATTTTTCGCTCAATTTTGGGGTTTTTCACTATTAAATACTGAATGTATCGGGCAAATTTTGCCAGTAACATAAAGTCCAATGTGTCACGAGAAAACAATCTCAGAATTGCTTGGATAGGTAAAAGCATTCCGGAGTTATTACCACAAAAAGTGAAACATGTCAGATTTGAAAAATGAGGCTCTGTCAGGAAGGTCAAAAGTGGCCAAAGAGGGCAGGGGTTAACATTACTTTATGTTTTTACTTTATTTTTAAACTTTAATGTACTGGCATATATCAGATATATGCCAGTACATTAGCCTGTGTATGTATAGTACACAGGCAGTTGTTAGGACATACCTAAGTATGCCCTAACTACAGGAAATATGGTAAGACAGCCCTGGGGTCCGTCAATGGACCCTGGGCTGTCTGCCCATATATGGTATGGCCCTGTGACGCAATCCAGGGGCATCCCCCCTCCTCACTTTCCCCTGAATGCTGCAGTCAGCTTTGATCGCAGCATTCAGGAGAATAGCGGCGGAGATGAGCGGTTTCTCTGATCTCCGCCGTTATAGAGCGGGGCTGCGGCTGTGTAATACAGTCATTGCCCCGCTCCTGACATTAGGTGCACGCGCGGTCAGCATGAGGTGATACGGCCGGCGCTGCACTAATGAGCGGCGGTGCAGACACCGAAGACAGAACACGGGGGTGTTTTGCAGTGCGGCCGCCATGTTGTTTTCAGTGCCGCCGCTCATTAGTGCAGCGCTGGCCGCATCGCATCATCCTCACGGCGCGCACTTGTCAGGACTCAGGAGCGGGGCAATGGCTGTATTACACAGCCGCAGCCCCGCTCTCATTCATCACGTATTACTATACTTAGCTGTGTGGCTCGAACCATTTGGGGATGCACAGTATCGAAACAGTATCGAAGTTTCGATGCATTGTGCATCCCTAGTAAGTAGTGCCACAAATCCCCCCCTTGCCGCACAGCCCCCTTGTAGGTAGTGCCACACACACCCTTGTAGGTAGTGCCACACAGCCCCCGTTTAGGTAGCATTTCCTTCCTGTAGATAGCGCCACTGTAGTTCCCTGTGGCTGGGGATTCCGCTCCTTGACGGAGTGCTTGATGTCTCTGTCCATATATGAACAGGCAACTAACTCCTGAAGCGGAATCCCTGTCCACAGCGTTGCCGATGCTGTGACCGGGGATTCCACTCCAGGAGAAGCCCTAGACGTCTCTGTCCATTTAGTCGGGGGGTGCTATCTACAGGGGTTCTGCAAAAAAATCTCCTCCTCCTCACATCCACTTGGCGCTATGAGGAGGAGGGAAAGCACATCCGTGGCAGTTGTCCAGAGGAGTGTCGCGGCACCCCTGGAGGGTTCCCATGGGAACCTCATGTTGGGAACTACAAGCCTAGTAGATCGCAGAGCAGGGAGATACCTCCCTGCTCTGCTATAGTGTTGAATAGTATGTGCGTCTTTAGCAGGGCCGTATTTACAACTCACGCTGCCCTAGGCACTAAGCCTGAATATACCCCCATTAAAGGCCTATTTAGTTTAGCCAATTATCATCATGATTCGCTAGTTTCTGACCAATTATAATGATATTTGGTCAGTGTTAACAAAGGAGAAGATCAATGATAAAAACTTTGCTTATCGTTAATCTCAAATGAGAAAAAAAATAGGTTATACACCCGGCCGTAGTCATAGCGATGCGTATTCTGTTCTGAGCGTAGCCCGGCCTCCAGGGATGACGATGCATCCCATGTGACAAATGCAGCCAATTAAAGGCTGCAGCGGTCACATGGACGACAGCGTCATCGCAGGAGGCCGGGCTACGCTCAGAGAGAGGGAGAGGGACTATGGCTGGGAGTATTAGCTTTTTTTAAAATTTATTTCTGCAGTCTTTCCGCCTAAAAAATTGCACCAAAATTGGGTGCTGTTTTTCAGGTTAAATTCCCTGCGGTTCTCAGGACGTATACACTGTGTAGTTTTACGTATCCACCCTGTGTGTTCCTACCCTTATAATCAAGTTGCTCTCCTCACAAATATTATCTCTAAGGGCTTATTCAGACGAACGGGATATACGCCGCTGCAATGCGCTTGATTTTCACGCGCGTCACACGGACCTATATTAGTCTATGGGGCCGTGCGGACATGTGCGTGATTTTTATGCAGCGTTGGTCCGCTGCGTAAAAGTTACGACATGTCCGATCTTTGAGCGTTTTTCGCGCATCACGCACCCATTGAAGTCAATGGGTGCGTGAAAACCACGCATGCCGCACGGAAGCACTAACATGCGAACAGCGTGATTCGCGCAACAGCAGTGAAAAGGATGAATGAAAACAGAAAAGCACCATGTGCTTTTCTGTTTACAAACATCCAAATGGAGTGTCATAATGATGGCGGCTGCGCGAAAAGCACGCAGCCGCGCATCATATGCTGCTGCCACACGGAGCTGTCAAGCGCATTTTGCGCTGGCAAAACACCGCGTTTTTTGCGTGCACAAAAGGCACACGCTCGTGTGAATCCAGCAACCACGCCGGCACCATGTTCGGTGGGGTTGTCAAACAGCCTGTTAGTGGCCGCACGTATTCTAGTTACATTCGCACTGCCGCTCCATTCATTCTCTATGGAAGCGCCGGAGATAGCCGAGTGCAGTGTTCGGCTTTTTCCAGCGCTCCCAAAGAGAATGGATAGGGGGTAAGCTGTTGTAATTTGCAAAATCGTGCGGCCATAAAGGGTAAATTAATTCATGGCCGCACGATTTTGCAGATAAAGGGACGGTTTACGTGCGGCCATGAATTAATACACCCTTTATTGCCGCACGATTTTGCAAATTACAACAACTTACCCCCTATTTATTCTCTATGGGAGCGCCGGAAAAAGCAGAACACTGCACTCGGCTATCTCCGGCGCTCCCTTAGAGAATGAATAGAGCGGCAGTGCGCGTGCGAATGTAACCGGAATACCCCTTAACGAGGTATTTGACAGCCGCTCCTACATAGTGCCAGCGCGATTGTTGGCCGCGTTGCGACAGTGTGAGGGCCGCTCCGTGTGGCCGTACCCTAAAGAATCCTTTCTCCCCATACATAACGCTAAGTTCCCCTCCCCCATGATTCATAATAAGCTCCAACACCCCTAAATAAAATATACAGAAGTCCCCCGCCCACAAAATACATTTATAAAGAATCCCCCCAAACTCCTAAAGCATTTAGGGCAATGTTCCCTCACCTTCAAAATCGATCTGTAAAAAATACACACACACAAAGTACCTATAACCTAGTCTCCCCTCCCCCACAAAATCGATCTTTGCAAAAAAAAACAAAAAACATCCTGTTACACATCACTAAAAGCCCCCTCTTTCCTCCTCCCTCACACAGCACATAAATAAACATGGATTAACCTAAAGCTGCTGCTCTTACCTGACACTGGAGCTCCGTGGAGGAGTCTTCACTGTGGCAGCAGCACAGCAGGAAGGAGCTGCGTGAGGTGCCGAGTCTGTGTGACTGCAGTACAGGCTGTGCCGATTGGTGGAGCAGACAGAAGCACCTGCTGCTGCTCCTCCAATCAGCGCTCACTTCACACAGCCATGGAGAGGAAGGAACGTTTCTCTTCTCTTCGGCTCGTACCCACTGGCACCCCCCTTACAGCATGGCGGCCGGCGCCCTGTGCGACCGTACGTGTCGCACATAGCTAAGGCTAGCCATGACCAGGAGCATAGCTAAAGGCTCATGGGCCCGATGCAAAAGTTCTTCTTGCCCCCCCCCCCAAATTCTCTTCATGGCCAACGGCTGAATTGTTGGATTTCCTAAGTGATCCAACGATGCATCACTAGCAGCCAGGGGCATCACTAAGGTCTTAAAACGTATGGGGTAATAGCCCCAACACATATACACCCCCCAAAAAGTATGTGTGTGTGTGTGTGTATATATATATATATATATATATATATATATATGGGAGACAGCATATCTATAGGACTACAACCCCTATAGGAATGTTGATGGATAGGATTACATAATGCTGCTCAGCAGACTGTATTACATACAATAGGATTAGATACATAGCTCAGAAGACTGTATCACACATAATAGTTTTACATCAAGGGCCCAGCAGACAGTATCACACCTTATAGGCTTAGCTACAGGGCCCAATACTATCCATATCACACATAATAGGCTTAGCTACAGGACCCAATACTGTCCGTATCACACATAATAGGCTTAGCTACAGGGCCCAGCGCACAGTATCACACAGGGTAGGCTAAGATACAGGCAGGGACATATTTAGAGCTCTAGGCACTTTTAGTTCTGATGACCCTATAACTCCTGAAGTTACGGAAACAGCATAGCTCGCTGACATTGTGGCTCCAGCGCTGGACCCAGGAAACGTAAGTATAATAATTGCTTTTATCTTATATGTGTTATTCATTTATTTTTTGTGTTTTGTGTTTTTTTTACAGGTTCAATTGTTGGACTACTTCGGATTCGAGGACTACTTCGATGACGCCATTTTTTTTATTATCAATAAAATCGTTAACGAGGGTTGTGTGGGTTTTTACTATTTCAATAAAATATTTTTTCTCTATTTGGCTCTATTTTTTTCAAACTTTATTACTACTGCCTTAGTAATGGCCGCTGGCTGATTGACAGTGTCTATTAGTAAGGTAAGGTTTAGTGTTAGCAGGTAAAAAGGCTAACACTAGCCCCACATTATTAACCCGGTACCCGCCGCCATCAGGGGTGCCGGGAAGAACCAGGTACGATCCAGTATCCGACCATCTGTAGTGATGGACAGGCACTGGGGCAGCCGCAGCTTATTTGGGAGCAGCTCTTTATCTGAGAAAAGCGCTAAGGCCATGGCTACTTCATTTTTGGGATCTTGTTGGTCCCAGCGGTGCCCGACCATCTGCATGGATGGACGGGCACCGGGGGGGCCGCAGGCTGGTGTTATTAGACTTGGAAAGGTCAAAAACTGTTGCCCTTCCCACCCTGGTAATGCCAACTTGCTGCTGCTATGTTGTATCTGGCTGGTTATGAAAAATGGGGGGCCCCAAATGTTTTTTCCCAATTAATATTATTATTATTTTTTTTTAAAACGATTTTTAGTCCCCCCATTTTTCATAACCAGACAGATACAACATAGCAGTAGCAGGCTAGCATAACCAGTGTGGAAAGAGGCAAATTTTTTGGCCTTTCGCAGCCTAATGATACAAGCCTGCGGCCACCCCAGTGCCCGTCCATCCATGCAGATGGTCTGGCACCGCTGGGACCAACAAGATCCCAAGAATGAAGTAGCCATGGCCTTAGCACTTTTCTCAGATAAAGAGCTACTCCCAAATAAGTGCTGTGTCTGGTTTTACAATACAGATCTATTCACGTGAATGGAGTTGTACTCAGCCATGACCGGGAGTGTTGTTGTTTAGGTGAAAATCCAAAATGGGCTACAGTGGTTGATCTTGCCCTTTGGCCCTTCATTCTCTCTACAACAGCTTCATTGAAGCTCATTTGGTCTAGTATATGTGTGGTAAATACCTAATAAGTTTTTCTCACTGCTCGTAGTAGCCTATTTTATTCATACTGTAAGAGAAATTATCTCAACATGGACTGACTTCAAGAGTCATGAGCTCTACTCCATCAACCAATTAGGAATACTACTATGAAGTGGGTGGAGATGGACTGAGGGCTTAGATAATTAAATGTGTCTTTGCTATACTGATCTCCACTGAAGCAAATGGAGGTTGCCACCCAGCCAGAGGGAAATCAGAATGTGTCTCAACCTTTATTATTTCACATACACTAGTACAGGAAGGTGAAGAAAGTGGGTTTAATGCCTCTTCTGACACTGAAAATGTCTGAAAATGAGGGCATCATGGTAAGGTAATTGATATTTTTTTGTATGTACTTTATATTTTTACTAGTGTCCCTCTAAAGGAGTTTCACAGGTCAGTAATATTGATGGCCTATCTCTATTGTAACAGAAGCTCATTATCATTTAAAGGGTATGTAAGTATTTGAAAGGCATTAAAAAAAAAAAAAAAAAAAAAAGTCAATCAGTGTGATTAGTGCAACTTTATGATTACTAAACCTAAAGCAGAGATCAACTATAAATCCCCTCTACCATGATGGGAATAATCCCATACTTGTAACCAGTATGTAGTGGGAGGCATACATATGCCTGATTTTATGCCAGAATAACAAATTATGTAATTTAACGCAGTGGAGAACAATAACCTACAACTTTATAATTAGTTTTTGTTAAAAAATATTTTAGCTTTTTGAGATACAGCTGCTCTGTTTCCTGTATACACAGCAGCTGTATTGTTCTCTAAATCCTGTTCCCGTCAGGTTCGTGGGACTGACAGGTTCAGTGAAAGCGGGTTCTGCTTGTCTCTGACACACAGGATCCACCTGTTATCTATCACATCTATGTTCATAACTTAGATGTGATAGATTACAGGTGGATCCTGTGTGTCAGAGACACGCAGGTTCTGCTGTCACTGAACGCATCAGGTTCACGGGACTGACGGACTCAGGTCTTAGCGAACAATACAACTGCTCTGTATAGAGATCAGCTGTATCTCAAAAAGTAAAAATAATTTTTAATAACGTTAAGAATTTTTAAAACTAATTATATATTTGCACCAATCATACTGATTGATTCTTTTATTTTAAAAAAAAAATGCCTTTCAAAGGTGTAGATAGCCTTTAAATCAATGGGACTGAGCTGCAATACCTGATACAGCCACCACCAAATATATGGCGGTGGGTAATTATTAAGCTGATCGGCGGGGGTTTCAGGAGTCATACTCGACTGATCAGATACTAATGGTCTATTCTAGGGTTAGGCCATCAATATTGAAGTCTCGAAAAAATCCTTAAAGGGCTAGTTACAGAAAACGTAATTAATTTTACATGTGCTCAAAGGCATCCAATAAGTTTAGTGATACCACATTGGAATTTAAAGAATATTTACTCAAGTTTTATATCTGTATCTACAATATAGTAGTGCCTGCATATATTTGGCTTTGCTGCGTCTTCAATATTCTTGAAATTGCCTGCATTAACCTTCAAAACCTGCAAGTCACGAAATGTACTGTTACCTACACATAATCAAACATTCCATGTGAAAAAAAACAATTCTTATTTTAAAACTGCAGCTGTGGTTTATGTAAAACTTTGATTTTAATATCCAAAATCCTGTTTTTATCACACTCTTCATCTCAGTTTTCCATTTGACAAATCTTATTCCCACATTTCCAACATGGTAATGGACCAACACTCCCAGCGGTACTAGATGAGTTTACAATACATTAAGGCGATACAGTTTACTTTATTTAAAGTGAAAAAACAATAATAACACACAATAGAAAAGTTGGATGTGGTGCAATCTTTGCAATATAAAGTTTTAATCATAAATTCCAAGCATAGTAAATTATATTTATAGAACTATAAAGAACATCGCTCCAAAGTACAACCCCTATTTGATGCAATAAGTTCCCTATTTGTACTATTTACAGCACAAATACTTTTTTGTTTACAGAGCACAAGCATGCCAATTTAACACATTGGAGAGTCCAGTGCAAAGACATCATGAGTGCCCCACAATATTTGAAAATGTAAAAAACCAAGTGCCAAAGCCTTGGATCCTCCCATAAGTACCTCAGATAACCCCGTCAGTGCACCAGCCTCTGATCCTCCTATTCAGTCCCTCAGCCTAAGATGCCCCAAGACATCCAGTCACAGGTGCCCTCCAGAGTTTGAGTCACAGACCTCCTTCAGAACTCATGCTGGGTTTCTTCACAGCGTCTGATGCATGACACTTTTTCAATAGTTACATAGTACGGTTAAAAAAAAGTCATGTCCATCACGTTCAACCAGGGGAAGGGAGAGGAGGTGAGTGAAGGGAAGTGGTAGAGGTAAATCTTAGAACTTTGTTTCCCCCTATCGATCCAAAAGAAAGGCAAAAAAAAAAAGCCTTGAGCCAATCTGCCCTAAAAGGAAAATAATTTCCCTCCTGATCCCAAAAGGCGATCAGTCTGGATAAACATTCAAGCAATAATTCTATACATTTACATAAGTGTTTATCTTATTTTTGTCCTAAAAAAGTATCTGATCTTTTGTTAAAGCCATCAATTGTTTCATCTAAAAACCAGCTCTTACAGTAAAAAAGACTTGTCTGTGGAGATTGAACCTTTTTTTCGAGACGGAGGGAGTGCCCCCTTGTCCTCTGACGGGATTTTACATTGATCTTATGTTTTGCATGGGCCATTTATATACTTATACAGATGTATTATGTCCCTCCTTATACGTTTCTTCTTGACTAAATAAATGTAATTGTTTGAACCTTTGATTCTAACTAAGATCCTCCATGATCCTAATCAGTGTATCTTCTTTGTACCTTTTTCCACTCCAGGGCATTTTTTCTATTAACTGCTGCTTAAAACTGAACTGCATATTCCAAATGGGGCTGCACTAATGCTTTGTAAAGCAGTAATATTATGTCCCGTGAGTCCATGCCTCTTTTAACCGGTTCCCGACCGCTGGCTAGGTATTTACGGCCAGTGGTTGGGGTCCTTAAAACCCACACCATAGACTATTTACAGCTTGCTGCCTGAGCGCTCGGGCAGCTGAACGTCGGGTCTCTGGGGATCCTGGGGAGAAGATAGAAGCAGACAATGACGATCACAAATAAAAGGTCTATTTTGGGTAAAACTATGTTGTTACCAGAAAAAAATAGCTAAAAAGTAAAAAAGCTTATTTTTTTACTATTATTTTCAAACTTTAAGCCTAAAATTTCTAAATTAGCAAAAAGAAAAAGGATGTGTATCTAAATTATATATAAAAAGAAATCTGCATTGCCTACGGAAAAAAACATTGCAAAAATCACGTCGCTAGCCCAACAACTAAAAAAGTTATAGCTGTTTAACTAATGCGTGCTAAAAATGGCTAAACGGTGTCTGGTCCTGATGGCTCAAAATAGCCCGGTCCTGAACTGGTTAATAAATGAAAGTATCCCACAGGCTTTAGACGCAGCTGATTGACATAGCATGCTATTATTTAGTCTATGATCTACAAGTACAACCCAGATCCTTCTAAACAAGTGACTCTCCTAGTTCATTCTCCCAAGGACATAAGATGCATGCGGATTATTAGTACTCAAATGCATAACTTTTACATGTATTATCTACACTGAATATCATTTGCCTAGTGAATTCCCAAACACTCAGTGTGTTGGCTTTTAATTTTTGAACATCTTCCATAGACTGCACTATACTACATAGCTTGGTGTCATCTGCAAAAATAGAAACAGTGCTATTAATCCCATCTTCTATATCATTATTAAATATGTTTAATAATAGTGGTCCCAGCACTGAACCCTGGGGTACACCATTTATAACCGGGGACCATTCAGAGTAGGAATCATTGACCACAACTCTCTGGATACGGTCCTTGAGCCAGTTTCCAATTCAAATACAAACTTTACTTACTAAACCAATAGATCTTATTTTACCCATCAGGCGCTCCTAAGGGTCACTGTCAAATGCATTGTAAACTCCAAAAACACAATATCCAAAGCCACCCCTCTGTCCAGGATTTCCTTAACCTTCCCATAAATACAAATCTGATTAGTTTGACAAAATTACCCGGGAAGACCTAGAACCCTTTTTGAAATTTAGCACCACATTTGCTTTGCACCAGTCTATTGACACTGGCGTTGGCTCACTGGAAAAGAGACTAGGGGCTTGGATGGACCACTACCTCCAGCATTTGGTGAAGGAAATCGCAGGACATATCAGAGGCACAAATCATTTTCCCTTCACATTTAACAGGTTGAATTGGTCTGATAACCATAGCTGGTTGTCTTGTGAGGTAGTAGCATTTATCCGTCAATCCCACATTCTCTGGCAATTGACTTTTTGTACTACCATCTGAACATGTATAGCCCTTACCCTAAATATATAAAATAATTCCTGTTGATGGCAATATATTTTCTTTTAAATCATAACATTTTTACTTTTGATGGAGCTTTCGTTTAACAAAGACAAGGAGCGTTGATAGAGGGACAAATTCTTGCCCTTATTGGCTAATATATTCATGTCCAGACGGGAGGAGCTATTTTTGTTGAACGCAGCCCTCATTTCTTCCATATCAGATGGTATGGTCGCGACTTGCTATATAGATGACCTAGTATGGAAAATGAAGCTGAAGATTTCATTATATATTAGTATATGAACCTTAACCCCTTAACGCTCCATGACCTACTATTAGGTCATGCTAACTGTAGCGTTCGCGCTCAGTGACCTAATAGTAGGTCATGGAGTAAACACGGCGCCGTTCGCGCGGGGCGCGTTCATGAGCTGTGATAGCTGCTGTTTCCGACAGCAGACTATCACTGCTCAATGTGCCGGGACCGATCGCGGAGCTCCCCCGCCGATTAACCCCTCAGAAGCCGCGTTCAATAGCGATCGCGGCTTCTTAGGGGTTAATCCGCCATCGCCGGCCTGCTACACGATAGCGGCCGGCGATGGTGACTATGGCAACCGGACACCAAACAATGGCGTCCGGCTATGCCATAGACGGAAGCCTAGTGGGTCCTGACAACGTCAGGACCCACTATGCTTGCTGTCAGTGAGTAGCTGACAGCTCTAATACACTGCACTACGCATGTAGTGCAGTGTATTAGAATAGCGATCATGGCCTCGTGCCCTCAAGTCCCCTAGTGGGACAAAGTAATAAAGTAAAAAAAAAGTTAAAAAAAGATGTGTAAAAATAAGAAAATAAAAGTTTTAAAAGTAATAAAAGTAAAAGTCCCACTTTTTCCCTTATCAGTCATTTATAATTAATTTAAATATATAAACAAACAAATAAACTATACATAATTGGTATCGCCGCGTCCGTAACGGCCTGAACTACAAAATTATTTTGTTATTTATCCCGCACGGTGAACGCTGTAAAAAAATATATTAATAAACCGTACCACAATCACAATTGTTTGGTCACTTCACCTCCCAAAAAATGGAATAAAAAGAGATCAAAAAGTCGCATGTACCGAAAAATGGTAATGATTGAAACTACAGTTCGTTACGCAAAAAATAAGTCCTCGCACGGCTTTATTGATTGAAAAATAAAAACGTTCTGGCTCTTAGAATAAGGTAACACAAAAAGTGAATGATTGTTTACAAAACGTATTTTATTGTGCAAACGCCATAAGACATAAAAAAAAACTATAAACCTCTGGTATCGACGTGATCGTATCACCCCGCAGAATAAAGTGAATATGCCATTTATAGCGCACGGTGAACGCTGTAAAAAAAAAAGTATACAAAAACAATAGTAGAATTGCTGTTTATTAGTCACCACGCCACCTAAAAATGGAATAAAAACTGATCAAAAAGCCGCATGCACCCCAAGAAAACTACAATGGATTCCTCAAGGGGTCTAGTTTCAAAATTGGGGTAACTTTTGGGGGGTTTCCAATGTTTTGGCACCACAAGACCTCTTCAAACCGGACATGGTGCCTAATAAAAAAGAGGGCTCAAAATCCGCTAGGTGTCCTTTGCTTCGGAGGCCGGTGCTTCAGTCCATTACCGCCCGAGGGCAACATGTGGAATATTTCTCTAAACTGCAGAATCTGGGCAATAAGTATTAAGTTGCGTTTCTCTGATAAATCATTTTGTGTTATTAAAAAAATGGTATAAAAAGAGTAAATTTCACCTCTACTTTGCTCTAAATTTCTGTGAAACACCTAAAGGGTTCATAAACTTTCTAAATGCTGTTGTGAATACTTTGAGGGGTCTAGTTTCTAAAATGGGGTGTTTGATAGGGGTTTCTAATATATGGGCCCCTCAAAGCAACTTCAGAAATGAACTGGAACCTAAAAAAATAAATAAATGAGGCAATACTTCGCTTCTTACATTATACGGATAATGAGCCGTGCCCACCCCGAGATTACCCCAGTTTTGACCGTTTGTGTAAACGGAGACCCCTATTAGACCGTTTCAGTGCCCGGTTTTCCCAAGCATACACCCCCGAGAAGTGTTTTTCTATTGATGAGTCCCTGGTACATTTTAAAGGGAGTTTTCAATTCCGCCAGTACCTGCCAGGTAAGAGGGCAAGGTATGGCGTGAAGATGTATAAGCTGTGCGAGAGTGCATCAGGGTATACCTACAGATTTAGGATATATGAAGGAAAGGCCACCCGCAAACCAGACTGCATCCTGGACTACAATAGGTACATGGGAGGGATGGATTTGTCAAATCAAGTCCTGAAGCCCTACAGCGCCATGCGGTGTGGTATAAGAAGCTGGCCGGGCACATCATACAGATGGCTTTGTACAATGCGTACGTGCTACGTCGATGTGCAGGCCAGAGGGGAACTTTCCTGGAATTTCAAGATCTAATCTTTAGGGACCAGGAAGGGGGGGCACCCAGTACTTCTGGAAGTGAGGCCACACGCATCGTACCAGGGCAACACTTTCCAGGAGAAGTTCCCCAAACCGGTGGAAAGGGAAAGAGTCAAAAGAGGTGCAGAGTCTGCTATAAGAGGGGGATAAGGAAGAACACAATATACCAATGTGACACGTGTCCCGAAAAACCAGGGCTCTGTATAAAAGATTGTTTTAAAATGTATCATACATCCCTTGATTTTTAATTTACCCTGATGCACTCCGCACAGCTTACCCCCCTCATCTTTCCCTTCTGAGCCCTGCCGTATGCCCAGGCAGCTGATAACAGCCACATGTAGGGTATTGCCGTACCCAGGAGAACCCACATTACAATTTAAGGGGTGTATATCTCCGGTGGCGCATGCTGGGCACACTATATTGGACACTGAAATGGCATATATATATATATAAAATTGCAAATCTCACACTGCACCATCTGCTGCGCATTATCTTTTACACA
This sequence comes from Rhinoderma darwinii, assembly GCF_050947455.1. Taxonomy (NCBI): domain Eukaryota; kingdom Metazoa; phylum Chordata; class Amphibia; order Anura; family Rhinodermatidae; genus Rhinoderma; species Rhinoderma darwinii. The sequence goes on from NC_134687.1 coordinate 121,730,015, forward strand.
GTACCTGTGGGGTCAAAATGCTCACTACACCTCTAGATGAATGTCTTAAGGGGTGTAGTTTTTAAAATGGGGTCACTTCTCGGGGGTTTCAACTGTACTGGTACCTTAGGGGCTTCTGCATACATGACTTAGCACCAGAAAAGCTCCAGTAGGCCAAATGGTGGTCCTTCCCTTCTAAGCCCTGCCGTGTGCCCAGGCAGCTGATAACAGCCACATGTAGGGTATTGCAGTACCCAGGAGAACCCACATTACAATTTAAGGGGTGTATATCTCCGGTGGCGCATGCTGGGCACACTATATCGGACACTGACATGCCATATATATATATAAAATTGCAAATCTCACTCTGCACCATCTGCTGCGCATTATCTTTTACACAGTACCTGTGGGGACAAAATGCTTACTACACCTCTAGATGAATGTCTTAAGGGGTGTAGTTTTTAAAATGGGGTCACTTCTCGGGGGTTTCAACTGTACTGGTACCTCAGGGGCTTCTGCATACATGACTTAGCACCAGAAAAGCTCCAGTAGGCCAAATGGTGGTCCTTTTCTTCTGAGCCCTCCCATGGGCCCAAACGGCAGTTTATCACCACAAATGGGGTATTGCCGCACTAAGGACAAATTGGGCAACAAAATGGGGTATGTTGTTCCTTGTGAAAATAAGAAATTTTGATCAAAAATGACATCTTATTGGAAAAAATATCATTTTTTTCATTTCACAGCCCAATTCAAATAGGTGCTCTGAAAAAACTGTGCGGTCAAAATGATAACAAAAACCATAAATGAATTCCTTGAGGGGTGTAGTTTCCAAAATGGGGTCACTTCTGGTGGGTTTCCATTGTTTTGATACCTCTGGGCCTCTGCAAATGCGACATGGCACCCGAAAACCAATCCAGCAAAATCTGGACTCCAACAAACACATAGCGCTCCTTTCCGTCTGAGCCCTCCCATGGGCCCAAACGGCAGTTTATCACCACAAATGGGGTATTGCCGCACTAAGGACAAATTGGGCAACAAAATGGGGTATGTTGTTCCCTGTGAAAATAAGAAATTTTGATCAAAAATGACATCTTATTGGAAAAAATATAATTTTTTTCATTTCACAGCCCAATTCAAATAGGTGCTGTGAAAAAACTGTGCGGTCAAAATGATAACAAAAACCATAAATGAATTCCTTGAGGGGTGTAGTTTCCAAAATGGGGTCACTTCTGGTGGGTTTCCATTGCTTTGATACCTCTGGGGCTCTGCAAATGAGACATGGCACCCGAAAACCAATCCAGCAAAATCTGGACTCCAACAAACACATAGCGCTCCTTTCCGTCTGAGCCCTCCCATGGGCCCAAACGGCAGTTTATCACCACAAATGGGGTATTGCCGCACTAAGGACAAATTGGGCAACAAAATGGGGTATGTTGTTCCCTGTGAAAATAAGAAATTTTGATCAAAAATGACATCTTATTGGAAAAAATATCATTTTTTTCATTTCACAGCCCAATTCAAATAGGTGCTGTGAAAAAACTGTGCTGTCAAAATGATAACAAAAACCATAAATGAATTCCTTGAGGGGTATAATTTCCAAAATGGGGTCACTTCTGGTGGGTTTCCATTGTTTTGATACCTCAACACCTCTTCAAACCTGGCATGCTGCCTAAAATATATTCTAATAAAAAAGAGGCCTCAAAATGCACTAGGTGCTTCTTTGCTTCTAGGGCTTGTGTTTTAGTCCACGAGCGCACTAGAGGCACATGTGGGACATTTCTAAAAACTGCAGAATCTGGACAATACATATTTAGTAGTATTTCTCTGGTAAAACCTTCTCTGTTACTAAAAAAAAATTGAATAAAATTGAAATTCAGCAGAAAAAATGAAATTTGCAAATTTCATTTCCACTTTGCTTTAATTCCTGTGAAATGCCTGAAGGGTTAAAAAACTTTCTATATGCTGTTTTGAATACTTTGAGGGGTCTAGTTTTTAAAATGGGGTGTTTTATGGGGGTTTCTAATACATAGGCCCCTCAAATCCACTTCAGAACTGAACTGGCACCTTCAAAAAAAGGCTTTTGAAATTTTCTTAAGAATTTGAGAAATTGCTGTTTATGTTCTAAGCCTTGTAACGTCCAAGAAAAATAAAATAATGTTCAAAAAACGATGCCAATCTAAAGTAGACATATGGGAAATGTGAACTAGTAACTATTTTGGGTGGTATAACCGTCTGTTTTTCAAGCAGATACATTTAAATTCTGAAAAATTCTATTTTTTGTAAATTTTCTCTAAATTTTGCAATTTTTCACAAATAAAGACTGAATATATCGACCAAATTTTACCACAAACATGAAGCCCAAAGTGTCACGAGAAAACAATCTCAGAATCGCTTGGATAGGTTTAAGCATTCCGACGTTATTACCACATAAAGTGAAATATGTCAGATTTGAAAAATGGGCTCTGAGCCTTAAGGCCCAAACTAGGCTGCGTCCTTAAGGGGTTAAATTTACATTTACATTTGAGAAAAATAGCATACCTTATTTGAATCTCACACTTACAGGTTGTGACCAGAGAATTTAAGTTACACACTATAGGAAACCCACTGCAGGCAATGCCATCCTAGAGGCAACATCATGACATTCACCAATTGTAATAAGAAATATTACAATAGGAGAAATTAAGGGAACAAAAAGGAACTGCTCTAGTCTCATCATATATGTATGTATATATATATATATATATATATATATATATATATATATATATATATATGTATATATATATATATATATACACATATATACAGTGAAGGAAATAAGTATTTGATCCCTTGCTGATTTTGTAAGTTTTCCCACTGTCAAAGACATGAACAGTCTAGAATTTTTAGGCTAGGTTAATTTTACCAGTGAGAGATAGATTATATTTAAAATAAAAACAGAAAATCACATAGTCAAAATTATATATATTTATTTGCATTGTGCACAGAGAAATAAGTATTTGATCCCCTACCAACCATTAAGAGTTCAGCCTCCTCCAGACCAGTTACACGCTCCAAATCAAATTGGTGCCTGCATTAAAGACAGCTGTCTTACATGGTCACCTGTATAAAAGACTCCTGTACACAGACTCAATTAATCAGTCTGACTCTAACCTCTACAACATGGGCAAGACCAAAGAGCTTTCTAAGGATGTCAGGGACAAGATCATAGACCTGCACAAGGCTGGAATGGGCTACAAAACCATAAGTAAGACGCTGGGTGAGAAGGAGACAACTGTTGGTGCAATAGTAAGAAAATGGAAGACATACAAAATGACTGTCAATCGACATCGATCTGGGGCTCCATGCAAAATCTCACCTCGTGGGGTATCCTTGATCCTGAGGAAGGTGAGAGCTCAGCCAAAAACTACACGGGGGGAACTTGTTAATGATCTCAAGGCAGCTGGGACCACAGTCACCAAGAAAACCATTGGTAACACATTACGCCGTAATGGATTAAAATCCTGCAGTGCCCGCAAGGTCCCCCTGCTCAAGAATGCACATGTACAGGCCCGTCTGAAGTTTGCAAATGAACATCTGGATGATTCTGAGAGTGATTGGGAGAAGGTGCTGTGGTCAGATGAGACTAAAATTGAGCTCTTTGCCATTAACTCAACTCGCCGTGTTTGGAGGAAGAGAAATGCTGCCTATAACCCAAAGAACACCGTCCCCACTGTCAAGCATGGAGGTTTGAGAGAGAAAAGCACGGCGCCACATAGTGTGAGTAAGCCCAAGAAATAACAAACTTAGTTTGACAGATGGAGGCTTACCACAGGTGAAAATGTCAGGAGCGGGTAAAAGGTAGATAAGTAATGGATGAGTGCTGCTGCCGAGATCCCAGCCGGTCAATCTTTGAAGGACCACCGCAATGTGAATGAGTAATTTGTTTGAAAAAACGGGACCCCATACGGCGCTGCTACTCAGGAACGAATACAGTAGTAGTTTAGAATTGATAATTCTAAACTACTACTGTATTCGTTCCTGAGTAGCAGCGCCGTATGGGGTCCCGTTTTTTCAAACAAATTACTCAAGCATGGAGGTGGAAACATTATGTTTTGGGGGTGTTTCTCTGCTAAGGGCACAGGACTACTTCACCGCATCAATGGGAGAATGGATGGAGTCATATACTGTCAAATCCTGAGTGACAACCTCCTTCCCTCCACCAGGACATTAAAAATGGCTCGTGGCTGGGTCTTCCAGCACGACAATGACCCGAAACATACAGCCAAGGCAACAAAGGAGTGGCTCAAAAAGAAGACCATTAAGGTCATGGAGTGGCCTAGCCAGTCTCCAGACCTTAATCCCATCGAAAACTTATGGAGGGAGCTGAAGATCCGAGTTGCCAAGCGACAGCCTCGAAATCTTAATGATTTACAGATGATCTGCAAAGAGGAGTGGGCCAAAGTTCCATCTAACATGTGTGCAAACCTCATCATCAACTAGAAAAAACGTCTGACTGCTGTGCTTGCCAACAAGGGTTTTGCCACCAAGTATTAAGTCTTGTTTGCCAAAGGGATCAACTACTTATTTCTCTGTGCACAACGCAAATAAATATATATAATTTTGACTATGTGATTTTCATTTTTTTTTTTTTAATATAATCTATCTCTCACTGGTAAAATTAACCTAGCCTAAAAATTGTAGACTGTTCATGTCTTTGACAGTGGGCAAACTTACAAAATCAGCAAGGGATCAAATACTTATTTCCTTCACTTTATGTACATATATATATATTTATTTATACACAGGATAAAGTCTAACATGGACATTAAATAGGGCTACTGGCTTTGTTGCTAATATAGAATGGAAAAGGTGTTACTTTATGACAATAGAATAAATTGCATACATAAGAGTCATGGAGAAAACTTTGAACCTACACATTACTTATTCCCCAACCTATAGCACGCAATTTGAGCAAATTACAAACATTATTAAAAAAACATCTACCTATCCTACATCAAGACGAATGTCTCAACAACATCTTGAGAACAGGAGTAAGATATATCTAAAAAAAAAAAAAAAACACCTACAACAGGAGCTACATTGTCTCCTAGTCTGTTTATAAGTAGCCACAACATTGGTCACAAAACATGGCTTACTACAAAGGGTTTTTATACCTGTGACGTCAAAGTTTCAAGACATGTAGAGAAGCACCAAAATCTTATACCTTCAGATCGTTAAGTACTGAGAAAATATGCACAATTGAAAATTATATTAATTGCAATAGCTCATATGTCATATATCTGATATCTTGCACGGAATACAACCTGCAATATGTGGGCTGTACAACAGGAGTACTGAAAATAAGGATAAGAAAACATCAGTTACATGCAATTAATGCGTCTATGGTATCTAAACACTTTGCGTAAAGGCTGTGTTGGCATCAGCGTTGGGCTTCTGTTCATCGGTTCCATTCAACCTTTCTGTCGTAGGAACCGATTAACGGAAAGCCAAACGTAAACCATAACTTCCATTTGCATTACCATTGATTTCAATAGTAATGCTTCCGTTGCAGTTGGTTTCTATTTGCTTCCGTTCCGACTACGTCTACGCTATTGTTTCCGCGAAAATAATGGAAACTTTACGAATGGACACAAACAGAAACCAACTGCATCGGAAGCAGTACCATTGACATCAGTGGTAATACAAAGGGAAGCTAAGGTTTCCGTTTGGCTTTCCGTTCGTTAGAAAGTTGCACAAAACACACTGATAGACAATTTTATTTTAAAAAAATGATTTCAAAAGTATACATAGCCTTTATCATTTGACAAGATGTGATCTACCGATATTAAGCAACTACCGCAAAATATCATAATAATTATAGATACTTATCCTAAACAACTTTATTAGTTATTTTATAGTTATATTCGTCTCTATAAAGTATATTTGGTTTAAATAAATGACCACATTTTTAAATTCCATTTTAAATCATATATATCCATACTGAATTTTAACATATATATCTTTAAAACACCTGATTTTCTAGGCGTTTTTGGAGCCACTACGGTTATATCCCTGTATTGAATCTCTGAACGCGGAATTCTACTACTCAAGATTGAGCTTAAGGCCTGTTCACATTAGCGTTGGCTTTCCGTTCCGGGGTTCTGTCGGAGGTTTCCGTCGGGTGAACCCAGCAACGGAAAGTCAAACTGAAACCACAGCTTCCGTTTCAGTCACCATTGATATCAATGGTGACGGAAACATTGCTAATGGTTTCCGTTCATCACCATTCCGGAAGGTTTCCGTTTTAACGACGGATTCAATAGCGCAGTCGACTCCGCTATTGATTCTGTCAGAAACGGAAAAGCTGTAGTTTTTATTGGTTCCATTTTTGGTACATACAACTCTTTGATCACTTTTTATGAAAAAAATTTTAATGCTAAGATGACCAAAAAACAGCGATTTTGTCGTTTTAAATTCTTTATTATTTACGGCGTTCACCGTGTGCTATAAATGACAATTGAATTTATTTTATTCTGCGGGTCGATACAATCACGGCAATATCATATGTGTATAGTTTTATTACATTTTGCAGCGTTTCCTCAATAAAATCACTTTTTTATAAAATAGTTTATTTACATATTCTGAGAGCCATAACTTTTTTTTTTTCAGTCAAAAAAAGCTGTGTAAGGGCTTGTTTTTTTGCGGGACGGTTGTAGTTTTTATTTGTACTATTTTGGGGTTTATGCAACTTCTTGATCACTTTTTATTCTATATTTTTCGAGGTGTGGTGACCAAAAAATATCGATTATGGCATTGTTTTTTATTTATTGTTTTTGCAGTGTTTATCGTTCAAGGAACAATATTATTATAATTTTATAGTTTGGGTCGTTACGAACGTGGTGATACCAAATATATGTACTTTTTTTAACGCTTTCATTTTTTTCTTATAATAGAAGACTTATAGAAAAAAAGCAGTTTTTGATTTTGTAACTTGTAACTTTTATTTTTACACTTTTTTAAAACATTTTTATTAACTTTTTTCTTTTTTGTCCCACTAGGGGATTTGAAGACCTGCAGCTCTGATCGCTGCTAGAAAACATTACACTACCTACATGTAATGTATTCCAACTGTCAGTTTGCCACTGAGGGCACGTACAGACGTGGCAAAATTTTTCTGCTGCAAATGTTGGTGCAGATTTGGGGCAATTATGCAATGAATCTGCACCAACATTTGCATACCTGACAGGTAATTCAGACGTTGCAGATATCACAGCGGACTTGCCACAGATTTCAGTTTTTTCATTGCAAAGGCTGAAATACGCAGTGAAATTCCGCTTCTTCTCCGCAATGTCATGAGCATGCTGCGAAGGGAAAATTCTGCACCGCAGCCTAATTTCTGAACAGTTATTTTCTGCAACGTCTGAACTAATTTTCCTAAAACTGTTTAGAAACAAATGTAAAAAAGGCTGCTGAATTCAACATCAATTCCGCCATGTCTGAATGTGCCTTAACAGTGACGTAAGGCTGGTCCTCATAGGCTTCCGTACATGGCAGACCCGGGGGCCACTGTCAATGACAGCGTGCACTGGGAATGACTAACTATATGTCCCTGTGTGGGAAGTAACCTCCCGCGACGAGGTATAGTTACTGACTCGTGCGGTTAGGGGTTACATTTTGTTTCATGAAACCAGGTGACCAAAAAACAGCAATGCTTGCATTGTGAATTTTTCTTTTCCTATGGCATTTACCTGTCAGGTTAAACAATAATATATTTTACTAGTTCAGACCTTTACGGACGCAGCGATACCAATTTATGCTAACATTTTTTTATTTCGTACATATTTATTTTTTTGACATACAAAAATAGGAAAAAGGTTTTTTCTTTCATCTTTTAGTTATTTACAATTTTTTTTATATTTTTATAAATGTTCTTAAATTGGTTTCTACAGCCTGGGATGCCTTAAATAGGCCCCCAGCTGTCAAATGAAAACATCAGCCCTGGTAAACACAAAAACTGGGCTAATGGGGTGAAATAGAGTGCCCTTATCCTTGTTTTTACTCTTTAGATATTGCGATCAGTATTGATCGCAGCATCTAAAAAGTTAAACATACAGTGGGAGTGCGGCGGTTAATCCCAGCTTCTGTGCCGGTGTGATCACCAGAACGTACCATTACATCCTATTTTGGCTGGAAGACCACAATTAGGTTGTGATTATGAAGTGAATTGTGGGGAGAGATCAAAAGATGCCTGGCAGATTCACTGTTTAGAATATTGTTTATATTATATTTGTCTACATTCTTGATTGGTAATTTGTAGAACACAATTCCTAGACATACCAGTTTATGTCAGGGCCAACAAACCAACCTTGTTTAAAAAGAACTGGTGCTTTCACAGTAGAGATTTATTTTAACCACTGGAAAAAAAAAATGGACTATTAAATGTATAATGTAGTCATATACTTTATGAATCACACTTATTTTACAAATGTGACAATACAGCACTTAACTGCTGCGGTAAGAACACATTGTAGGGCACCAGTTGGCAAATAAAATAGTCACAAATACAACCCAAAGATTTAATTTGGCTTCTAAATTTTAAGACAGGAGCTAAGTCCACCCAAGTAGTTTTATTTTAACCTGGAGCCCTGCCACATAGATTTAAAACATAAAATGCTATGCTGCAGTTAGTCAATCAGTCTACAGTCTAGTGTAAATTCTGTCATCAGTAAGTTCACTGTCTACTATAAACGCTGCAGTCAGTCAATCAGTCTACAGTCTATTGCAGACTCTACAGTCGATCAGTCAGTGAACAGTCTACTGTAAATGCTGCCACCGGTCAGTCCACAGTCTACTGTAAATGTTGCAGTCGGTCAATCAGTCCACAGTCTACTGTAAATGCTGCAGTCAGTCAATCAGTCCACAGTATAATGTAGACCCAGGGGTGGGATCCGGCCGGTTCGCCCCGGTTCTCCCGAACTGGTTGTTAAAATGACAGCCGGTTCGCAGAACCGGTTGAAGCGGGAAGCCGGAACCAGTCCGGTCCCCTACACTCAATTGTATCCACGTCCTTAGGACGCGGATACAATTGCGTTGACTAGCACTGCCCTGGCGTGGTACATGATGCCTCGCCATTCGGCGCTTTGGTGATGATTCAGTCGGCGTGATGACAATGATGTCATCGCGCCACTGCATCGTTCCGATGGAGGAGGACTGACGTCGCTGGAGGATGGTGCGACAACGGGACAGGTAAGAAAATGTGTTTATTTTCCTTCTACTGTGGGCAGGGACATATTAAAAAGAATGAAGAAAAAGAATGAGCATTATTACTAATGGAAAGAAAATATAAAAAAGGGCATAATGAATTTATGTTTGGTAGACATGGCATGAACAGATTTTCTTAGTGTTTATTTCCTCATTAACTACAATTTCCATATAAACAGATGCCTTTGGAAATTCCTGTGCTTGATAGACCTGGAAAGAACAGGATCTATGTGTAGTTTATAGTGGAATGAACAAATATTCCATAGAAACAGATGCATAATTATTTTCCTGTGCTTTATAGACCTGGAAAGAACAGGATCTATGTGTAGTTTATAGTGGAATGAACACATATTCCATAGAAACAGATGCGTAATAATTTTCCTGTGCTTGATAGACCTGGAATGAACAGGATCTATGTGTCGTTTATAGTGGAATGAACACATATTCCATAGAAACAGATGCGTAATAATTTTCCTGTGCTTGATAGACCTGGAATGAACAGGATATATGTGTAGTTTAAAAGGGAATGAAAACATATTCCATAGAAACAGATGCGTAATTATTTTCCTGTGCTATGGAATATGTGTTCATTCTACTATAAACTACACGTAGATCGTAGATCCTGTTCATTCCAGCTCTATCAAGCACAGGAAACATTTTTACACATCTGTTGCTATGGAATTTGTTTTTATTTTCTCATTAACTACAATGTAAATCTGTCCATTCCATATTTTCGAAACATAAAAAACTCATTATATCTTTTTATATATTTTCGCCCATTACTATTTATGAATATTGTTCATTCTTTTTCTTCATTCTTTTTCTTCATTCTTTTTAGTATGTCCCTATAGGGCACTACATAGGGGACTATACAGGGAGCGAGAACTACAGAAGACTATGTAGGGAACTAACTACAGGGGACTATATAGGGGCCCTTATCTACAGGGAACGCCTCAGGGGGCCCTTATCTACAGGGAACGCCACAGGGGCCCTATCTACAGGGTTAAGCCACATAGGACCCCATGTGGTCTTCCCTGTAGATAGGGCCCCCTGTGGTATTTCCTGTAGATAGAGCCCCTTGTGGCGTTCCCTATAGATAGAGACCCCTGTGGTGTTCCCTGTACATAGAGCCCCCTGTGCCCCTGTGGCGGTCCCTGTAGATAGGGACCCATGTGGCATTCCCTGTAGATAGGGCCCCATGTGGCGTTTCCTGTAGATAGAGCCCCATCTACAGGGAACACCACATGGGGCCCTATCTACAGGGACCACCACAGGGGGCTCTATCTACACGGACCGCCACAGGGGGCTCTATCTACATGGAACGCCACAGGGGGCTCTATCTACATGGAACGCCACAGGGGGCTCTATCTACAGGGAACGCCACAGGGGGCTCTATCTACAGGGAATACCACAGGGGGCTCTATCCACAGGGAGCACCACAGGGGGACCTATCTACAGGGGGAACTATACAGGGAACTCTACAGGGGGCACTATACAGGGAACGCTACAGGAGGCACTATACAGGGAACGCTACAGTGAATGCCACAGGGGGTCCTGTATGCGGGGAATGCTACAGGGGGCCCTGTCTGCAGGGAATGCTACAGGGGGCCCTGTCTGCAGGGAACACTACAGGGGGCACTATCTACAGGGTACGCTACTACCTACAGAGGGCTCTATGGGGAGAACTATCTATAGAGGGCTCTATGGGGAGAACTATCTACAGAGGGCTCTACTGGGAGCACTATCTACAGAGGGCTCTACTGGCAGCATTATCTACAGAGGGTTCAATGAGGGGCACTATCTACAGGGGGCACTGTGTGTGGTGCATTACTTTACAGTGTTTGACACAATTTTTTTCAGGGGCACAGTGTGTAGCGCTATTATATTCGGGAACACAGTGTATGATACTATTATATTTGGGGGCAAAGAGTGTGGTACCATAAGAATTTGCTCTTCATTTATAGGTGCAGAAATGTTGAAAAAGTGAGCTTCCGAAGACATCTGAGCAGCAAATTTACCCATTTCCGCAGAAATGGGTTATGGCCAGGAGGCATCATAGAGTTCTGGACCAGATGGAAAAGTAAAGAGAACGACTAGAATCTGAGAAGTCGTCACTGGTGAGTCACTAAATTTAAATGTTTATTCTCCCTGTGACTGCTCAGTATTGTAGTCACTGTATGATCTGCAGCGAGATGATGGGTGTATCGCTCTTTTTTGTGAAACCGCAACTCCCAGCATTTCCTTACCTCGTTCTGGCTATACAGGGAGCTGTAGTTTTATGCCGTACAAACTTATATGGCAGGGGTTAAACTAAATATGCAAATTATCTCTGTACTGAGCTGTATTTGAACTGGTGCTGTATATATGTACCGAGCTTGGTTCTGGTGCTGTATATATATGTACTGAGCTTGGTTCTGGAGTTATATTCATCATAACAACCAAGCTCAATACATATATACAGAACCAAAGAGAAGCTCAGAACAGATATTCAACTCCAGAACCAAGCTCAATACATATATACAGCACCAAAGAGAAGCTCAGAACATATATACAGCACCAGAACAAAGCTTAGTACATAAATACAACACCAGAGCAAAGCTCAGTACATATATACAGCATCAGAACAAAGCTCATACACATATACAACACCAGAACCAAACTCAGTACATATATACAACTCCAGAACCAAGCTCAAAATACAACACCAGAACAAAGCTCAGTACTTAAATACAGCATCATTACCAAACTCAGTACATATATCCAGCAATAGAACCAAACTCATACACATATGCGACACCAGAACCAAACTCAGTACATATATACAACTCCAGAACCGAGCTCAAAATACAACACCAGAACAAAGCTCAGTACTTAAATACAGCATCATAACCAAGCTCAGTACATATATACCCACCAGAACAAAGCTCAGTACATAAATACAGCACCAGAACCAAGCTCAGTACATATATATCAGAACAACCAAGCTCAAAACATATATAATTTAATTAAAAAAGTGTCTTGCATATATTATATAGATTCATTATACACAGAGGGATCTATTTCCAGCATTTTTTTCTTTTAATGTTGATGATTATGGGAACAGTTAATGAAAACCCAGAAAATTGGAATATTATATAAGCCCAATTTAAAAAATGATATGATTTTTAATACTGAAATGTCGTCCTACTGAAAAGTATGTGCAGTATATGCCCTCAATACTTGGTGGAGGCGATCAGACTGTGGCACTGCTGAGGTGTTATCAATGTGGCGTGGCATTGAGGCGATCAGCCTGTGGCACTGCTGAGGTGTTATCAATGTGGCGTGGCATGGAGGTGATCAGGCTGTGGCACTGCTGAGGTGTTATCAATGTGGCGTGGCATGGAGGTGATCAGGCTGTGGCACTGCTGAGGTGTTATAGAAGCCCAGGTTGCTTCATCACTGACTGTGGAAACTTCACAAAGTAAATTTTGCATTTAATTTGGAAATCTCGGTCCCAAAGTCTGGAGGAAGAGTGGAGAGGTGTCAATCCAAGTGTCTAGCGGTCCAGTGTGAAGTTAGTGATAGTTTGGGGGTCATGTCATCTGCTGGTGTTGGTCCACTGTGTTATATCAAGTCCAGAGTCGACGCAGCCGTCTAGCAGGACAGTTTAGAGCACTTCATGCTTCCCTCTGCTGACAAGCTTTATGGAGATGCAGAGTTCATTTTCCAGCAGTACTTGGCAACTGCCCACACTGCCAAAAGTACCAATACCTGGTGTAATAACCACAGTATCACTGCACTTGTTTGGCCAGAAAACTCACCTGACCTAAACCCCACAGAGAATCTATAGGGTATCGTCAAGAGGAAGATGAGAGACACCAGACCCAACAATGAAGATGAGCTGAAGGTCGCTATCATACAACCTGGGCTTCCATAACACCTCAGCAGTGCCACAGGCTGATCGCCCCATGCCACACCATTGATGCAGTAATTCATGCAAAAGGAGCCCCGACCAAGTATTGAGGGCAGATACTGGACATACTTTTTAGTAGGACAACATTTCGGTATTAAAAATAATTTTTGTGAAATTGGGCTTATATAATCTAATTTTCTAAATGACTTAAATTTTTGGTTTTCATTAACTGTTACCATAATCATCAACATTACAAGAAAAAAAAAATGCTGGAAATAGATCCCTCTGTGTGTAATGAATCTATATAATATATGAGATCAACTTTTTGAATTGAATTACTGAAATCAATTCACTTTTAATGATATTCTAATTCATTGAGAAAGACTAGTATATATACTGAGCTTTGTTCTGGTGTTGTACATATGTACTGAGCTTTGTTCTGGTGCTGTATATATGTACTGAGCTTTGTTCTGGTGTTGTATTTATGTACTGAGCTTTGTTCTGGTGCTGTATATGAGTTCTTTACTTGGTTCTGGTGCTGTATATATGTACTGAACTTGGTTCTGGTGTTGTATTTAGGTACTAAACTTGGTTTTGGTGTTGTATATATTTACTGAGCTTGGTTTTGGTGCTGTATATATGTACTGAGCTTTGTTCTGGTGCTGTATTTATGTACTGAGCTTTGTTCTGGTGTTGTATATATGTACTGACCTTTATTTAGGTGCTGTATTTATGTACTGAGTTTGGTTCTGGTGTTGTATATATGAACTGAGCTTGGTTCTGGTGTTGTATATATGTACTGAGCTTGGTTCTAGTGTTGTATTTATGTACTGAGAATCGTTCTGGTGCTGTATTTATATACTGAGCTTGGTCCTGTTGCTGTATATATGTACTGAGCTTTGTTCTGGTGCTGTATATATGTACTGAGCTTTGTTCTGGTGCTGTATATATGTACTGAGCTTGCTACTGGCACCGTATATGTGCATTAGCCGGGAGAGTTGACGCGGCTTACTGCGCACTCCGCACTGTCCTCCACCCTTCTCATGTGCACAGCCTAACTAAATGGGCTGAGCACGCTTAGGATATTGAATGTGCCCATATAGGCCTATACATAATGGGTGAGTTTAACATAATGTGTGGGTAGGTCTGTACGCTCATGTAATTATATACATAGTGTGGCAATCCACACTAAAGCATTCTGGACAGGGAATTTCTTTATTTAGAGTCCAGTTCAATGTAGGGGGTATATCGTAATGGTTTTATTTTATTATTAGATTCATTTTCAATGGCGCGATACACCATGACATCCCCCCCCCCCCCCCGCGGCGCATATGTCTTCGTCTGAAAAACAGGGAACATGTTGTTAAAGCAACTTTTTGAATTGAATTAGTGAAATCAATTCACTTTTAATGATATTCTAATTCATTGAGAAAGACTAGTATATATACTGAGCTTTGTTCTGGTGTTGTACATATGTACTGAGCTTTGTTCTGGTGCTGTATATATGTACTGAGCTTTGTTCTGGTGTTGTATTTATGTACTGAGCTTTGTTCTGGTGCTGTATATGAGTTCTTTACTTGGTTCTGGTGCTGTATATATGTACTGAACTTGGTTCTGGTGTTGTATTTAGGTACTAAACTTGGTTTTGGTGTTGTATATATTTACTGAGCTTGGTTTTGGTGCTGTATATATGTACTGAGCTTTGTTCTGGTGCTGTATTTATGTACTGAGCTTTGTTCTGGTGTTGTATATATGTACTGACCTTTATTTAGGTGCTGTATTTATGTACTGAGTTTGGTTCTGGTGTTGTATATATGTACTGAGCTTGGTTCTGGTGTTGTATATATGTACTGAGCTTGGTTCTAGTGTTGTATTTATGTACTGAGAATCGTTCTGGTGCTGTATTTATATACTGAGCTTGGTTCTGTTGCTGTATATATGTACTGAGCTTTGTTCTGGTGCTGTATATATGTACTGAGCTTTGTTCTGGTGCTGTATATATGTACTGAGCTTGCTACTGGCACCGTATCTGTGCATTAGCCGGGAGAGTTGACGCAGCTTACTGCGCACTCCGCACTGTCCTCCACCCTTCTCATGTGCACAGCCTAACTAAATGGGCTGAGCACGCTTAGGATATTGAATGTGCCCATATAGGCCTATACATAATGGGTGAGTTTAACATAATGTGTGGGTAGGTCTGTACGCTCATGTAATTATATACATAGTGTGGCAATCCACACTAAAGCATTCTGGACAGGGAATTTCTTTATTTAGAGTCCAGTTCAATGTAGGGGGTATATCGTAATGGTTTTATTTTATTATTAGATTCATTTTCAATGGCGCGATACACCATGACACCCCCCCCCCGCGCGCGGTGCATATGTCTTCGTCTGAAAAACAGGGAACCTGTTGTTAAAAAGTTGAATCCCACCCCTGTGTAGACCCTACAGTCTGTCAATCAGTCCACAGTATAGTGTAGACCCTACAGTCGGTCAATCAGTCCACAGTCTAGTGTAAATGCTGCTGCCGGTCATTTCACGGTCTATTGTAAATGTTGTGATCAGTTGGTCCTGGTACTAGTGTAAATTCTACTTTCAAGTGTAGACCCGACAGTCGGTCAATCAGTCCACAGTCTAGCATAAATACTGCCGCCGGTCAGTCCACAGTCGACTGAAAATGCTGTGGTCAGTTAGTCCTGGTTTTAGTGTATATCAAGTATATACTGATATGCTGAATATCCTGTCCCCTCACACCTCCTCCAGTCCCTCTCCCCAGCTGTCACTAGTCACCTGACTAAAATATTTAACCTCTCTCTTTCCTCTGGTATCTTTCCCTCCGCTTTTAAACATGCCATTATAAACCCATTACTGAAAAAACCAACTCTTGACCCATCCAGCGCTGCCAACTACCGACCAGTCTCTAATCTGGCCTTCATCTCCAAACTCCTGGAACACTTGGTCTACTCTCGCCTTATCCGCTACCTCTGCTAACTCCATTCTTGACCCCTTACAATCTGGTTTCTGCACTCTACACTCCACAGAAACTGCCCTTACTAAAGTCTCAAATGATCTCTTGGCGGCTAAATCGGACGGTAAATCCTCTCTCCTGATTCTTTTGGATCTCTCTGCAGCCTTTGACACTGTAGACCACAAACTCCTACTTAACATGCTCCACTCTATTGGCCACAAGGACGTGGCTCTCTCTTGGTTTTCCTCCTATCTCTCTGATCGCTCATTCAGTGTGTCATTTGCTGGTTCCACTTCTTCTCCTCTTCCCCTTGCTATTGGGGTTCCTCAGGGATCAGTCCTAGGTCCGCTGCTCTTTTCTCTCTACACAGCTCCTATTGGACAAACCATCAGCAGATTTGGCTTCCAGTACCATCTCTACGCTGATGACACCCAATTATATACCTCTTCCCGTGACATCACCCCTGCTCTAATACAGAACACCAGTGATTGTCTGTCCGCTGTCTCTAACATCATGTCCTCTCTCTATCTGAAACTGAATCTTTCTAAAACTGAGCTCCTTGTGTTCCCACCATCTACTAACCTCCCTAAACCTGATGTCTCCATCTCTGTGTGTGGCACTACCATCACTCCTAAGCAGCACGCCCGCGGTCTCGGGGTTATTTTTGACTCAGATCTTTCCTTTACTCCTCACATACAATCACTTTCACGCTCCTGTCATTTTCACCTCAAAAACATCTCCAGAATCCGCTCTTTTCTTACAGAGGAAACCGCCAAAACTCTCATTGTTGCTCTGATTCACTCTCGTCTTGACTACTGTAACACATTACTAGTCGGTCTTCCCCTCACTAAACTCTCCCCTCTCCAATCTATCCTCAATGCAGCAGCCAGGCTCATCTTTATGACCAACCGCTACACCAACGCCTCTAATCTGTGCCAGTCACTGCACTGGTTGCCCATCCCCTTCCGAATAAAATTCAAACTTATTACTCTCACCCACAAAGCTCTCCACAGTGCTGCACCTCCTTACATCTCCTCCCTCATCTCTGTCTACCACCCTACTCGGGCTCTACGTTCTGCCAACGACCTTATATTAAAATCCTCCATAATGCGCACCTCCCACTCCCGTCTCCAAGATTTCTCTTGTGCTGCACCCGTCCTCTGGAATGCGCTACCCCAGACAATCCGATTAATTCCCAATATCCACAGTTTTAAACGTGCCCTGAAAACACATCTATTTAGACAGGCCTATAACATTCCCTAATCTGACTCCTTTCCATGGCCCTCCTTTTAGATTAGTCATCAGAATAAGATTCCCTCACACTCCTTCTCTTCATGTCCGTCATACACGGATACTGGCTGGTGACCGGCTCATGCAGCTTTATGTTACCACCCCATGTGTATAAAAATGGCCGGACCATTGTACAGAACAAACACTGTTACACTTTGTGTCTCCCTTATGTCCTCATAGATTGTGAGCTCTTGCGAGCAGGGTCCTCACTCCCCAGGTTTGAATTGTAAATTAACTTTGTCACTATATAATGTCTGATATTGTTTGTTTCATGTCCCCTCTAAATTGTAAAGTGCTGCGTAATATGTTGGCGCTATATAAATAAAGATTATTATTATTATTATTATTATTATTAGTTTAAACACTGTGGTCCGGTCAGTTAGTGCACAGTCTACTGTAAATACTCTGGTAGGTTACTCCTGGTTCTAGGGTAACTGCTGTGGCCAGTCAGTGCACAGTCTATTGTAAATTCTGCCGCTGGTAAGTCTACAGTCTACTGTAAATGCTGTGGTCAGTTAATCCTTGTTCTAGCTGCAGTCAGTCAACCAATCCACAGTCTACTGTAAGCACTGTGGACAGTTAGTCTTGGTTGTAGTGTAAACGCTGCAGTCAGTCAATCAGTCCACAGTATAGTGCAGACCCTACAATCGGTCAATCAGTCCACAGTCTAGTGTAAATGCTGCCGCCGGTCAGTCCACAGTCTCTTGTAAACAATGTGGTCAGTTAGTCCTGGTTATAGTGTAAATTATGTGGTCAGTCAGTCCACAGTCTAGTAGTCTAGTGTAAATGTTTTCTTTATTTTACATGTAATAATATGGATTTTTAATTTGGCTACCTAAAAGTATAATTTGGCTGCTAAATGTTTAAATTTAGGAGTCAAAGGCGTCTCAGGGATTTTATTTAGCCTGGAGCCCTGCCTTGTAGTGTGACAAACCCAGAAAATGTCCTGCACCACAACTGGATGAGCTACAGTCCCATTTCCAAATTTCAGTCTGACAGGGAACCATAACAGCTCATAATTTTAGAATCTTCCACAGAGGGAATTCTTGGGACAGATAATGTATGATCTCTCAATTAATCGCCAGGGCAGGAATAAGGAAAGATCCCTTAAAGGAACAGTGTCATCACAATTTTTTTTTTAATATGTTAACGATGTTAGTGCTTTATTAAAAATGTTTATATTTATTTGTGTGTTTGTGTTTTACTTTTTCTTATTTTTACACTTTTTCTTCCCTATGGGGGCTGCCATTTTTTTTCCATTTCTGTATGTGTAGATTAACGACACATACAGACATGGAATACGGCAGTCACAGTCCCATAGGGACTGCGAACGGCTCCCGTCCCATCCACTTCAATGTACGCCGTCTGTGTGGGAACTGCGCATGCGCCGCTCCCACACAGTCCAATTTGAAATGCGCGCCGTCCGGCGCCATTTTCGTGTGGACCGGAAGTCGCGCCCGGACAGTAAGATTACTACTTCCGGTCGCGGCTTCCGGACTTGTGCACTTGGACCAGCGGCAGCAGACGGAGCGGACGGGCCGGAGGGAGCCGCGGCGGCAGGAGCAGGTAAGAGATTTATATGTATGTTCGTGTTTGTGTACGTTTACTACTGTATGTAAACCTACTACACTGTGTGTTAGCTCAAAAAATGGCAACACACAGTGTAGGAGGTTAGACCGTTCAAACCCCTCGTTTATCCCGGCACTAGCCAGGATAAAGGAGGAGGGGGGATGCTGAGAGCTCACTAGAGCGAGGGCTTTTTACCCAATTTTGCAGCATAAAGCAATGTGGTTGCTTTACCACATGCAATGCTGCAATTTTGGGAATAGCTCCATCTAGTGACCAGCAATGGGAAATATTATAAATTAGAATTAATTTATAATATTTCCTGACTCGTGAAAAAAATAAAAAAAAATTGAACAATGTTTAATCACCTACACACTAAATGTTTAATTTAAAAAAAAACAACATGTTTTTCTGGCAACACATTGCCTTTAAAATTGGGGGTCTGAAATTAAGAAACACTTACCTGTAGGAGACACTGAATATTTTGATCTGTTTTAATCCCCGTTTTATAAATCAGAGTCTCATTTTTAAAAGTAATAAGTGTATTTACTTTTCAAAAATCGAGTAGAGTTACAGAGCCTGTACAGCACTGGATGGAGCTGCATGGTCTCCATATGCTCCCGTACAGGCTTTGTCGTGCTTCGTATGAACTGAGATATTCTCCCCTAGAAGCAATACCTACGTACATACGGCATCCAATGGGGCATGTCACCAGTTTTTTATGTCGGTCTCAGATGGAAATCGAGTCATACGGAGGTACAGTTGCAGCCTTTTATGGCTTCGTACAAAATGGAGCAATAATACATCCGTGTGCAAGAGGCCTTAGGCCCCATGCACACGACCGTAGTCTTCATCCGTAATTATGGATCAGGTATTTACGGATGAAATTGCAGACACCTTTCCGTATATTTACAGATGTGTGTCCGGGCCGTAGAAATGATCCGCATAATATAGAACATGTCCTATTCTTGTCTGCAATTGCAGCATGGACTCGCCCATAGAAGTCTATGGGCGTTACCGCAATTGCGGTTTGCTTCGAATGTGCATCCGTATTTGCGCATCCGTATTTGAAGATACTAAAAACCCTTACGGTCATGTGCATGAGGCCTTAGAAAATTACTAGAATTTCAGAATTCCCCTACCATGGACATTTTCATGTTTTCTGTATATTGCATGAAAAACTTAATATATTCAGGATCTGCTTTCATGGTTACTATATTGATATTATTGTGAGCAGACAATTTCCTTTCTATTTATATTTCCACAGCATAATGAGATGCCCAATCATTTTATCAAGTGCATATAATTAATGAAATTTTCCAGCCATTCTGTTACATTGATGACACCCCCTGTAGGGTGTCAATGATGATCACACTTCAAAATTTCATAAATATTAATTTATAGTGCAAAGGTTCCCAACATTTCTAGGTTGTAAAACACTTTCAAATACAACCGTGTTGTTGAACCACAGTAGGTAATGTAACGGCCGCGGTTGCAGACCGCAGACCCCTTTCATCCTGCCGACAGCTTCCTCTCCGGAGATGCCAGCACCTATGGCTGTCCTGTCCTGTAGTGACTACTAGGGTGCGCGCACTAGCTCACTCCCGGCCTTAAAGGACCCTCGCACGCACATGTTAAGAATTATATAATTAGTCCCAGATCCCTGGACTATAAAAAGTGCCCTGCCCTTTCACTCCTTGCCTGAGCATTGTTTGTATTCCTCTGTTAGTCTTGCAAATGGTCCCTTAGTCGTTTCCTGTTCCCGTGCCCTGCTACCTGTATCCCGTGTCCCGTGCTGTATTTGTTCCGGTGCCCTCTATAGTGTTGGAGTCGTGTTGTGCCGTTTACCACGTCTGCTGTGTTACACCACGTTTGGTGTTATCTGCCACGCTTTGCATCATCTGCCGTCTGAGACTCCATCTGTGCCTAGCTCCTGCGACTGTCTGGACTATTCAGGTACCCTTGTGCTGGACTTTGTATTGATTGGATACTGTTGTTTGGCCAGCTGCCTCCCCGCTATGGGAGTGTGGCCTAGTGGGTCCACATAGCCACAGATCGTGACAGGTATTAAATGGAAAACATCTATTAAAGATTATATGGCATAGTAATAGCAGATTGATGTGGCTTTTATCCTAGTGTTTGCTGCCAGTGATATGGTTTTGACTTTAGCACCAATTTCTAGTAATTCTAAGACCCCCCCTAGTGCCACTAGTGCAAAATAGTATCTGCAGCTACCAACAGCTGGGAAGCCACATTCAGGGAATTTGTGGCTTCTGAGCCACTACTTGGGGAACACTGGTCTAAAAGGTTATTTTTTATTTCCACACCATCTAGCTTAAAGTATAACTAAATGTTCGACAAACTTCTGACATGTCATAGTGACATGTCAGAAGTTTTAATTGGTGGGGGTCCGAGCACTGAGACCCCCACCAATCGCTAAAATGAAGCGTCAGAAGCGCTCGTATGAGCGCTCACCCGCTTCGTTTCTGTTTGGCGTTTTCCGGAAAGCCGATATATCGGAGTACAGTCTCTCAGACTTTCTATTGAGCCCGTACTCCAATACATTGATTTCCGGAAAAGGCAGAACAGAAATGAAGCGGCTGAGCGCTCACACGTTTTCGTTTTAGCAATTGTTGAGGGTCTCAGTGCTCGGACCCCATCAATAAAAACTTCTGACATGTCACTATGAGATGTCAGAAGTTTGTCTAACGTTTAGTTACACTTTAATTTCATTGTAGAACAATAAAATAAAGAGGATATGATGAGAAGTGCTGCCAAATATTGAAGAGTGGGGATTTCAATTAGAATCAGGATCAGTTTTATTAAACGACGCATTTTGTGGTATAATTTACCCCTTCATCAGGTCGGACCTTATATTTGGCTTAGTTTTCACATGATTCTGTGCACTTATTGACACATGTGTATGCATTAGGAAATAAAATAAGAGGTTTGACACATGTTTGCTGTAGTGCAAAATGAAGTGTCATGGAAATAATAGCCACAAGCTGCTACAATGTAGGAACCATATTGTAACAGTGAATTTAGGAAGCGTGAAGCCTTTGCAACGTTAAGTTGGAGAACACAAACAAACACCAGTTTTTCACATTTGACAGAATTTTCTATATGAACCCTGAATACATATTCACAAATAGTCAGTACTTAGCTGAATGTATGACTAATAGCATCTTTAATTTGTCATTCAGTGGTATGAACCTGACAGGTTACAGACATGAAAGTAATCTACTGAGAGATCAGTAAAGTAGATAAGCATATGTAAGTTATATGTTTTTATTTTGGTTATAGAACAACGCTTCTTACAGATGGTATTTCTATGCTATGAAAACCCTTTTCCGTTAGTAATTATTCTTTATTCCTTTAGGATTGGTCCATGTGGCAATCAACACAGCAGGACTCTACATGGAAGAAACATGCTAGGAGAATTGAAAGTTAACACAGTTAAAATTATTTATCCTGTTTCATTTAATTAAAGGGCTTGTCCAATTATTAAATATCACATTTCTCTGTTAGATTGAGCAAAACAGAAGAATTTTTCAATTGGAATAATTTAAAAATATGTTTGCAATGTTTAGATATCGATGTTACATACGTCTTATATCCCCCCCTGCTGTTCATTTGATTCCCTCTCAGAATGTGCACCTAATGTTTCCACTGTATGGCCACATATTATTAGGTCAGTGTGGTGGCATTATTCAGTCAAAGTAAGGTGGTATTATTTAGTGATTATATGGCAGTATTATTAGTTCACTGTGGTGGTTTTATTCAGTCACTGTAAGTTGGTATTATTTGGTCGTTGTATGGCAGTACTATTAGATGACTGTGGTGGTATTAGTCAGTCACTGTAATTTGGTATTATTTGGTTGTTGTATGACAGTTTCATTAGGTCTCTGTGGTGGTATTCATCAGTCACTGTAAGGTGGTATTATTTAGTCCATTGTATGGAAGTATTATTAGGTCATTGTGATGGCATTATTCAGTCACTTAAAGGTGGATTATATTTAGTCCATTGTATGGCAGTATTATTAGGTCACTGTGGTGGTATTATTCAGTCACTGTAAGGAGGATATTATTTTGTAATAGTGGCAGCATTATTAGGTCAGTGAGGTGGTATTTTTCAGTCACTGTAAGGTGGTATTATTTGGTCGTTGTATGACATTATTATTAGGTCACTGTGGTGGTATTCATCAGTCACTGTAAGGTGGTATTATTTAGTCCATTGTATGGCAGTATTATTACGTCACAGTGGTGGTGTTATTCAGTCGCTGTAAGGTGGTATTATTTAGTCCATTGAATGGCAGTATTATTATGTCACGGTGGTGGTATTATTTAGTCACTGCAAAGTGGTATTATTTAGTCTATTGTATGGCAGTATTATTAGGTCAGTGTGGTTACATTATTCAGTCACTGTAAGGTAGTATTATTTAGTCCATTGTATGTCAGTATTATTAAGTTACTGTGGTGGTATTATTAAGTTACTGTAAGGGGTGTATTATAAAGATATAGTGGCAGCATTATTAGGTCAGTGAGGTGGTATTTTTCAGTCCCTGCAAGGTGGTATTATTTGGTCATTGTATGGTAGTATAATTAGGTCAGTGTGGTGGTATTACTCAGTTGCTGTAAAGTGGTATTATTTAGCCCATTGTATGGCTGTATTATTAGGTCACTGTGGTAGTATTATTCAGTCACTGTAGGGGTATTATTTAGTTATAGTGGCAGCATTATTAGGTCAGTGTGGCGGTATTTTTTAGTCACTGCAAGGTGGTATTATTTGGTAATTGTATGGCAGTATTATTAGATCACTGTGGTGCCATTATTAAGTCACAGCATTATTATTTAATTCTGTATGGTGGTATTATTAAATATTTGTATGACCGCATCATAGTTCATGTTATTTAATCAGTTACTGACATGAAGTTTTTGTCACTATTTAAAAAGATGCTATACAGCAGCTGAAGTGTGTGTAATAGGAAATAATGTGCCCCTACTGTAGATTATTAAGAATACTTAATAATTAGTCACATTACAGCTCTCTTGCTTGTATAAAAAATAACCTGCATCCTTGTGCTTTTATATGGTCAAGGAAACCCTCTGTAACTTACAGTTTAGGTACATTATCCTATATATGTCTGTATGTAAGCTGCTGATCAAGATAATATAATTCGATAACACTACATATAAAGACTCACACTTCAGCCAGTCACTGTAATAAGAAGCATTCGCTATGTCTCATGGTACTTTCAAACAAATGTGAATACGGCCTAATAGTATTTATATATCTCATTACCTGCAATAACTGTAAAGTATGCTATCTGAAATATCAACTGAAAAAACACAGGGACACAAAGATAACCATGTTAATAAAATTATAGAGGATCTGTCACCTGTCCTGACATGTCTGTTGTGGTGAATAAAATAACAATTCTGGAGCATCTTTTCTTAACCCCTTAAGAACACAGCCTGTTTTGGCCTTCAGGACACAGCCGATTTTTTCAAATCTGACATGTGTCACTTTATGTGGTAATAACTCCGGAATGCTTTCACCTAGCCAAGCGATTCCGAGATTGTTTTCTCGTGACAAATTTGATCGATAAATTCAGTATTTATTTGTGAAAAACAACATAATTTAGAGAAAATTTGTGAAAATTATTATTTTTCTAAATTTAAAAGTATCTGCTTGTAAGACAGATACTAATACCACACAAAATAGTTACTAGTTAACATCCCCCATTTGTCTGCTTTATGTTTGCATCATTTTTTGAACGTCCTTATATTTTTCTAGGACGTTACAAGGCTTAGAACTTTAGCAGCAATTTCTCACATTTTCAAGAAAATTTCAAAAGGCTATTTTTACAGGGAACAGTTCAGTTCTGAAGTGGCTTTGAAGGCCTTACAATTTAGAAACCTCCCATAAATCACCCCATTTAAAAAAATTCACCCCTCAAAGTATTCAAAACAGCATTCAAAAAGTTTCTTAACCATTTAGACGTTTCACAGGAATTAAAGCAAAATAGATGTGCAATTTACTAATTTCATTTTTTTTTGTGCAAAATTCATTTGTAATAAAAACAAATTGTACCACAGAATGTTTTAGCCAAGAATTGCAACTCAATATTTATTACCCTGAGTCTACAGTTTTTAGAAATATCTAACATGTGAGCCTAGTATCCTCTTGGACTGAAACACGGACCTCAGAAGCAAAGGAGCACCTAGAGGATTTTGGGGCCTCCTTTTTTTTGAATATATTTTAGGCACCATGTCAGGTTTGAAGAGGTCTTGTGGTGCCAAAACAGTGGAGAGCCCCGAAAAGTGACCCCATTTTGGAAACTACACCCCTCAAGGAATTTATTGAGGGGTGTAGTTAGCATTTTAACCCCACAGGTTTTTTGCTAAATTTATTGGAAAAAGACTGTAAAATTGAAAATCCACCTTTTTTCTGAAATAACATAGAATTTTTTAATTTTTCCAAGGAATAAAGGAGAAAAAGAACCCCAGCGTTTATAAAGCACTTTCTCACGATTATGGCAATACTCCATATGTGGTAATAAACTGCTATTTGGACCCACGGCAGGGCTCAGAATGGAAACAGCGGCATTTGGATTTTGGAGTCCAGAGTTTGCTGGATTGGTTTTCGGTGACATATCGCGTTTGCAACATCCTGGAGGGACCAAAACAGTGGAAACACCCCAAAAGTGACCCCATTTTAGAAACTACACCCCTCAAGGAATTTTCCTAGTGGTATAGTTAGCATTTTGACCCCACAGATTTTTTGCAGAATTTAGTGGAATTCGGCCGTGAATATGAAAATTTACTTTTTTTCTGAGAAAACGTAGAAATGTTTGATTTTTACTAGGAACAAACTGTATAAAGTATAAACTAAAGCAACTTCTCCCGATTACGGGAATACCCCATGTGTGGTATTAAATTGCTGTTTGGACCCACGACAGGGTTCAGAAGAGAAGTAGCGCTATTTGGAGCTCAGATTTGTCTGGAATGGTTTTCGGGTGCCATGTCGCGTTTGCAGAGCTACTGAGGTACAAGTACAGCGAAAACTCCCAGGAAGTGACCCCATTTTGTAAACTAAACTCCTTAAGGAATTTATTTAGGGGTGTAGTGAGCATTTTGACTCGAAAGGTGCTTCCTAGAAGTTATAAACACTGGGCCGTGAAAATGCTGAATTTAATTTTCTCCAATAAAGCGTTGCTTTATCCTCAAATTTATCTTTTACACAATGGTAATAAAAAAAAAAAGCACCTCAAAATTTGTTGTGCAATTTCTCCGGATAAGGCCAATATCCTATATGTGGCCATTAACTGTTGCCTGGGCACACTGTAGGGCTCAGAAGGGAAGGCCTACCATTTTGTTTTTGGATCTTGTGCTGAATAATACTCCATATATGAGTTTTACACAGTTCCAGTAGGTTTCTAGGGCCTACTTTTTACGTGGACGATTTTTAATCAACACCTTATGTTTGCAGAGGCTCCAGAACATAAAGTAAGTTAAAAAAAATGCCTCATTTAATAAAATTGCACCCTTCAAAGCACAGTATTCATCTAGGTGTATAATGGGAATTTGTATTTTTTTTTTGGGGGGGGGGGGGGAGGCGGGTGTAGTATTATTGAGATATCAAATTAATTTGGAAAATAAATGCCTAGGCGGTATTTAAGAAATGAATGGAATGGATGTGATGTCATTGGAGTAGTAAAAATTAGATTTAACGAATATCAACAGAGGTGTGATAAAAACTGAAGCATTCTCCGATGCAGAGGCCTGGTTTAGAGGGACAGGTCATACAGTAGTGAGTGGTGTCTATCCTAACCCCTCTGCTTGAGCAAACTCGACACCTTTTCTGGGGTTTTTGTTTTTTTTCTGTGGGGGGAAGTACTCCCGGGAAATGCTGGCCAGGTATTATTCTGGAGATCCCAGAAGTGCTGCTACCATCACTGCTGCCCTCTGCTTCCTGTTCTCCAAAAATCTTTTTTTTAATAATTTTTTCTTGGAATCCCAGGAAAGTCTCCGTATTGTCTGCTGTTCTGTAGAGAACAAAAGCGTTATAGAGTGCCACTTGGGTTTGGTATACCGCCAATTTTTTATACCACACCTTAGATTTTCTTAGGGCACTGTAGGGCTGCAGTACCTGGTCCAAAAGATCCACCCCTCCCATGAATTGGTTATAGTCCTGGATGCACACAGGCTTGGTGGTCTGCTCTGTGGCTCCTCTGACTGGAACTTGGGTGGATCGATCAGCATGCAGTGTGGTCAAAACAAAGACATCACGCTTGTCTTTATATTTGACAAGCATCAAATTTTCGGAGAAAACAACCCTGCTTTCCCCACGGCGCAGTGACTGCTCTATAAAGGACTTGGGGAGACCCTTTTGATTTTGCCGAATTTTTGCCACATTCTAGTGTGCCCCTGGCAGAAAGGCACTTCAGGAGGGGGACGCTATTGTAAAAATTGTCCACATAGAAGTGGTATCCTTGGTCTAGTATGGGGTGGAGTAAATCCCATACTATCCTCCCACTTATTCCCAGGACAGGGGGACAGTTTGGTGGCTCGATCTTTGAATCCTTCCCTTCATATACACGAAAGCACAGTGTATACCCAGACACACTTTCGCAGGCCTTATATAGCTTCACGCCATACCTAGACCTTTTATTGGGCAGGTACTGGCGGAAGTGTAATCTGCCTTTAAAGTGGACTAGGGATTCATCCACTGCTAGGCATTTTTGGGGCGTATAGACCTGACTGAATTTTAAGTTGTAGTGGTCAACTACTGGCCTAACTTTATACAGTCTATCATAATTGGGGTCGTTTTGGGGTGGGCACTCATCGTTATTGTTGTAGTGAATGAATTTTAATAAAATTTCAAAACGGGCCCTGGGCATGGCAAGAAAATAAAGAGGGGAATGATAAAGGATGTCTCTGTTCCAATAGGAACTTATCGTGGGTTTTTTGGTAATGCCCATACTCAATATAAGTCCCCAGAACTTTCAGCGGATTTCAGTGGGGTTTGTGGGGGTCCATTTTTGGGGCCTGGCATAAAAACTATTTGGATTGCGGGAAATAAATTGCTGGGCATATATGTTTGTTTGTGCCACAATCAAATTTACAAGGTCATCAGTGAAGAACAGTTGGAAATAGTTCATTTCACTGAAACCTGCGATCAAACGCAGGTGGATGGAGTTTGGTATGTCCCAATTAGGCGCAGAATACAGGATGGTAGCGATGAGACAATGAAGGGGTGAATTTATTTTACACCTCACTTTTCACACACGTCACTCGGCAGTGATTTGCAGGTATCACAGGTTAATTACAGGTGGGCAGTGATTTGCAGGGATCACAGGTGATACTGGTGGCAGAGTGCTGATGAGGCTGATTGGTGCCAATCAGGCACAGGAGGGTGGCGAGTCAATGACGGGATTAATTTTTTTATTTTAAACGCTGGGCAGTAACAGACGTCTTGGTGCACAGGAGCCTGAATGCGGCACAGGGGGGCTGGATGCGGCACAGGGGGGCTGGATGCGGCGCACGAGGCTGGATGCGGCGCACGAGGCTACCAGTCTTATTATAGGACACCAAGGGTACTGTGGTACAGATGGCTGGTGATGGACACCTATATAGGGCACAGGCCACCTATATAGGGCACAGGCCACCTGTATAGGTAACAGGACAGCTGTATAGGGCAAGGACACCTGTATAGGGCAAGGACACCTGTATAGGGCACAGGACTCCTGTATAGGGCACAGGACACCTATATAGGAGACAGGACACCTGTATAGAGCACAGGACAGGTATAGGGCACAGGAGAGGTATAGGGCACAGGACAGGTATAGGGCACAGTAGATTGGCTGCTGTTTAAAGCGTTCACGTAACTGTACCTGGAAATGCGGGAACAGACCGCATCCCATCATGTACAGTTACGTGAAATTGCGGGAAGAGGTTAAAGGGAGTGTCACCAGAAATGTCCGTATCAAACTAGCAGGCAGTGTAATTGGCGAGTTTACGCCAGACCCCTTAGTCTCCTGAACGTTTGTGCGGCGCAGCTTCATAATCTGCGCATGCGCAGTAGTGCCAATCAGAACGGTGACTGTAAAGGTTGTACTGCGCATGCGCAGATCATGATTATGGAGCATGCGCAGTACAGCCTTTACATCAATGTTCTGATCGGCACTACTGAGCATGCGCCGTAATCAGAATCGGCGCATGAGCAGTACAAACTTCACAGACTCGAACAATAAAGTTAACACATTAATTAAACCACCGGGTGAATGGCATCCAAAAAAACACGAAAAACAGTGGCAAAATAGCTTTTTTTTTCTTATTCCCCCCCATAAAAAATAAAATAAAAGTTAATTAATAAATCCTATGTACCCCAAAATAGTACCAATAAAAAACTTGTCCCGCAAAAAAATAACCCACATATGGCTACATTGATAAAAAAGTTACGGATCTTGGACTGCGGCGATGCAAAAACAAGTAATTTTTAAAAAAAGTTTTTTATTGTGCAAACGTAGGAAAACCTATGAAACCTATATATATTTGATATCCCCGTAATCGAGCCGACCCTTAGAATAAAGGTAACATGTTATTTACACTGCATAGTGAACGGCGTAAATTTATAACGTGAAAAACAATGCTGGAACAGCTGTTTATTTTCAATTCTCTACTAAAATAAAGTTAATAAAAGTTAATCAATATATTATATTTATCCAAAAATTATGCAATTCAAAAATACAACTCGACCCGCAAAGAACAAGCCCTTGTATGACTATGTCGACGGAATAAAAACAAAGTTATGACTCCTGGAATGCGACAGTGACAGAACAAAAAAATAATCCTTGGTTTTTAAGGCTAAAAAAGGCCTGGTCATTAAAGGGAATGTGTCGCTAGAAATTTTTTTATTTTTTTTTTTCAGTTAAACACTTAGGGTATGTGCACACGATAACTGCATTTACATCTGAAATTACTGAGCTGTTTTTAGGAGAAAACAGCTCCTGAATTTCAGACGTAATTGCATGTACTCGCGTTTTGCGGGGCGTCCATTACGGACGTATATTGGAGCTGTTCTTCATTGGATTCAATTAAAAACGGCTCCAATTACGTCCCAAGAAGTGTCCTGCACTTCTTTGACGAGGCTGTTATTTTACGCGCCGTCTTTTGACAGCAATGCGTAAAATTACAGGTCGACGGCACAGTACATCGGCAAACCCATTGAAATGAATGAGCAGATGTTTGCCGATGTATTGGAGCCGTGTTTTCAGGCGAAATTCGAGGCGTAAAACGCCTCCATTATACCTGAAAATAGGTCGTGTGAACCCAGCCTTAGTATATAAGTGATTACACATTGTTTTATTTTTTTTTATTTTTTCACAAGTCAGGAAATATTATAAATTAGATTCTAATTTATAACATTTCCATGTGCTGGTCACTAGAGGGAGCAATTCCCGAAATTGCAGCATTGGCAATGTGGTAAAGCAACCTCATTGCTTTATGCTGCAAATTTGGAGTAGACACACTCGCTCTAGTGTCCTTACACAATCCCCTCTCCCTTATCCTGTCTAGTGCCAGGAGAAGGAGGGGGTTGAATCTTCAAACCTCCTACACTGTGTGTCACCATTTTCTGAGCGAATGCACAGTGTAGGAGGATTAGATACAGTGGTAATCAGACAGTATAACACAAACATACACGAACATAATACACACATCACATACACAAACATAACTTACCTGCTCCTGCCGCCGCTGCCGTCTCCGCTCCTACACCTTGCGTCTTTGCTGCCTTGAACATATTGCTGGAAGCCGCGACCGGAAGTCGTCATCTTACTGTCCGGCTGCGGCTTCCGGTCCACATGAAAATGGCGCCGGATGTCGCTCTGCCAAAGACCTTCCTTTTGGTCTGTGTGGGAGCGGCGCATGCTCCGTTCCAACACAGACGGCGTACGCTATAGTGAATGGAACGGCTCCCGTTCGCATTCTCTATGGGGATGTATGTGCCGTATTCCATCTCTGTATGTGTCATTCATCGACAGAGATGGAAAAAAAATGGCAGCCCCCATAGAGAAGTAACAGTATGAAAAAATAAAAAAGTACAACACAAGAACACAAATAAATCAAATTTATTATAATACCATACCAAAAGCAATATTATATAAAAAAAAAAATTTCCGTTACACCTTCCCTTTAAGGGGTTAATGGAGAATAAAAGTGTTTACAAAAATAAAAATGGCAAGGGAGGGTGATAGGTCCTCTTTATATACAAAAGACAAAAATGATACCGCTCTGAATGACAATCCAGTGAAATGTCTTTAGAGAATGTCACTTCCCCAGGACGTATGCAGATAGGAAATAAAATAATGTCCAAATGATGCAAGTTCCTCCTGAGACCTGTAGTTCTACGATCTTCCAAAGTTTGCCACTCCAAGTAGTCTCCACAGGTTTAGGATTGTATACTTCTACAGATTTAAGAACAAAGTATAGTGCAACAGTTTTTGGACATATTATCACTCCACGCAATTTATTTCCATACTCACAAAGGATAAAAAGTTTCAGGCATATCAAAGAAGTTTAAAATGCGGCACGCCAAACAGTACTATCCCTAGCCCCATTTGGACTTTATTTTATTTACTATCTGCATATGTGTCGGGGAAAGGGACATTCTCTAAGGATATTTCAATGGATTGTCGTTAAAAAAAAACAAAAAAAAGTCGTCAGAGCGGTAGAATTTTTGACTTTTATATTTATGTTTGGTTGATGTGGATTTAACCCTTTTTATACCTGCTCCCGTTTTAACTTTCAAGAAGTGTGCAATAAGAAACCCTAAAAGTTTTTTTTATTGTTTAGGTCCTCTTAAAGCAGAACAATTGTTTTATATATTCAAACTAATTATTGGGTTTTTAAGGAGAGGATTATAAATATAACAATAATAGAGTAGGTAAGGTTACAATATTAAGAAAATCGAAAGACAGTATTTATTCAAGTATTCTTCAATGTCATCAACAAACCTCTTACTAGACTCTTTAGGGTCAATTCACACGGCGGACGGCAGGAAGATTCCTCCTCTTATTGACTTCAATGGGAGGTACGAGCGGAATCTGCCTAGAGATCGGGCAGGACGCTTCTTTTTGCTGAAAAAATCAGCTAACGGGAAAAAAAAAAAGTGTCCGACTCCCATTGAAATTAATAAGAAGCAAAATTTTGCGGCGCAAAATTCCGCTGCAAAAATTCTGCGGTGTGAACAGGGCCTAATAATCTCATCTATATATAATTTATTATTTATTTTACCCATGAAAAATTGCAGACCGTGTTGCAGGGTTTCGTAAACTTTTTACTATAAGGGTATGTTCACACAGGGCGGATACACTGCGTAAAAGCACACTAAATTGAGCTGAATTTTGTATCCGTCAGGTCAGCGGGAGCTGTTAGCAGTGGCGGATTAAGTAGACCATAGGCCCTGGGCTGTTAACCAAACTTGGGCCCCCCTTCTCCACCGCCGCCCTGTAACTATTGTTAACACTTCCTTTTTGTCCAGAGATTAACAAATGGGTGTTACTACTCCCCTTGTCAAAAGGCTGTGTCCCCACATACTGACAGTCTCCAACCATCGTTGACAGTATCGCACCGTGTAGGGACACATTCTCCTGACAAGGGGAATAGTAACACTTATTTGTCTATCAGTCCTGGACTGCACAAATACTTTGTGAAATACAAGGATTTCCTATAATAAACATGTCAGTAGAGATGACAGATTGTCTATAAATCTAGTGACTCACAGGTGACGACGTAGTTTTTTTCCTCTTTTCTTCTCCATCCAGTCCAGACTTCATGACGACTTTTCCCTGCCATGACCCATTTCTGCAGAATTTGCCACTCAGATGTCTTTGGCTCCTCACTTTTCCAACATTTCCATACCTATAAACAAAAATAATATTATCATTGTAAAAGATCTGCCAGACACAACTTCTGTGTCGACGCCCATAGGTAATCAGTCTGCACCTGCTTCTATGTCTGTGAGACTGACTCCATCTTCCACCACCCAGGATGGCAGGCTTAGGAGTGGGAGAGCCTATCACAGCCTGGCCAGACGGAGCTAGCTCCCGCCCTCTGTCTATTTATACCTGCCTTTCCTGTTCCTCCTTTGCTTGTGATTCTTCTCTGTTGGTTTCCTGGCCCTGCTGCAGCTTCTTGAACTACTGATCCTCTGCTTGTGATTGACCTTGGCTTTTCTGACCACTCTTCTGCTCTGCGTTTTTGTACCTCACTCATCTCCTGGTTTGACTCGGCTCGTTCACCTCGCTTGTTGCTCACGGTGTTCCCGTGGGCAACTTCCCCATTTCCCTGGCTTCTTTGTACCCTTGTCTGTTTGTCTGTCGTGCACCTATTGAGTGTAGGGACCGTCGCCCAGTTGTACCCCGTCGCCTAGGGCGGGTCATTGCAAGTAGGCAGGGACTGAGTGGCGTGTAGATTAGGGCTCACTTGTCTGTTTCCCTACCCCGACATTACAATCATGGTGCCACACACTGTGCCCCTAAATATAATAGCACCAAACACTGCGCCCCTGAATAAAATAGTACCATACGCTGGGCCCGTAAATATTATAGCACCATAGACTGCGCCCCTGAATATAATTGTGTCAAACACTGTAGATAGCACCACACACAGCCCCCTGTAGATAGCGCTACACACTGACCCCTGTAAATAGCACTACACAGTCCTCCCCCTCTGTAAATAGCGTCACATAGCCTTCCCCCTCTTGTATATAGTGCTACACAGCAATGCCCCTTAGATATAGTGATACACAGCGCTCCCTTCTATATAGTGCTATACAACAATCCCCCCTTGTATATAGGGCTAACCAGCGTCTCCCCCCTTGGACCTGCAGCTCTTGTAATTGCTCAGTATAATGTCCCACATAGCTGCCCCCACAGTATATTGCCTCCCGTAGCTGCCCCATACAGTATAATGCCCTCCATAGCTTCCTCTACACAGTATAATTTTCCCCTTAGCTGACCCTACACAGTATAATGCCCCCATAGCTGCAACACAGTACAATGCCCCCATAGCTGCTACACAGTATAATGCCCCATAGCTGTGTCACAATATAATGCCCCATAGCTGTGACACAGTATAATGCCCCCCATAGCTGCTACACAGTATAATGCCCCCATAGCTACTGCACAGTAAAATGCCACCATAGCTGCGACAAAGTATAATGCCCCATAGCTGTGACACAGTATAATGCCCCATAGCTGTGACACAGTATAATGCCCCCTATAGCTGCGACACAGTATAATGCCCCCATAGCTGTGACACACTATAATGCCCCCATAGCTGCTACACAGTATAATGCCCCCATAGCTGCAACACAGTACAATGCCCCCATAGCTGCTACACAGTATAATGCCCCATAGCTGTGACACAATATAATGCCCCATAGCTGTGACACAGTATAATGCCCCCCATAGCTGCTACACAGTAAAATGCCCCCATAGCTACTGCACAGTAAAATGCCACCATAGCTGCGACAAAGTATAATGCCCCATAGCTGTGACACAGTATAATGCCCCATAGCTGTGACACAGTATAATGCCCCCTATAGCTGCGACACAGTATAATGCCCCCATAGCTGTGACACACTATAATGCCCCCATAGCTGCTACACAGTATAATGCCCCCATAGCTGCGACACAGTATAATGCCCCATAGCTGTGACACAGAATAATGTCCCATAGCTGTGACACAGTATAATGCCCCCATAGCTGCTACACAGATTAATGCCCCCATAGCTGCTACACAGTATAATGCCCCCATTGCTGCTACACAGAATAATTCCCCCATAGCTGCGACACAGAATAATGCCCCCATAGCTGCTACACAGTATAATGTCTCCATAGCTGCTACACAGTATAATGCCGCCATAGCTGTGACACAGTATAATACCCCCATAGCTGCTACACAGTATAATGCCCCCATAGCTGTGACACAGTATAATGCCCCATAGCTGTGACACAGTATAATGCCCCCATAGCTGCTACACAGAATAATGCCCCCATAGCTGCTACACAGTATAATGCCCCCATAGCTGCTACACAGAATAATGCCGCCATAGCTGCAACACTGAATAATGCCGCCAAAGCTGCTACACAGTATAATGCCTCCATAGCTGCGACACAGTATAATGCCCCCATAGCTGCTACACAGTATAATGCTTCCATAGCTGCTACACAGTATAATGCCTCCATTGCTGCTACACAGAATAATTCCCCCATAGCTGCGACACAGAATAATGCCCCCATAGCTGCTACACAGTATAATGTCTCCATAGCTGCTACACAGTATAATGCCGCCATAGCTGTGACACAGTATAATACCCCCATAGCTGCTACACAGTATAATGCCCCCATAGCTGTGACACAGTATAATGCCCCATAGCTGTGACACAGTATAATGCCCCCATAGCTGCTACACAGAATAATGCCCCCATAGTTGCTACACAGTATAATGCCCCCATAGCTGCTACACAGAATAATGCCGCCATAGCTGCAACACTGAATAATGCCGCCAAAGCTGCTACACAGTATAATGCCTCCATAGCTGCGACACAGTATAATGCCCCCATAGCTGCTACACAGTATAATGCCTCCATAGCTGCTACACAGTATAATGCCTCCATAGCTGCTACACAGTATAATGCCGTCATAGCTGTGACACAGTATAATACCCCCATAGCTGCTACACAGTATAATGCCCTTATAGCTGTGACACAGTATAATGCCCCATAGCTGTGACACAGTATAATGCCCCCATAGCTGCTACACAGCATAATGCCCCCATAGCTGCTACACAGTATAATGCCCCCATAGCTGCTACACAGAATAATGCCGCCATAGATGTGACACTGAATAATGCCGCCATAGCTGCGACACAGTATAATGCCTCCATAGCTGCTACACAGAATAATGCCCCCATAGCTGCTACACAGTATAATGCCTCCATAGCTGCAACACAGTGTAATGCCTCCATAGCTGCTACACAGTATAATGCCCCATAGCTGTGACACAATATAATGCCCCATAGCTGTGACACAGTATAATGCCCCCCATAGCTGCTACACAGTATAATGCCCCCATAGCTACTGCACAGTAAAATGCCACCATAGCTGCGACAAAGTATAATGCCCCATAGCTGTGACACAGTATAATGCCCCATAGCTGTGACACAGTATAATACCCCCATAGCTGCTACACAGTATAATGCCCCCATAGCTGCGACACAGTATAATACCCACATAGCTGCGACACAGTATAATGCCCCCATAGCTGCGACATAGTATAATGCCCCCACAGCTGCTACACAGTATAATGCCTCCATAGCTGCTACACAGTATAATGCCCCATAGCTGCGACACAGTATAATGCCTCCATAGCTGTGACACAGTATAATACCCCCATAGCTGTGACACAGTATAATACCCCCATAGCTGTGACACAGTATAATGCCCCCATAGCTGCTACACAGTATAATGCCCCCATAGCTGCTACACAGTATAATGCCCCCATAGCTGCTACACAGAATAATGCCACCATAGCTGTGACACTGAATAATGCCGCCATAGCTGCGACACAGTATAATGCCTCCATAGCTGCTACACAGAATAATGCCCCCATAGCTGCTACACAGTATAATGCCCCCATAGCTGCGACACAGTATAATGCCCCCATAGCTGATACATAGTATAATGCCTCCATAGCTGCTACACAGTATAATGCCTCCATAGCTGCTACACAGTATAATGCCCCCATAGCTGTGACACAGTATAATGCCCCCATAGCTGCTACACAGTATAATGCCCCCATAGCTGCGACACAGTATAATACCCCCATAGCTGCTACACAGTATAATGCCCCCATAGCGGCGACACAGTATAATACCCCCATAGCTGCTACACAGTATAATGCCCCCATAGCTGCTACACAGTATAATGCCCCCATAGCTGCGACACAGTATAATGCCCCCATAGCTGATACACAGTATAATGCCTCCATAGCTGCTACACAGTATAATGCCTCCATTGTTGCTACACAGTATAATGCCCCCATAGCTGTGACACAGTATAATGCCCCCATAGCTGCGACACAGTATAATGCCCCCATAGCTGCGACACAGTATAATACCCCCATAGCTGCGACACAGTATAATGCCCCCATAGCGGCGACACAGTATAATACCCCCATAGCTGCTACACAGTATAATGCCCCCATAGCTGCGACACAGTATAATACCCCCATAGCTGCGACACAGTATAATGCCCCCATAGCTGCGACATAGTATAATGCCCCCACAGCTGCTACACAGTATAATGCCTCCATAGCTGCTACACAGTATAATGCCCCATAGCTGCGACACAGTATAATGCCTCCATAGCTGTGACACAGTATAATACCCCCATAGCTGTGACACAGTATAATACCCCCATAGCTGTGACACAGTATAATGCCCCCATAGCTGCTACACAGTATAATGCCCCCATAGCTGCTACACAGTATAATGCCCCCATAGCTGCTACACAGAATAATGCCGCCATAGCTGTGACACTGAATAATGCCGCCATAGCTGCGACACAGTATAATGCCTCCATAGCTGCTACACAGAATAATGCCCCCATAGCTGCTACACAGTATAATGCCCCCATAGCTGCGACACAGTATAATGCCCCCATAGCTGATACACAGTATAATGCCTCCATAGCTGCTACACAGTATAATGCCTCCATAGCTGCTACACAGTATAATACCCCCATAGCTGCTACACAGTATAATGCCCCCATAGCGGCGACACAGTATAATACCCCCATAGCTGCTACACAGTATAATGCCCCCATAGCTGCTACCCAGTATAATGCCCCCATAGCTGCGACACAGTATAATGCCCCCATAGCTGATACACAGTATAATGCCTCCATAGCTGCTACACAGTATAATGCCTCCATAGGGCCAGTTTGTGGAAGACCCGACTAGGGGCCAGTTTGTGGAAGACCCGACTAGGGGCCAGTTTGTGGAAGACCCGACTAGAGGTGAAGCTCTGTTGGATCTGGTCATTTCTAATAATGCAGATCTTGTTGGGAATGTCAATGTTCGTGAAAACCTCGGTAACAGTGATCACAATATAGTTACATTTTACCTATACTGTAAAAAACAAACGCAGGCTGGGAGGGCAAAAACATTTAATTTTAAGAAAGCCAATTTCCCCAGGATGAGGGCTGCAATTCAGGATATAGACTGGGAAGAACTAATGTCAAATAATGGAACAAATGATAAATGGGAGATTTTCAAATCTACTTTGAGTTATTATAGTGCAAAATTTATTCCTACAGGTAATAAGTATAAACGACTCAAATTAAACCCCACATGGCTTACACCTTCTGTGAAAGGGGCAATACATGACAAAAAAAGGGCATTTAAAAAATACAAATCTGAGGGTACAGCTGTAGCCTTTGTAAAATATAAAGAGCTTAATAAAATCTGTAAAAATGTAATAAAATTAGCAAAAATACAAAATGAAAGGCAGGTGGCCAGGGATAGTAAAACAAATCCCAAAAAATTCTTCAAGCATATAAATGCAAAAAAGCCAAGGTCTGAACATGTAGGACCCCTAGATAATGGTAATGGGGAGTTGATCACAGGGGATCAAGAGAAGGCAGAGTTACTAAATGGGTTCTTTAGCTCTGTATATACAACAGAAGAAAGAGCAGCTGATGTAGCCGGTGCCAGTGCTGTTAATATATCAGTTGATATACTGAATTGGATGAATGTAGAGATGGTCCAAGCTAAATTAAATAAAATAAATGTGCACAAGGCCCCGGGACCAGATGGGTTACACCCTAGAATTCTTAAAGAGCTTAGTTCAGTTATTTCTGTCCCCCTTTTCATAATATTCAGAGAATCTCTAGTGACTGGTATAGTGCCAAGGGACTGGCGCAGGGCAAATGTGGTGCCTATTTTCAAAAAGGGCTCTAGGTCTTCCCCGGGTAATTATAGACCAGTAAGCTTAACATCCATCGTGGGGAAAATGTTTGAGGGGCTATTGAGGGACTATATACAGGATTATGTGACAATAAATAGCATTATAAGTGACAGCCAGCACAGTTTTACTAAGGAC
Organism: Rhinoderma darwinii; assembly: GCF_050947455.1. Lineage (NCBI taxonomy): Eukaryota > Metazoa > Chordata > Amphibia > Anura > Rhinodermatidae > Rhinoderma > Rhinoderma darwinii. The sequence continues at coordinate 121,769,124 of NC_134687.1, forward strand.
AGAAGTTGTCAAACTAACCTAATCTGTTTTTATGAAGAGGTGAGCAGAAGTCTAGACAGAGGGGCCGCTGTGGATTTAGTGTTTTTGGACTTTGCAAAGGCATTTGACACTGTCCCCCATAGACGCCTAATGGGTAAATTAAGGACTATAGGTTTAGAAAATATAGTTTGTAATTGGATTGAGAATTGGCTCAAGGACCGTATCCAGAGAGTTGTGGTCAATGATTCCTTCTCTGAATGGTCACCGGTTATAAGTGGTGTACCCCAGGGTTCAGTGCTGGGACCACTATTATTCAACTTATTTATTAATGATATAGAGGAAGGGATTAATAGCACTATTTCTATTTTTGCAGATGACACCAAGCTATGTAATATAGTTCAGACTATGGAAGATGTTCATGAATTACAGGCAGATTTAAACAAACTAAGTGTTTGGGCGTCCACTTGGCAGATGAAGTTTAATGTAGATAAATGTAAAGTTATGCATCTGGGTACCAACAACCTGCATGCATCATATGTCCTAGGGGGCGCTAGACTGGCGGATTCACTTGTTGAGAAGGATCTGGGTGTACTTGTAAATCATAAACTCAATAACAGCATGCAGTGTCAATCAGCTGCTTCAAAGGCCAGCAGGATATTGTCGTGTATTAAAAGAGGCATGGACTCACGGGACAGGGATGTAATAATGCCACTTTACAAAGCATTAGTGAGGCCTCATCTAGAATATGCAGTTCAGTTCTGGGCTCCAGTTCATAGAAAGGATGCCCTGGAGTTGGAAAAAATACAAAGAAGAGCAACGAAGCTAATAAGGGGCATGGAGAATTTAAGTTATGAGGAAAGATTGAAAGAATTAAACCTATTTAGCCTTGAAAAAAGACGACTAAGGGGGGACATGATTAACTTATATAAATATATTAATGTCACATACAAAAAATATGGTGAAATCCTGTTCCTTGTAAAACCCCCTCAAAAAACAAGGGGGCACTCCCTCCGTCTGGAGAAAAAAAGGTTCAAGCTGCAGATGCGACAAGGCTTCTTTACAGTAAGAACGGTGAATTTATGGAATAGCCTACCGCAGGAGCTGGTCACAGCAGGGACAGTAGATGGCTTTAAAAAAGGGTTAGATAATTTCCTAGAACAAAAAAATATTAGCTCCTATGTGTAGAAATTTTTCCTTCCCTTTTCCCTTCCCTTGGTTGAACTTGATGGACATGTGTCTTTTTTCAGCCGTACTAACTATGTAACTATGTAACTATGTAACTATAGCTGCTACACAGTATAATGCCCCCATAGCTGTGACACAGTATAATGCCCCCATAGCTGCTACACAGTATAATGCCCCCATAGCTGCGACACAGTATAATACCCCCATAGCTGCTACACAGTATAATGTCCCCATAGCGGCGACACAGTATAATACCCCCATAGCTGCTACACAGTATAATGCCCCCATAGCTGCTACACAGAATAATGCCGCCATTGCTGCAACACTGAATAATGCCGCCAAAGCTGCTACACAGTATAATACCCCCATAGCTGTGACACAGTATAATGCCTCCATAGCTGCGACACAGTATAATGCCCCCATAGCTGCTACACAGTATAATGCCTCCATAGCTGCTACACAGTATAATGCCTCCATAGCTGCTACACAGTATAATGCCGTCATAGCTGTGACACAGTATAATACCCCCATAGCTGCTACACAGTATAATGCCCTTATAGCTGTGACACAGTATAATGCCCCATAGCTGTGACACAGTATAATGCCCCCATAGCTGCTACACAGCATAATGCCCCCATAGTAGCTACACAGTATAATGCCCCCAAAGCTGCTACACAGAATAATGCCGCCATAGATGTGACACTGAATAATGCCGCCATAGCTGCGACACAGTATAATGCCTCCATAGCTGCTACACAGAATAATGCCCCCATAGCTGCTACACAGTATAATGCCTCCATAGCTGCAACACAGTATAATGCCTCCATAGCTGCTACACAGTATAATGCCTCCATAGCTGCGACACAGTATAATGCCCCCATAGCTGCTACACAGTATAATGCCTCCATAGCTGTGACACAGTATAATGCCCCCATAGCTGCTACACAGTATAATGCCCCCATAGCTGTGACACAGTATAATGCCCCCAAAGCTGCTACACAGAATAATGCCGCCATAGATGTGACACTGAATAATGCCGCCATAGCTGCGAAACAGTATAATGCCTCCATAGCTGCTACACAGAATAATGCCCCCATAGCTGCTACACAGTATAATGCCTCCATAGCTGCAACACAGTATAATGCCTCCATAGCTGCTACACAGTATAATGCCTCCATAGCTGCTACACAGTATAATGCCCCCATAGCTGTGACACAGTATAATGCCCCCATAGCTGCTACACAGTATAATGCCCCCATAGCTGCGACACAGTATAATGCCCCCATAGCTGCGACACAGTATAATACCCCCATAGCTGCTACACAGTATAATGCCCCCATAGCGGCGACACAGTATAATACCCCCATAGCTGCTACACAGTATAATGCCCCCATAGCTGCGACACAGTATAATACCCCCATAGCTGCGACACAGTATAATGCCCCCATAGCTGCGACATAGTATAATGCCCCCACAGCTGCTACACAGTATAATGCCTCCATAGCTGCTACACAGTATAATGCTCCCATAGCTGCAACACAGTATAATGCCTCCATAGCTGCTACACAGTATAATGCCCCCATATGTACGTACCTAATAAAAAAAAAACATAATTAATTACCTATCCTGGTTCCCACGACGGTGGGGGATGCTTCTCCTCCTCTGCACTGTCCCGTGAGTGACTCCGTTCAGACAGGTGCGATGACGTTACTACAATGCGCCTGCCTGCGCCGAGCCGCTCATGGTAGAGTGAATGCTGAAGCGAGGCTCCAGCATTCAACCCAGTTGAATCTTCGTCCTGCGGACGCAGATTCAGGTGGAAGCGGGACAGCGCGGCAGTTAGCAGCGCTAGAGCGCTGCATAGTTTTTTAAGATTGAGTGCGGTTCGGGCCGCCCGAACCGCCCATATGATAATCCGCCATTGGCTGTTAGGGTATGTTCACACGCTTAACAAAAAACGTCTGAAAAATACAGAGCTGATTTCAGAGAAAATAGCCTCTGATTTTCAGGCATTTTTGAAGGTGAGAATGAAATTTGGAGCTTCTTTTGAGGCTTATTTTCAGACGTTTTTGAGGCGTTTTTCATAGTGTTCAATGGAAAACCAGCTCCAAAAAACACCTCAAGAAGTGACATGCTACTTCTTTATACGGAGCGTCTTTTTACACTCTGTTTTTTGACAGCGAAGCGTAAAATATAGGCTCGTGGGAACAGAACATCGTAATTCCCATTGAAAGCAATGGGCAGATGTTTGTAGGCGTATTAGGGGCGTTTTATCAGACGTAATTCGAAGCATAAAACGCCTCCATTACGTCTGAAAAGAGGTAGTGTGCACATACCCTTACCGATCACATCTAAGTTCATAACGCGGGACCAGCTGACACTGAACCTGTAAGTCCCGCTGACCTGTTGGATATAGGATTCAGCGCAACATACAGCTGTACTGTATACAGAATACAGAGCAGCTGTATCTCAAAAAGTAAAAATTATTGTAACTGGAGGTAAACATTACAGATCATTTCCCCTAAAATAATAATTTAATTGTCCTCTTCTGTCAAGTTGGTAAGTTTTCTTTACAGCTGTATTCTTTTCCCCAAAATAATCAGTTTCTGGGAAAGCTAGATGACAAGTAACATAAGTACATTACAGTTGCCACAGCTTTGTCACTTTGTCACCCAGCTTTGTCACAATCCTGAATTGGTTGGTACCCAGCTTTCCAAGAAAAGATGCAAATCTTTTCTTCTGAATGTAAAATAACACCTAGCTAGGAGGATTAGGCTAAGTCCACATCTCGTTTTGTGCACACATTTGTGATATATGACGACGTATATGTTTTTAGAAAAACGTATGCATTTGTAACATACGCTTATGTTGTTTGTAGTATACGTTTTTATACGTTTGTCTCCATTCTTACTTCTAAAAACGTATAAGTTTTTTTGTTCTTGAGCTAAATCAAGCTTTGTAAAGTCAAGATTTCCCATATGTGGAGACAAAAACGTATACATTTTACTTATGCAAACCTATGGTTTAAGATTGCATACGTTGTCCATAAGTCGCCATTGACTGCAATACAAATAAAAACTTATACGTGTGGTATACGTTTTGGAAAATTACTGAAAAGTGTAGTAGACTACGCTTTTCAGGACATGGAAAAAAAATGGATAGAACGTAAGTACACAAAAGAGGTTCTGGTAAGAACATATGTTTGTTGTGAGGTGCTGGGCAGAAGGCCTTTCACCCTGATAGCTAAGGAAGCTGTATGTTTAGATGGAGGCTGGACGGCCTAGAGTTTATTTTTTAACTGTTTTGTAAAACCACTTTTCATGTATGAAGACAATAAAGCTGGTTGCTGGCCAGTTTCATACCGAATCCACTGCGTTGGAGTGAAAATTCTTAAGTGTGCCAACCATCTTACCCTGGAGATGGCGATCCTGTGAGCTAACTTACCCCAAGTTGTCACAATATATATATATTTTTATATGTATCAAAATATATGTGTATGTATATATATATATATATATATACATATATATATACGTATATATATATCTATATATATATGTATATATATGTATATATATATATATATATAAATATAGATAGATAGATAGATAGATAGATAGATAGATAGATAGATAGATAGATAGATAGATAGATAGATAGATAGATAGATAGATAGATATGTTGGGGTATGTTTGGCATTAGTAACTGAAAATTTATGAAAGAGTAATATTTTTCTATTTTCAGGTTTTTTTTTAAGCCACCAAGTGGTTAAACAAAACAGAAAACAACTGATGGAAAGGACGTCAGAGAATAATGGATAAAACATTCACATATGGGAAATTTATCAACCTTTAATCTATAGTATCGCGGAGTGTTCACCAGTAATATTGACACTTGTGTATGTGATTGGAGGCTGTGTATGAAATGTCTATGTAGTGCATGTTGTGTAGACAGTGCTGTAGTACTAGTAGTGAGTGCTAGTGAGAGCAGATGCTTGCTGCAGTGTAATGCTATGAGAAGGCTTTGCCCTTGCCTGGGATCACATGATCAGGAGCAGGCACAGCTCTAGACAGGCAGAGAGCGGAGGCACACTACATTGTCTGTACTGGGAGGAGGTAGCACTGCAGGGACCAGGCTGCTGCTGCTGCTGCCACCGCCGCCACACATACTCACACACACTTGTTATTCCCATCAACTTTTCCTGCTTCTTTTTCCTCTCTTATCTTTGCTCCAGAGGATTATATGATTTTCCTCTTGTCAATATCAGCAAGCAATAATACAGAGCATGCACCTGATTCTATGGGAAAGGACAGAGATCCAGCAGAAGAAAACCAGATGTGAATGGAAATATTGAAGGTTTTTTTTTTTCTTCTTCTCATTGCACATAGGACAATACAGGAGACAGGATACTGCATTTCTTCCAGGAAGGAGGGAGTTATTCTTCTGGATCTCAGCATTAATCTAACACAGTCTGCCAGGTCATCTGGACCTTTTGATTTTAAGAATGAGCTGCAGACATAAGAGGGGATAGTCTGGATGTTTTATGCCCTTCACTCTGAGGATAAAAGTGTTGCCTCTTACTGACTGGCACAGAAGACGTCTATGCATATGTATGGCACTGACAGAGCCTTTAGGAGACTGAGTCTTTAGGATTGAGAGGATGCCAGTCAGAAGGTGCAGAGGTAGAGGTGATAAAGTGATGGGATGCTGCTGCCACTCATTGCCTCTACTGCTGATGCTGCTCTGTATGGACAGTTGCTGCAGAGCTCAGGTGTACAATCTCAGCCTGGCAGTGGACGAAGGACTGCCACCAGGAACCTTAGTGGGAGATATTCGTGCTGGACTGCCCGAAGGGAGCCCTGGTGAAGGCTTTTTCTTGTCTGAGGAGGATGGGGAGTCTCCAGTACTGAGGGACTTCCACATTGACACTGAGACTGGCATTGTGAGGACATTAAGAATTCTGGACAGGGAGAGAAGACAACGCTACAGCTTTGTTGCTGCCACTTTGCTAGGAGATGTTGTCCAAGTAGAGATCAAGGTGCAAGATGTTAATGATCATTCACCCACCTTCCCTGTAGAATCGATGAGACTGCAAGTATCTGAGCTAACTCCACCTGGCACCACCTTTCGGTTACCTGCAGCCAGAGACCCAGACACTGGGGAGTATGGGCTGAGGGGTTACTCTTTGATTAGGGGCAGCCAAGGAAGTGCCTTCATCATCAGGTATGGGGGCAGCAAATCTGGTGTGGGTGTTGAGAAAGGTTTTGCAGTTTTGGACCAGGCAGGAAAAAATGGAGGGGCGAATGAGAAGGTTAATAGGGCAAGATCAACTGTCCAGGAGTGGCAAGAAGGTGACATACTTGGGCAGGACAGTGTATATGATAATGTACATCTCGCCGACCTGATAAATGGGACCAGTGAAGGGTTACAAGCAGAACACACGGGGACATGGGTAGCAGTGAATTCTCATAGTGAATTAGGTAGGATAGGGCAGAATGAGAAATTAAGTGGAGAGGGACAAGAATATAAGGATGATGGGCTTGAGTATGCAGAAGGCGTGTCGTATGGAGTAGAGATACATGGGGAGCGGCAAGAATTAACAGTAGAGGGCCATAGTCCTGATGCATATTCTGAGGGTTATCTGTATGACTGGTATGCAGATACAGGGGAAAATAGTCACCGATCAGGCTCACATGAGGAGGTACAATTAGAAGGGTCATCTACACATTCCAATTTTTACGCCCTGGATCTTGTGTTGGTGCATTGGTTGGATAGGGAGGAGGTTGACAGGTATCAGCTGGAAGTTGAGGCTTTTGATGGAGGGTATCCACGTAGAACTGGAAGACTTTTAGTAGACATCACAGTGTTGGATGCGAATGACAACCCCCCAACCTTTGACCTGCCTGAATATAAGGGATGGGTGTGGGAAAATGCTCCTGTGGGTACACCAATTTGCACAGTCCATGCCACTGACCCAGATTTAGATAGCAATGGGGAGGTGAGGTACACACTACGGTCTGATGAGGGTTACTTTTTTGTTGAAGAAACCAGTGGAGTAGTAAGGGTTAATCGACCCTTAGACAGAGAGCAAAGGGCTCTTCATCAACTTGTGGTGCAAGCTAAAGATGGAGGATCACAACCTGAAGTGACAAGTGTCCTTGTTATAATAAAAGTTCTTGATGTTAATGATAACAAACCCCAAATACAAATCACACTACTTACTGACAGTGGACGCCCAGAAATATCAGAGGGAGCAAGGGTTGGCGAGTACCTTGCAAGAATTTCGGTGTCTGACCCAGACTTAGAACTTAAGGATGTTCCTTTGGAAAGTACTGAAGGTCAAAAAGGAGGGGGGCATGTAGATACAACTCTATATAGTGATACACTGGAAGAAAATGCTGACATGAGATATTCACTATTTAATGCAACGCCGAACAGTAATAAAGAACAAAGAAAACAATATAGGAATATAATGGCGGAAAGACAAAAATTGGAATATGGGAATTTGGGTGCACCACAACAGGTGTTTCTGACTTTGGAAGGTTCTGATGGCTCTTTTTCTCTTCGTTCTGTTGCACCTCAAATATATTTTTTGTTTGTTGAAGCGCCCCTGGATCGTGAACAAAAGGACTTATATGAGCTGAGATTGCTTGCTAGGGATTCAGGTTCTCCTCCTTTACACACTCTTAAAACACTACTTGTTGCTGTCACAGATTTAAATGATGAGACCCCTGTTTTTACTCACCCTGAAGAATACCATGCCTCAGTTTCAGAAGCTGCATCTGCTGGCACAGCTGTGCTCACCCTTAATGCCCAGGACTTGGATGATGATGGCCCAAATTCTAGGATCACCTATACCTTCAAGGAGAGTGCTACTTCTTCAGCCTTTATGTTAGACCCACATACAGGGGTTCTCAGCATTACCAAAACACTTGACTTTGAGGCAGAAACTGAATTAAACTTAGTTGTTGTAGCTACTGACCATGGTGACCCTCCATTGTCCACCACCTGTCCTGTGACTATATTTGTTGAGGATGTCAATGACAATGAACCCGTTTTCTTACAACAGTTCTATAATGTAACATTGCAGGAACATTCCGCCATAGGACACTGCTTCCTTCAGGTAAGAATTTTCATTTTATATAATATATTTCTATACCCACCTGTTCCAAGTTTCACATGACATTCACACATATATATATATATATTATTTTTTTTTATCTTACCCTTAATTTCATTCTGTTTTTGTGGTTGAACTTCATACGTACATTTTAACACTGCGCTATATGACAAAATCTTTTTTTTTCTGGCTGTAAATCCTTGAGTAGGACCAAAGAGCCCAGAATGAGCAGGGATTTCAAAGAAGGAATTAACCTATACTGAATCTTTTCACTTTAGTTCCTATATGAATACAAGCAGAGTACCAATTCTTACAACTGTTCAATCTACATATATTCATTAGGTGCTGTAATTGTGCTTATATTTTATAATAAAATGTATTGTTTAGAATCATTACATTGTAGAATATCCATTGTTACAAAGTTTTCTTACATAAGCAGGAAATGCCAGACAAACCATACAAGCACATTGCTTTGGATTTTACAGATCTTTAGTCCTTTCTACAGATAGAATCACAGACGTTGAGATTGGATTTGCTAACTTGAAAACTTGAAGTGTCATGCTTAGGTAATCAATTCACCTATTTCTCGAAAGATTTGCAAATCAATCTCATAAACTACGAATTGCAAACTAATCTCAATTTGTTAATCTCTATTTCCAATATAAAGTAAATCTGTCACAGGAAACATGCTTTCCTATCTATAGACAGCATGATATGGAGCAGGAGGTGCTGAGCAGATTGATATATAGTTGGTGGGAAAAGATTTAGGATCACTTGAAATGTATTCCTGCTCACTATGGATTTATGAGTCCAGTGGGCGGTCCTACGTAGTGATTGACAGCTATTTCTGTATGCATGCTCACATAGCGTAGACGGTCTATAAATGAGTCACTCATAAGTCCATATGAGCAGGGATTTAAATCAATAAAATACAATACCAGTTATACTGAATCTTTTCCCACAAAACTATATATCGGCCTTCTCAGCTTCTGTCAGGAGGGACTCTTCAGGCTATTTTGCACGGGCCAATTTTCGGGGCAAACGAGCATTCACAGAATGCAAACAAGCAAACACTCGTACAACGGCTGATTGAATCGTCTATGTAACCTAAAATATTATCATTGTCGACAGCACATCACCCTGTGTAAACAGGGAGAAGTGCTGCGGACATGATAGAAATTAATGGGGAAGAGGGGATCATCCTCATACATGGCTCCTTGTGAAAGGAGCAAACGAGCGCCAATAAACGAGTTGTTTTGTTGATCGTCGCTCGTTTACATGGCCCATAAGATTCTCTCAATATTTAGTACAGAATACTGTGTCAGGGTTACTAAGTAATATGTATTCTATATGGTATCTGGACATAGCATTATCAGTGACAACAAGTAGTATGAGACTCCGAATCTCAGCACAACTGGGGAGACAATCCCTGCTGATTCTCCTGGTGTAATCGCTGGCAAATTAGCAGTAAGACACTGTGTGTGCTTACACTTAAGATTGCAGCTCTGAAAAGCTGCTGCAACTACATTGGAACTGATAGGTCTGACATGTCTTGTTTGAAGATTAATAATTCACTTCACTGACAGTTTAAAAAAAATCTTGTAAAAACTTTTATCCTGTGAAGCTGTTTTTATTGGGAGCTATAAATGATCTCATTAGATGTCAGGGCATTTTTTTTTCGTTACGGTTTGTTTTTTGCTTTTCAGTTCCAATTAGCTGGTTCGTAAGTCCTGAAAGTATTCTACACCCACTGTGCCCTGCATTTTATATTCGTGACCTGAGTCCACATTTTGCAGGATATTTGTCATTATTCTGGTACAAAAAAAAAAGAAAAGCCGAGAGGGGGCTAGCATGTCCTGTATACCCATCGAATAGTTAAAATCTGTCTGGTGAGTCTTTCATTAACATCATATACTGTAATACATTGTCAGCATAACCTACCTACGCGCGCACGCACACACACACACACACACCACACACACCACACACACACACACACACACCACACACACCACACACACACACACACGCACGCACACACACACACACACACACACACACACACACACACACACACTCTGTAATATTTGGGGTAATACAATAAAACTTAATTTACAACATAATGGCGCCTGCTTTAATGTTCTGTAATATTGAAGGTGGGGCAAAATGCCGCTGGCACTACTATATCAAGATATTGACTGCCCATATGTTTGGTCTTGCCCATTCTTTAGCTAGAAGCTTGCTTCTAATACAGGGATACAAGCACTGATACACATATACATAAACACTTCTATAAAAATAAATACACTGAAAACACTAGACACATATTCAAATCTGATATACATATTAACACAGTCACATACCAACACAAACACACACACATACATCCTGACACATACAAACATTGAAGCATACACACCATATAGATGCACACATATCTTTAGCGGTCAATTTACATCCCACCTTCTATTAACAACACCCCATTATTAATGTACTCTTTCAATGTCTGAGGACATTTGTGGCCATCTGGATTGCACTTTGTGCATGCAAGTACTATTTAGTATAATTTCCTAAAACATTATGCATTATTGCATTGACAGCCCCTCATGCCATCACTCTTTGATGACCCAACTTTCTAGCTTGGAGTGGATGTTGATCGTTTTATAATTTATATATATTTATATATACTGCGGTCTTCCCAGCATGTCCATGTGTAGCTCAAATAATCTCCTAATACCTCCCATTTCCCTATTTCTGAATAGTTTGTGAGGCTTGCCCAAAAGAACGACCCCTAATGGGTGGCCTATATACAGCTCTGATAATTTGTGGGGACTTTTCGCCCTCATTCATTGCTAAAACTTGATTATACTTAGAAGGGTGCTTTCCTCTACTTTTGAAGCTTTTGTAAGAGACCCCTTGTCAAGTTTTGTTTGGCCATGGAAGGGGGAGTTCGATGTTCAGCCTTCCATAAATGTCAAGAGCAAAATATTTATCCTGACCTATTAGTTACCAATGGCAAAACAGATCAGTGTATTAATATGGTGAAAATGTTCACTGCCTTTTTGGGAAACATAGATGCAGGGAACGCCCTAACTTGCTCTAGTAAAGATGAGGTTCAGTTCACACAGCATTTCTTTTACCGGGGCAGCTTTTGGCCGCATGGGGAAAACAAATGTTGCATGCTCTTTCTTCGAGTGGTTTCCACCTCTGACCTCCCATTTGAAATCAATGGGAGGCAGAAAAAACCCATGGCGTTTTTTTGGCAGTTTTTGCATACGATTCAACAGTCGTGGGCAAAAAAATAGGCAAAAAACTTGAAAAAGGGCATCCAAAAACTTTGGCAATTAAAAATCTGCATTTCCTGATGGTAGGGAAAGCAGCTCCACATTATTGGAAATTACTAAGGTCATCGCCTATCCTGGAATACGTTTATGAGTTCAACAATTGATTACAAATAGAAAGCAATTTGGCCAATGACAAGAATCCATACAAGAATTCACAGATGAAAGGTGGACACAATTGTATCCAGTACAGACAATTCTCTGTGAGCTAAACAGTCTGGACTCTAGACTGAAAATCATTTTAGTTACACTAATAAATTGTAGAAAAATATCAGGACAGAAGAAAGATAATGGCTAATACAGAGTGTCCTTTTGGCATACGTTAGGCTAGTATACATCAGCATATCTTTTTTGTTCACTTTATTGAAAGGCATAGTTGCCTATTCATTTAATATAGGCGGATCCTGCAAAAAAATGTGTACCACATGGGTGAGTCAATGGGCGACACGTGCAACTACATGGCATACAATTGCATATGTTAGGACCATATGTTTGCCATATAAGTCGTAAGCATTTCCATGCTTCTACGCAGAACATATGAAAAAAAGAACAGATTTTTCTGCTGCTGATGTGTTGGGGAGAAGTATAGATCTTGAAAATTGACAACGTTTTATCTTTACTTATATAAACTCGGAAAACGACTTTTAATAAAATCTCCTATGATCAGTTTGGGTAATCTGAAATTTTCATAGTAATATGAGCTGGGCAGGGAGCCGTATAGGCCAATTGTGCCTTAAAGGGGTTTTCCAGGACTTTATATTGATGTAATTGCCTTAGGATAGGTCATCAATATCAGATGATTGGGGTCAAACTCCAGGCACCCTCATCAATCAGCCAACTGAAAAGGTCGCGGCCAGTGGCGGATTAAGTAGACTATGGGCCCTGGGCTGTTACCCAAACTTGGGCCCCCCTTGCGCACCGCCGCCCTACAGTGCCGTACCTATTTTTAACACTACCTTTTTGGGCAAGCATTAATGTGTCCCAACATACTGACAGTATCACACTGTGCTGGGACACATCCTCCTGACAAGGGGAATTGTCTATCAGTCCTGGACTGCAGAAAGGCTTTGTGAAATACAAGGATTTCCTATAATAAAAATGTCAGGAGAGGTGACAGATTCTCTATAAATCTAGTGACTCACATGTGACGACGTCTCAGATTCTAGTAGTTTTTTTCCCCTTTTCTTCTTCATCCGGTCCAGAGCACATGACGACTTCTCCCGGCCATGACTGATTTCTGCAGAATTTGCCACTCAGATGTCTTCGACTCCTCACTTTTCCAACATATCCACACCTGTAAATGAAAATAAAGTTATCATGGTGCCACATACTGTACCCCTAAATATAATAGCACCAAACACTGCGCGCCTGAATATAATAATACCACACACTGTAAAACACCACATACACACAGCCCCCTGTACCTAGTGCCACACACAGCCCCCTGTACATATTACACCCCCCATAGATAGCGCCACACACAGCCCCCTGTACATAGTGCCACACACAGCCCCCTGTACATAGTGCCACACACAGCCCCATGTACATAGTGCCACACACAGCCCCCTGTACATAGTGCCACACACAGCCCCTGTGGATATTACACCCCCACCATACATAGCGCCATACACAGCCCCCTGTAGATATCACACATCCCCCCCGTAGAGAGCATTACACACAGCCCCCTATAGACACAAATGAATATCCCCCCAAACGGAAATCTTTAGCAAAGTTTCCATTATTATTGAGATCAATGGTGATGAAACGGAAGCTAAGGTTTCCATTTGCCTTTCCGTTGAGGGGTTAACCAGGTGGAACCCCTCAACGGAAGGGCAACGGTGATGTGAACAGGGCCTTAGATACAGGGCCCTAGATACAGGTCCCATGTGCATGTGTGATACTGTTTGTTGGACCCTGTATCTAAGCCTAATGTAGGCTTAGATACAGGGTCCAGTAGACAGTATGCTTATGCAGTATAAGCTGGGGCCCTGTATCTAAGCCTAACACACGGTAGGCTTTAAAGGTTTAAACATTGATGGCCTATCTTCAGTATAGGCCATCAATAGCTGATGGGTTGGGGGTCAGACACCCGGGACCCCCGCTAATCAGCTGTTTTGAAGGGGTTGCAGCCGCTCATACGAGTGCTGCTTCCCCTTCAGTTCCCTCACTTGCTCACACTGTGAATCGCTGACACGTCCGTGTCGGCAATTCAGTGTGAGAAAGTAACTGGAATGAAGGGGAAGTAGCGCTTGTACGAGCGGCTGCAACCCCTTCAAAACAGCTGATTATCGGGGGTCCCGGGTGTCTGACCCCCAACCCATCAGCAAGACAATAAAATTAAACTTACCTTCTCTTCGGCCGCTGGTCCTCACTCCATCAACTGTCGGGACGCTGTGCGCGGCGCATAGCATTGTGACGTTATGCGCTGCGCACAGCGCTGACACGTCAGAGCCTCCGATGCGCTCCAGGAAGAGGAGTACTGTCCAAGAAGTACTGTCAGTTACTATAGTAACAGGGGCCCGTGTAGTTTATTACATAGGCCCCAGTTACTATAGTAACTTTTCATTGATGTGTGAATGTGGCTGCCGCTAGCACCGGGGCCCCCTCCGGTGCTAGCGACGCCACACCGGGCATAAGGGGGGCAGTGCGATCATGTGTGGTTCGGTCGGCCATGGGCCCCCCTGGGAGCCTTGGGCCCCAGGCGGCCGCCCGAACCGCCCTAATGATAATCCGCCACTGGTCGCGGCGACTAAAGACACGGCCTTCTCAGAGTTTACCAGGCACAGCGCCGTACACATCCATAGCGGCTGTGACTTGGATTTCAGTTTTCTGTAGCCCGCTCTCACTCGTTTGAATGGGACCGGAACTGAAATCCCAAGAACACCTGCTATTAATGTATATGGCGCTGTGCCTGGTAAACTATGGAAAGGCCGCACCTTTCGGTCAACTAATCGGTAGGGATGCTAGGATGTTAAATTTGATATCGATGACCTGATCTAAGGATAAGCCATCAATATAAAAGTCCCGGGAAACCCATTTAAAGAGGATCTGTTACATACTTATGCTGTCCTGTCTGAAGGCAGCATAGCGCAGTGACAGACATGCTGATTTCAGCGTGCTGTAATTTATTAGCAGTGCCGCAAGCATGACAAGTATATTCATGCTGTCCCGCCACCCTCCCCCCGCAGTCAAGCCGATGATTGACACTTTTTTCACTATGCACAGTGATAGCACATTAGCTGGTAAGTGACAGACCGCTGAAATCAGCATGTCTGTCACTTATTTAAGCCACCATCAAAGCGGGTGGTATAAATATGTGACAGATCCACGTTAATATCACTTGTAGTGTAATTAATTTTGCTTTTACTTTTTTATAATAGAAAATAAAATGTAATAGTTGCCCTATACAGTATATAAACTACAAACATTTTCAGAACATATTATGATAGTACATTTCCCATAATTAGGAGTTTTCTAGGTCATTTAAAAAAAATGTTAAAGGGGTTCTCTGCTTTGAACAATTTCTACTTGTTAGAACAGTTCCTTCACAATAAACTGATCACAAAGTGTTCCACTGTTGGGATCCCTGGCAATCAGCTGTAATCTGCGGGGAAACCCTGCAGTGTGTTTCATTTTCCTGCAGCGCCACCACATGGAAAATTAAGCATTACGCTGTGCCCATTCATATTAATGGGTTATCAGTGTAATGCAGGAAGGACAGGTCCTCCAGTGCTACAGCTAGAATTGCCTAATCGGGTACTTAAATATGGGGTTTCTAAACTGGACAACCCTTTTAATCAATTTCTGTGCTACCTGTTGGTGATTTTTTAATGACAGTATTTGTACGCCAAATCCAGAAGTGGAACTTAAACTGAGGACAAGTATAGTCAACAGATCTGCACCTTTAAAATTCTGATGCAAAATACTGACCAAAAAGAAGTGTGAAAGTGGCATTAGAGGAGAGCAGATACCAGCACAGTGGTTAAAATCTGCCGTCATTTCCATTTAATAAAAGTTTTATTACTCTTCTTCATCATGACCTCTCAATCAATATGTTAAAATGATAAAAGATATAAAATGTCACAGTCTAAAGGGAATAGCAGATTCTTCTCTCCATGTGCTCTGTAGTTTTGACCTTCTGTTCAGTTCTGTGGCATATGGCAAAGTGTTAGAGACAGAGCATCTGGATGTCTTCTGACTCTTAATTGCAGCAATCTTTTTATCAAACGGTATCAATTTTTTTAATATAATTGTGAAAATCATTTAGTTTTACATGTTTTTTTCTAATTATTTTTTCTAAATTATTCATGTCATAGAAAAATTTGACTTTTTAAATATTTTTGGGATAAAGGGGTTTAGGAAACAAGTATCTTTATTCAATATCATACAATACATTTCATCATATAGAATATAGTTCTAGATGTAAAAAACCGAAACTATATTTACATAAAGATCTTTTTCTCCTTGACCGGGCCCTACCTTTTCCACAGTGCTGCATTGTATTGTCAGTTGGCAGACATTGATGATTAATGTCACCAGTCTCTGTCACTCGGTCCATAGATAAGCTTGTGCTTATGTCTAATATTAGGCGTCAGCTCTGGAAACTGTTTTATGCAACCCAACAAATGCTTTCTGTAATATTCGGTTCTAGAATACTTCACTTCAAGAATAATAGAGTGTTAGGGACATAAGGTGTTGTCCTCAAAAGATAAGTTTGTGATCCATGAAACAGTGATATATGTGTTGTGGTAGCTCTCTGACAAGGCCATTTTGCACTGTGGTGCTCTCTTGAAGCGAGCGGTCATCCTCTAGTGCCTTACTCATAACCTGATACTGTGTTTTTATTATAAGCAATGTCAGGAAGCAAGGAGCATGAACAATTGTAAATCCTTTTCTACTGAGATGTTGACAGCAATGCCTTGTGATGTCCTGTGATAACTCTTAACCAGGGGGAATGTCCACATAGCAGAAGACTGACCCCAAGCAGATATGGTGCATCTCCTTTGATCAAACACCCTATGCATTCTTTTATAAAATCCATGTAATGTGAAACATTCCCTCCAAGAATAAATTATGGAATCATTACAAAACAGGACTATCTGATCATGTGTCTACCCTTGTTATATATATAAACTTAGCTGGACACGGCTGTAGGCATTGCCTAATCTTTTACTCAATAATCACTCATAAAGATCTATACACTGTGATCATGACCATAAGATAATTTAGATGTCAGTATAATTGTAATGGAGAAATTGCTTTAAGACTAAATTACCATGAGGTTTGGAAGTACACTTGGTATTGAAGACAAGCTTGAACTCCCTGTTCCTAGTACTTCCTGTGGCGAGCTCTCCCTGTGGCTAGTACTTCCTGTGGCTAGCTCTCCCTGTGGCTAGTACTTCCTGTGGCTAGCTCTCCCTGTGGCTAGTACTTCCTGTGGTGAGCTCTCCCTGTGGCTAGTACTTCCTGTGGCGAGCTCTCCCTGTGGCTAGTACTTCCTGTGGCAAGCTCTCCCTGTGGCTAGTACTTCCTGTGGCGAGCTCTCCCTGTGGCTAGTACTTCCTGTGGCTAGTATTGTGGAAACTTCTCCAGAATCATCCACCAGTTACTGATCAGTTTATGATCAGCCTTATCATTTGTCCAGAGTGTTCTTTCAGACTGGCAGGTAACAATGCCTAATCTTCCTGCTCTTAAAGGGAACGTGTCACTAGATTTTAGGGCACTATACCATCAGCATGTCATTATATTGCTGGGGTTTAGCATTCTAAACAGGCCCTCTTAAAACTGTTCGTTTTAGCATTTTGTTATTAATTACCGGAGAAGAGTCCTGAGAATAGTCCTGCAGCATCCTACGCATGCGCAGTTAAAGGTGTTCCAACCTCAGCTTCAACTGTGCATTGCACATGCGCAGGATCCTGCCGGACTCATCTCAGGACTCTTCTTCTGTAATTTCTAACTTTTTTTTCGTAAAAAATTCTAAAACGGACAGTATTGAGAGGGGCATGCTTTGGACGTTAAACCCCAGCAGTAGAATAAAATACTGGTGGTTTAGTGCACTAAAATCAAGTAGCTGATTCCCTGTAAGAGACATCCAATAATAGGCAGCCCTCCAATGTCAAGCTGAAAAAATAGCATCAATAGCCTTCGTGCAACGTTTTGGCTCTGTGCAATGAGCCTTTCTCAAGCATAATGGACAGTGCAAAACATGGTAACATATATAGGGGCTAGACAAAATAGTCCCAATCAGTGAGTAATTAATACATAAGTTTAAAATCAATACAATGTCATATGTTGTCATACTTTAAAAAGATACAAACATTGTAAGCAAAAATAAAGCTGTTAAGGAAATAAGTCCAGCATTACATCTGGAGCTTTAATAAAGTGCAAACAGTGCTAATTACTACTAACAATATTAGTTATGTACACCTGTGTAGAATTAAAAACAGCCACATTACCATATGCATACAGTGGATCCATGCTCGTATGTCTTCATGTTTCCGGCGTTCTCTACTTCCTGGCTCGCATGATAGTGAATTACAGCTGAGGAGAATATCCTCATTGAGATACCGGTCAATTTTACCAGGATCAGTTGCGCATGTCCGCGCATGCGCATATGCATTCGGAAGTCGTCGGCAACCATCTTTGTAAAGATCTTGTATTATAACATTGTGTGCCATACAGCGCATGTCCGCGCCTGCGTGCTACAGTCAAGTATCGTAAAGAGATATTAATATGTATTCAACATATAGGTAAACAAGTACAACAATAAGTATATAGGATATAATGTTTGTGATGTTTATAATGTAATCATGACTGGACGAAAAGGACATCTAAGGTGAGATATTTCCCTGTCAGGAAATCTGAGATTGTCACTCATGTTGAGTAGAAGGAACTGGTAGTCCAGGCTCACAGGGAGACAGAGATAACGACAAAGTACTAACATTTGAAATAAACAGGAAATTTAAAGGGTTTGGTTTTTGAGAAGGGCTAGGATGCACTGGCAGGGGACTTTTTTTAACTTTTTAATTCGTGGCATTTTTTTACCCTGTATTTGGCAGCTGTCAAAACATGGCTCCTTAAGCTAGAAATTGATGTGTATACCATCTGTAAAAGATATTTTTTTTTTTCTAGAATTGTTAATTAAAGTATTTCTGAATAAGTTGCAAGAATTCCACCCTTCTCCACTTTCATGCTGTTTAATGGCTAATGATTTTCTTCTGATCATCTTATTCCATGCAAATCTTTGGAGCTGATCCATGACTCCAATGCTCCATTACACTCTCCCGTTGCCTCTCAATTTTCAAAGAATCATCCTCCTATTCTTATTTTACTACAGTAATTCCTATAAACTACAAGTCCTTTGGGCCCAATCTCATTTTAAGAACTCATTAAGATCCTAACATTTTTTTATTTTGTGTTTTATATTGTAAAGCTACACAAATTTGATACTATTTTGTATCTTCTTTCGTTTAAGGGATATAAGCCTGGAGGCAAATATCTGCATTGGGGAAGTGCATCCAGATGTACTGAAGTGTTAAAACGTACCTAAACTTTCAAATTACATTTTAGAATAAGCTGTGATATGTGTATACATGAGGAGTAACAGTATTTCTGGCCATTATTTGACTTATATTCTCTGCAGCCTCTATTTCTAATTCTCAGTTGTCTCTGAGCTAATGAGTGGAACCCAACTGCTATCATATCTTCTATAGACTGCACACATACAAGAGGAGAATCCTGCTCTCCTATTTCTATCTATAACATATATAGAAGCAACATCAACACGGAGGACACTATACAGCAGTAATGAGCAGCATTATACAGCAGTAATAAAACAATGGAGTGAGATACAAAATCTTACTATGAGCCGCCGCAGGGTCTGTGTCTCTCCGCCTTTCCCTCACTCTGCTCCCTCCTCCCCCTCCATATACTTCTATGGGCAGCTGTAACCTGATCCTTCAGTTAGCTGAGAATCTGACTTGTCTAAGACAAGACGGAGATAGCATCAAATTCCGAGTGAGTGACCAATTAGGAGGGATGGGGGTGAAAAAGTCTGCTAAGTAAAGACAGAGGTATTTTACTCTAAAAAGATATATTACAAATTTTCATTTATTTGCTTAAAATATTGATTTATGCAAAGTTTGCTCAAAGTGCAGTGTCTATTTAAGGCTTCATCCCACAGATCTAGAACACACTGATGATGCATTTCACTGGGGTTCGCATAATAGAAACATTGCAGCATTGGTGCAAAATATTGTACCAAAACCGCTCTGTGTCTCCGTGTGTCAGTGTCAGTGTTTCGATGTCTGTGTTATAAAGTGTTCCTGACAAACCAGGCATACCTCATTGGTGGTTCTGTTGGTCTGTTGGGCCACGAGAGCAGGAGGTTGTGGAGGCCCAAGCCAGTTGAGTGTCGGAGGCAGCTGTCTGCTCCAATGGAATGCCGGAGAGAGTGTCGGAAGTGGTGTTTAGGTCAGGAGGAGTCCTGGAGGCGGTGCGCAGATCCTAGAAAGTATGGGAGGTGAAGGTACGGTCAAGCAGAGTGCCGGTATCAGAAGGCAGGTGTCTGCGGCCGCGGTCTAGGAGTCAAGGTGGAGGCTGATGCTGGAGCCGATGCGGGTCGTCTCTGATGGCAGTGCCTTATGTTCCGCTGATACTACTGACTTTGTCAGTACTACCAGGGAAAATTGTGCAAAGGACGATAGAGGGTTCTGTTGGGCTGTTGATTCTATTGCTGCTGCCCCTGTTGTTCCTGCTACCCCTGCCAAAGGTACAACCTGGGAGGTTTGCTCCTATGCTTATGCTTGGATTTAAATTCAGACGATTTATTTAAGGCAGGTCTCATTATGTGGAATCTGTGGCTGGGAAGTCAATGGACAAGATACCATCAGGAACTGGGGAACAAAATGGAGGAAATGGTCATTGACATTGTTGACTAGCCAGCGGGGTCCCCACGGCATGGAAGGACACAGGAGAAGGCTGTAGTTGATTTTAATCCTAATACACAGACGTTTAATAATTTGCTTACTGCTCATGTTGTTGGAAATATTGTAATTACATATTCTAGAAGAGATTTGATGAGGATGGGAAAAAATATGCCAAAGTCAGTTACCCCGTTGGAAAGGGCCCATAGTGAAGTATGGCGGCCATTTAGTGGCAGTAGTGCCGGGCGTAAGGTAAGGGACAAAAGGGGGCGATATAAACCATCAGTTCCCTAAATATTAATGGCGAATGTAAGTGTAAAGGATCTGCCAGACACAGCTTCTGTGTCGACGCCCGTGGTTAATCAGTCTGCACCTGCTCCTAAGTCTAATAGAGTGACTCGATCATCTACCACTCAGGCTGGGAGGCTGAGGAGTGGGAGAGCCTTTCACAGCCTGGCCAGACGGAGCTAGCTCCCGCCCTCTGTCTATTTATACCTTCACTTCCTGCTCCTCCTTTGCCTGTGATTCTGTCGGTTTCCTGGCTCTGCAGCTGCTGCTTGTACTTTTGTCCTCTGCTCCATATAGACCCTGGCTTACTGACTACTCTCCTGCTCTGCGTTTGGTACCTCGTACACTCCTGGTTTGACTCGGCTCGTTCACTACTCTCCTGCTCTGCGTTTGGTACCTCGTACACTCCTGGTTTGACTCGACTCGTTCACTACTCTCCTGTTCTGCGTTTGGTACCTCGTACACTCCTGGTTTGACTCGGCTCGCTCACTACTCTTGTTGCTCATGGTGTTGCCGTGGACAACTGACCCGTTCCCCTAGCTTCTGTGTACCCTTGTCTGTTTGTCTGTCGTGCACATAGTGAGCGTAGGAACCGTCGCCCAGTTGTACGCCGTCGCCTAGGATGGGCCGTTGCAAGTAGGCAGGGACTGAGTGGCGGGTAGAATAGGGCTCACATGTCTGTCTCCCTACCCCGGCATTACAGTACCCTTGTCTGTTTGTATGTCGTGCACATAGTGAGCGTAGGGACCGTCGCCCAGTTGTACGCCGTCGCCTAGGACGGGCCGTGCAAGTAGGCAGGGACTGAGTGGCGGGTAGATTAGGGCTCACCTGTCTCCCTACCCCCATCTTTTCGAATACACGACGTGTTTCATGCCTCCCTCCTGAAACGCTGCTCCCTATCCTTGTCTACCTCGAGGAAACCTCCGGTCCCTGTTCTCACCCCTGAAGGGGTAGAATTGGAGGTGGCCAAGATTGTGGACAGCAGGATGGTCCAAGGCTCCCTCCAGTACCTGGTCCATTGGAGAGGATAGGGGCCTGAGGAGAGGACTTGGGTACCCACCCGGGATGTTCACGCTGGGGTATTGCTCAGGAGGTTCCATCTTCGGTTCCCCAATAAGCCAGGTCCACCTAGAAAGGGTCCAGTGGCCCCTCATAAAAGGGGGGGGTACTGTAAAGGATCTGCCAGACACAGCTTCTGTGTCGACGCCCGTGGTTAATCAGTCTGCACCTGCTCCTAAGTCTGACAGAGTGACTCGATCATCTACCACTCAGGCTGGAAGGCTGAGAAGTGGGAGAGCCTATCACAGCCTGGCCAGACGGAGCTAGCTCCCGCCCTCTGTCTATTTATACCTTCATTTCCTGCTCCTCCTTTGCCTGTGATTCTGCCTGTTTCCTGGCTCTGCTGCTGCTGCTTGTACTATTGTCCTCTGCTTCATATTGAACCTGCTTTTCTGACTACTCTCCTGCTCTGTGTTTGGTACCTCGTACACTCCTGCTTTGACTCGGCTTGTTCACTACTCTTGTTGCTCACGGTGTTGCCGTGGGCAACTGCCCCATTTCCCTTAGCTTCTGTGTATCCTTGTCTGTTTGTCTGTCATGCACATATTGAGCGTAGGGACCATCGCCCAGTTGTACGCCGTCGCCTAGGATGGGCTGTGCAAGTAGGCAGGGACTGAGTGGTGGGTAGATTAGGGTTCACCTGTCTTCTCCCTACCCCGTCATTACAGTAAGATTATTAAATAATAAAATGGATGAGCTTGCAGCAATGGGGATTTTTGTCCGCAAAGTTAGGGAATGTTGTTTACTTTTCTTAACGGAGTCGTGGCTGCATGGTGCTATCCCTGATGCAAATATTAGAGTCCCTGGGTTTTGGGTTGTATGAGCGGATAGGGATTTTAAGACTACTGGGAAGAAAAAAGGGGGGTGTAGTACTGTATGTTAATAGTAAATGGTGTCACCCAGGGAATAATTATGTGAAAGAAATACATTGTCGTGCTAATATTGAGTTGCTTGTTGTAGAAATAAGACCGTATTACCTGCCACGTAAATTTAATGTAATTATGGTTGGTTTGTACATTCCGCCGCCAGCAGATGCTAGCGCAGTCTGTGAGGTTTTGACAACTATAGTGGTGCGTATCACGACTAAATATCCCAACTGTTTTTTTGTATTAACAGGGGATTTTAATCATGCTACCATAGGTAAGGTTCTACCAAACTTTACTCAGTATGTGGAATGTGCCACAAGGGGGGGTTAATACATTGGATTTGTTATATATTAACATAAAGAATGCTTATAGTACTATAACATTAACACCATTAGGTTATGCGGACCATAGTTTGGTTTTATGTAAGCCAGTGTATTGTCCAAAGGTACAAGGGAAACCAGTTGAGGTTAAAATGGTACAGAAATAGACAGCGGAAATTAAAGATAGTTTGAGAACCTGCTTTGAAAGTACAGATTAGGGAGTTTTTGGTTTTGGGTCAGATGAAGGTGATATAAATGAGGTTGCTGAATGTATAACAGATTTAATTAATTTTTGTACGGATCTGATTACTCCAAATGTGCAGTTTAAGTGTTTTGAAAAAATAGACCGTGGGTGGGTAAAGATCTTAAAGGGAATGTGTTGCCAGAAAAACATGTTTTTTTTAAAAAAATTAAACATTTAGTGTGTGGGTGGTTAAACATTGTTCAAATTTTTTTTATTTTTTTGCACGAGTCCAGGAAATATTATAAATTATTTCTAATTTATAATACTACCCATTTTTGGTCACTAGATGGAGCTGTTCCCAAAATTGCAG
The DNA here is from genome assembly GCF_050947455.1 of Rhinoderma darwinii. NCBI lineage: Eukaryota > Metazoa > Chordata > Amphibia > Anura > Rhinodermatidae > Rhinoderma > Rhinoderma darwinii. The sequence continues at coordinate 121,792,760 of NC_134687.1, forward strand.
CATTGCAACATTGGGTTAAAAGCCCTCGCTCTAGTGAGCTCTCAGCATCCCCCCCTCCTTTATCCTGGCTAGTGCCGGGATAAACGAGGGGTTTGAACGGTGTAACCTCCTACACTGTGTGTCGCCATTTTTTGAGCTAACCCACAGTGTAGTAGGTTTACATACAGTAGTAAACACACACAAACACGAACATACATTGAAATCTCTTACCTGCTCCTGCCGCCGCGGCTCCCTCCGGCCCGTCCGCTCCGTTTGCTGCCGCTGGTGCAAGTGCAGAAATCCAGAAGCCGCGACCGGAAGTAGTAATATTACTGTCCGGCCGCGACTTCCGGTCCACAGGAAAATGGCGCCGGACGGTGCCAATTTCGAATAGGACTGTGTGGGAGCGGCGCATGCGCAGTTCCCACACAGACGCCGTACACTGCAGTCAATGGGACGGGAGCCGTTCGCTGTGGCTGCCATATTCCATGTCTGTATGTGTCGTTAATCGACACACACAGAAATGGAACAAAAAATGGCAGCCCCCATAGGGAAGAAAAAGTGTAAAAATAAGAAAAAGTAAAACACAAACACACAAATAAATATAAAAGTTTTTAATAAAGCACTAACATCTTTAACATATAAAAAAATAATTTCTGATGACACTGTTCCTTTAAGGAGGTTTAGAATAGAAAATAAAAGGCTTACAGAGGAAGGGATAGTGAGGAAATTAAGGTAGCACAGTTCCCGAGTTTTGAGAATTTTTGAGGATCAATTATGTGGTCCACTAGCTGACGTGTTTAAGACAACAGACGGTGCCCAAAGTTTTGGAAAGCATCTTGTGTAGTACCATATCAAACCCTAAACTACCGAATGCTTACCGTCCAGTGGTATTGACTTCCCACATTATGAAGGTCTTTGAGAGGCTGGTGATAGTGTACCTGAAATCTGCTGTGCAAATTATGTGGATTCTTTACAGTTTGCTTATAAACCTCAAATTGGAGTTGAGGATGCAGTTCTATATTTGTTGCATAGGGCATACTTTTTTCTCGAATTGAATGGGGTGGTGGTTAGGGTTATGTTTTTTTCTTTTTCAAGTGCGTTTAATTTAATAAGACTGCAACTAATAATAAGTAAAATTGAGAATATGCACATTAATAGTGAAGTGTCCAATCAGATTTTTGATTATTTAATTGGGCACCCACAGTTTGTGCGCAGTGGCACGTGTGTGTCGCGGATTGCGATAAGTGATATAGGGGCACCTCAGGGAACGGTGCTTTTGCTATTCTTATTTGTATTATACACGGCAGATTTTAGGTACCGGTCGGAGTACTGCCATCTACAAAAGTTCTCAGATGGGGGCTATAAGAGATGGTTCTGAAGGAGAATATATGGATCTCGTAAGGGATTTTGTGAGTTGGAGTACTATGACTGGATTACAACTGAATATTGGAAAGACAAAAGAGATGATTATTGACCTGCGTAGGAAACCGGAGGATTAGGTGGAAGTGATTATTTTTGATCAAGAGGTTGATCGGGTGTCATTTTATAAATATTTATGTGTATATCTGTATCATAAGTTGAATTGGATTGAGAATACGAATAAAGTGGATTTCTTGCATAATTTGAGATCTTTTGAAGATTGTAATAAATTCTTAGTAATGTTTTATGACTCTGTGGTCTCGAGTATTATCTTTTTTGGTGCGGTCTGTTGGGGCGGTAACATCAGGAAGGCAGAGATGAACAGGCTAAATAAGGTAATCAGGAAGGCTTGTGCAATGATAGGTGGGGGAGTGCCAATGTTTGAAGAGGTCTTGAGGAAAAGGACGTTAGGAAAAATGTAAATATCCTTTACGTGATAGCAAGACCGGATTTTGTTTGTCACAACCCCAAAATATTACACATCACAACATCAAACATAGAATAATACATAAAATACAATAAAAAAATCCTTATATATAAATAATACTCTTTTACACAGACATATTATAAAGTGCTATTGCAGTTGGCATAAAAGAACGTCTGAACCAACTGCAATTGCATATTATACAATAGCATAATATGTCTGTGTAAAGGGGTATTATTTGATTATTTATAAGGATTTTTTTAATTGGTCATGATATCATATTATTGTATGTGCGTTGTCATAGAAATGACTATGCTTGATGTTGTGATGTGTTCTATCTATCTATCTATCTATCTATCTATCTATCTATCTATCTATCTATCTATCTATCTATCTATCTATCTATCTATCTTCTAAACAGAAATCTTCAGCAAACAATAAGATACAAGGAGAAAGGGATAGACTGTAAGATCTCTCTGTTTTTGTGTCTAATTGTTTAATGAAGATTATGACAAAAATTGTCTAAATTGTTTTTGTAATCTGTATTCATTGTCAGTCAATATGACCTGTTACTTTCATTTGAACTTATGTGCACTAGTTGGTTAGTTTATTACTGTAGCAAAGGTATTGTGGCATTCAATCAGAAATATAAATAATTATTTACATATCTGCCCAATACAAAGCTGTGAAAGTAATTTTTTTGCAATAAAATCCCCTTACTCCTTAGTCTCGTTTGTCATATTATATATGTTGGAGTTACCTGGGGCCATACTGTTCTTACTATAATTAAAAGCCTGTTCTCCATGCACTGAATTCATGGTGAGCTTGTAATGGGCTTGTCAGTTTGAACAAGAAGAGCTGCAGGATAAAGAATAGGGGAAGGTCATAGCAGTATGAGCCTTTCACATTTTAGTCTTCTTCAGTCAAAAAAACTGCAAACACTAAAGAAGACAAATAGCAGGTGAGCATCACTCATGGCTTACTGACTTACAATTCCCACCTGGGCATCTGCTTTAACCACAAATTACTGCCACCGGATTCTATATTTCTATATTTTGATATATTCTTTATATATATATATATATATATATATATATATATATATATATATATATATATATATATATATATATGTACATATATACAGTGAAGGAAATAAGTATTTGATCCCTTGCTGATTTTGTAAGTTTGCCCACTGTCAAAGACATGAACAGTCTAGAATTTTTAGGCTAGGTTAATTTTACCAGTGAGAGATAGATTATATTTTAAAAAAAAACTGAAAATCACATTGTCAAAATTATATATATTTATTTGCATTGTGCACAGAGAAATAAGTATTTGATCCCCTACCAACCATTAAGAGTTCAGCCTCCTCCAGACCAGTTACACGCTCCAAATCAACTTGGTGCCTGCATTAAAGACAGCTGTCTTAAATGGTCACCTGTATAAAAGACTCCTGTCCACAGACTCAATTAGTCAGTCTGACTCTAACCTCTACAACATGGGCAAGACCAAAGAGCTTTCTAAGGATGTCAGGGACAAGATCATAGACCTGCACAAGGCTGGAATGGGCTACAAAACCATAAGTAAGACGCTGGGTGAGAAGGAGACAACTGTTGGTGCAATAGTAAGAAAATGGAAGACATACAAAATGACTGTCAATCGACATCGATCTGGGGCTCCATGCAAAATCTTACCTCGTGGGGTATCCTTGATCCTGAGGAAGGTGAGAGCTCAGCCAAAAACTACACGGGGGGAACTTGTTAATGATCTCAAGGCAGCTGGGACCACAGTCACCAAGAAAACCATTGGTAACACATTACGCCGTAATGGATTAAAATCCTGCAGTGCCCGCAAGGTCCCCCTGCTCAAGAAGGACACCGTCCCCACTGTCAAGCATGGAGGTGGAAACATTATGTTTTGGGGGTGTTTCTCTGCTAAGGGCACTGGACTACTTCACCGCATCAATGGGAGAATGGATGGAGCCATGTACCGTCAAATCCTGAGTGACAAACTCCTTCCCTCCAACAGGACATTAAAAATGGCTCGTGGCTGGGTCTTCCAGCACGACAATGACCCGAAACATACAGCCAAGGCAACAAAGGAGTGGCTCAAAAAGAAGCACATTAAGGTCATGGAGTGGCCTAGCCAGTCTCCAGACCTTAATCCCATCGAAAACTTATGGAGTGAGCTGAAGATCCGAGTTGCCAAGCGATAGCCTCGAAATCTTAATGATTTACAGATGATCTGCAAAGAGGAGTGGGCCAAAATTCCATCTAACATGTGTGCAAACCTCATCATCAACTACAAAAAACGTCTGACTGCTGTGCTTGCCAACAAGGGTTTTGCCACCAAGTATTAAGTCTTGTTTGCCAAAGGGATCAAATACTTATTTCTCTGTGCACAATGCAAATAAATATATATAATTTTGACAATGTGATTTTCAGTTTTTTTTTTTATATAATCTATCTCTCACTAGTAAAATTAACCTAGCCTAAAAATTCTAGACTGTTCATGTCTTTGACAGTGGGCAAACTTACAAAATCAGCAAGGGATCGAATACTTATTTCCTTCACTGTATATTGAGGTAAGTCCCTGTGGTTTTGGATTGTTGTTCATCTAATCTTCAATGATCAAATACTTTTACCAGATTAATAGAACTTTCCTGTTTACACTTTATCATAAGTATAATTAGTTATATATAGTTTACAGTTTCACAGCTACCTTGAAATGTGTACCTTACTCCTCACACGAGTTCTAGATAAGCGAGGGATGATCATAATAAAACAGCGACTCTGAAAGTTATACTTGGGCTTATTGGGTAAGTATAAAATGCTAATGGTCAATTATGAATAAAAAAAAAGATAGTTGACCCATTGTTTACATGGTATGAGTGGCCCATTAGGGAATCCTTCAATAGTCCAAGGCTCTGACATCATAAAGAGTCAAACCGCATCTGAGCCTATGAGATGCAGCTGGTGACAACCCACGTCATGGTAGCGTGGGTCACTTTCTTCTGGTTCCGACACTCCACGTACACCCCACATACATGTTTTTGTAAGTAAAGATAATTGAAACGAGACCTATGCGTGATCAAAGGTTGCATGCGCTTACAAAGACCACATTGAGGACAAGATATTCATGCATAGAGTGTCTCGTTTATAACAATGCTTAATTTTTTTAGCTTTAGTTTAAATATACAACAGATTTACATTTCTTTGGTGTAACTTGAATGGTATAAAAGTTAATGAAAAAAAAGATAGCTGTCTGATAAGCCAGAACGCAGTACAGCTGGATTGTTTATATAAGGCCTCATGTACATGGCAGAGCTGCAGTAATCTGTGTGCCGCCGTATGATTCTCCGTCAAGTGCCGTATGTCAAAGATATTCCTCTAGGGGAGAATACCGCTGTAGATAAAAACCTCTGTATGCCCCGTATAAGAAATCAGAGGCATACGGGGGTACAGTAGGACCCCATGCATCTTTATAGCAGCCCCATAACTGGACCGTACAAAAAACAACAACATAATATGGCCATGTGTATGAAGCTAAAGGTTTTTGTTTTTTTTTGCTGTTTGAGCAAAGAGGTCAACTCCATGCCTTATACATCATATAAAAATTATTCATCAAAAATAGGAAATTTTCTTTACCTCCTATTACTTTGGAATATATTGATTTATCAATAATCTATTTTGAATGTACCATACTTGTGCCATTAGTTTAAAAAGTTCTGTAGTTTGAATTGCATGTGCTAGGATGTGTCATCAGAAGATGGGTTTGTCTGCTGGGACCCCCAAAAGAGCTTGGTCAAGTGCCTTGGTCTCTTTGCGTTTGATCAGATACAGCTCCCCGCTATCCGATGTGTCTGGTATTGCAGCTGAGCACAAATCACTTGAATGATGCTGAGTGGCAATGCCAGACACGGCCATAGGCAAGAGCAGCACAATGTCTGGTAAAACTCTGTAGGGCCCCTTGTTCTTGTGACTGGTGAGGGCCCCAGCAGTCGGCCCAACATCAATAACACATTGATGGCATATTCTAGTGATATGTCTTGAATATTTAAAAACAAACAACCCCTTTACAATGCATGTAATGTAATTTGCAAAACAAAAATTTGCATTCAATTTTTTTAACGGATCCCGTGAGCAGAAAAGACAATGTGTAACTGTAGCCAGCTAATTATTTCTGTTTTTTTTTTTTTAAATGCTCATACCATGATGTCCAACATTACTTTGATGTCAATGTTTGGAATAGACTTTTTTCATTTTTCTTCTATATGCAAAGAGAGTCATAAGATGAAGGATACTTTAGCTCAGACCTCTTTTCCTTTGGGATACGCTATAGAAAAGGACATAAATTGGATTTAATCTAAAGATTCATTCTGCGGGTGGCAGGATTTGATCTATTGTGGATAGAAACCGTGTTAATAATGCCATACATTAAAGGGGCTAGACAAAGTAACTTACAGAGGCCTGTCCAATATAGTCTTTCATGGCTGGTATAAAAAATATTATTGTCCTCTTTGTAGTTCTTTTAAATAGTTTAGTCATTTTCAATTGGCCGAAGGTCTATATGCCCACTGCTGTCCAAAATAAGGAAAGAGTTGTAAATGAAATACTTAGAGATACAAGACGACGTGTTTGCTCTAATGTGTTTGACATTTCTGCTCTAACTAGGCATTTGTGTAATAGTAAGTACAGCCCCCATATGGCGATTGCACCATGTATCACCAGCAATGGTCCCGTAGCTCAGCTCAAGTGCTAGAATAGAGAAGAAGTGTACCCTTCCATAATGTCTGAGAGCTTTTTGTCTATTATTCAGGCCAAGCTGGCACATATATTTTTCCTTTATGTGAAAAATGAGGCAACATTCAATCATTTAGGAATTTATATTTCCAACATGGTAAGAGGCAACGTTTCAGTTTCAAAATTAGCCATTCTTGAGTCTTACCATTGGGATTTGGTTGGATGAACTTCTATGCATCCGCCATAAAATACATATTACTTCTAATGGTGGGGTGCTGTTCCTATTCTTGTTCGTATCTGTAAGGGCATGCCCAGACGTGGCGGAGTTCTTCCGCCACTGTCCGCATCAATGCCGCACAGAATCTGCGTTGCAGATTCTGTTGCGGCTTTGCCTAAAATGGGCATTAAATTGATGCGGACTAGCCATTGCGTATTGAGGGGAAGAGGGCTTCCCTTCTCCCTATCAGTACAGGATAGAGAGAAGGGACAGCCCTTTCCCTAGTAAAAGTAAAAAGAAATTCATACTTACCCGGCCGTTGTCTTGGTGACGCGTCCCTCTTTCGCCATCCAGCCCGACCTCCCTGGATGACGTGGCAGTCCATGTGACCGCTGCAGCCTGTGATTGGCTGCAGCCGTCACTTGGACTGAAACGTCATCCTGGGAGGCCGGACTGGAGGAAGAAGCAGGGAGTTCTCGGTAAGTATGAACTTCTATTTTTTTTACAGGTTGATGTATATTGTGATCGGAAGTCACTGTCCAGGGTGCTGAAACAGTTACTGCCGATTGCTTAACTCTTTCAGCACCCTGGACAGTGACTATTTACTGACGTCGCCTAGCAACGCTCCCGGGTGCACACACGTAGTCACCCGTAATTACGGGAGCCCCATTGACTTCCTCAGTCTGACTGTAGACCTAGAAATACATAGGTCGAGCCAGAATGAAGAAATGTCATGTTAGTAAAACCAATACGCTCCGCAGCACACATAACATCTGCGGACTTCATTGCGGAATTTTGACTCTCCATTGAAGTCAATGGAGAAATTCCGCAATGAGTCCGCAACAAGTCCGCGACACATCCGCAACAACCATTGTATGCTGCGGACACCAAATTCCGCACAGCAGCCTATGCTACACAGCGGAATTGTCCGCAACGTGTAAACGAACTCAACCACAAAGCTGTGGAAGGCAATGGAGAAACGTGTACGCTGCGGAATTCCAGAGCAATTCCGCCACGTCTGGTCATGCCCTAAAGGTTCTGCCAGACACAGCTTCTGTGTCGACGCCCGTGATTAATCAGTCTGCATCTGCTACTAGGTCTGATAGAGTGACTCCATCTGCTACCACTCAGGCTGGTAGGCTGAGGGGTGGGAGAACCTATCACAGCCTGGCCAGACGGAGCTAGCTCCCGCCCTCTGTCTATTTATACCTTCATTTCCTGCTCTTCCTTTGCCTGTGATTCTGTCTGGTTTCCTGGCTCTGCTGTTCCTGCTAGTACTATTGACCCTGACTTCACTGACTACTCTCCTGCTCTGCGTTTGGTACCTCGTACACTCCTGGTTTTACACGGCTCGTTCACTACTCTTGTTGCTCACGGAGTTGCCGTGGGCAACTGCCCCATTTCCCGTAGCTTCTGTGTACCCTTGTCTGTTTGTCTCTCGTGCACGTATTTAGCGTAGGGACCGTCGCCCTGTTGTACGCCATCGCCTAGGACGGGTCGTGCAAGTAGGCAGGGACTGAGTGGTGGGTAGATTAGGGCTCACCTGTCTGTCTCCTTACCCCGTCATTACAGTATCCTTCTCCTTTTCACTTTATTAAACATAGGAAAGGGTTTAGCCAATGAAAATGGTCCTCATATAACTACAGTTCATATCACTAATGTATTGTTTATCTATTGTCGTGGAAGTCAATGGCTAAAAATATATTAGACTGAAATTTAGACGAGTATTCCAACAGACACTCACGCCAGGCACTTTATCCAGCATCTTAATCAGGATATTTAATACCGATATATATCGAGAGAGGAGAAAAACACACAGACGCTGCTGGTATGCTCAAAATACTCCTCTGGAGGTTTATTTCCAAACTCAACTATAATAATATAATTTAAATGGGGTGTAGACTTGAGGTTAACCAATCAGAGGCAATGTGACAATAACTCTTATTCAGCCAATAGCAGACCATAAGAATATTTCAAATATATAATTCTAATATAAGCAAATAAACCATCCTTCACACTATCTTTCTAATCTCTAGATCATTGTATAACAATGACATAAACCTGTAAAAATTGATGCAATGTAACACTCTAATAGCCACCCCCTCCTCCTGCCATGGCCAAAATTGATTGATGTAAAGCTTCTCCTTTCCATACTAAAAGATGTTCTGCAGCAGCTGGGGCTTAAAATATATTATAAATTACCATGGCACATTGCCTTGTTGGTAAAACCCCTGATGCCACTAGTGGTAGCACAACACTGACACCACTGATACTGCTCTTGTTGCAGTGAGTATAAGGCCACCGGTGCGGCCACCATGACCATGCCAACCTGTTTTACTTATTGCTTCCCTGATGTTCTTGACATCTCCGTGGCAACATTGATGCCACTGACACGGCTGCTGAGACTTTGATGCTGCTGTTAAAATCCTCATGCTCTGATGTCATTGATGACCAGCAGTGTTGACTACCAAATAGTTTTGTGCTAATTTGGCAATGGAGCTGTTTAGGCCTAATAATAGATAATCAGGAATCCAGACCATTGGGAACATATTGGAATGTCACTTTCAGACAATGGTTTATCTTAAAGGAGTTGTTTCAGCAAGCTAACCCATTTTCAGATTGGTTGGCCTGCTGATCAGCTGTCCGTCTGGCTAAAGAATACCCCCCGATAAACTGTTACCATGAGGGGATGCTGTAGCTGGCCATACATTTCTCTGACGCGGTTGCTGCTGGGCAAATCTAGCGCAACATGCTGGCCTTTTAAATGAATAAGCGACCATATGATACATGGACAGGCCGGGTTTGCCAGAGTGGCTCCCCATTCTGGCTTTTAGAAAGGGGTCCGAGCAGTGGATCCCCTTTATGACATTTATATGCCCTAATAAGGTTGATGAGACATCCTCTTTAAACCACATTCACAATGTTTAGAAAATACTATAATAAAATCAAATAAATTATTTGCTCTTTTAGTAGAATTACCGATGAGAACTATAAATATTATTTGTGACTCATAAATTCATATTATGATTAGAAGTTACAATTTGTATAACACGGGGATTTCCTTTTTGGTGATACCATGTTGAACGGTATCCGTGCGTTCATAATATCTTAGTGAGACCTTTAAGACAGGAGAAGGTCAAGTTGAGAAGCCGACTAATGTAACGAAAAACACATTGTTAAGGTAAAAAATTGTTTAAATTAACTTTAATTAAAGGGAACCAGCAATTGAGTTTATTGCAGTGTGATAAGTTAAGTTAAAAACAGCAAAGGAAGGTTTATTTTCATAGAGATGGAAAAAATGTGCCTATCAAACATGTCTTCCGCTTTCCAGCTCCGTGTATTATTAGTCTACATCTCAAAGCCATTTAATGAACGGGACTGCAGATGTGGCTTGAGTTTTCTAACCAATTAATCATTTTAAAGCACCGATGTTTGATTGTTTTGTTATGTGCATTAATCTAGGCTCGTTGCATGTGTTTCCTCCGTTAATTGTAGCACACATACCTGTATTGTGTCATTTTTTTGTATCGAGCCGGAAAAAAAAAAACAGTAATTCTTCTCACTCTTGTCCTTTCTTTTTTTACATTCCATGTGCTCCTAAAAATACACGACACACAGAGGCATTCGGAATAATGGGTTTATGTGGAGCACACTCTGATCATGTAAGAAGGCAATTTGTGCAGACAATGGGAGTTCAAATGGAGAAAGAGTGAGGTAGATGGAACAACAGCAGAGGCTGGCGAAGCCGTGATGCTAAAATAATAAGGCAAGAAAATGCAGAGGAAAGAACGGACAATTTTAAGAACTGTAATTTCTGCTGCTAAAAGCTTAGAAAACTGAAGTCCACCCACCTTAATAATGACTCATTTACCTGTGGAGAAGGAGCAGTCACTTTTACATAGAGTATAACAATGGGGATTACTAATTCTAGCATTAGCAAGCACTTTTTATTGGGCTGTCATTTCAAGGGCTCGTCCACACTTAGTGGAATTGCTGCATATTTTCCGTCCTGAATTGCAGATGGAAAATACGCAGCAGAATACAGTAGCAGCAAAGTCGGTGTGAACGAGCAAATGTCATCCACACGCTGCGTAAAAATTCAGTCCTGAAATTCACCTGCGGTGTGTATTTTTCGTACTGCAGCATGTCAATTCCTGCTGCGTAAAGTGGACTGAATTGCTGCATTTTTCAGAGGAGATGTCATCATCTCACAGACTTGAAAGAAACACAGCAATATCCTCACTGTGTTCTGCAGTAAAAAACGCAGGAATTGGTGCGGTTATTCTGCAGCGGAATGTCTGCTAGTTTTAACGGAAATTTTCTGGAGCAATTCCGTTACGTGTGGACAATCCCTAACAGATGAGAATTATGGAAGAGTTTGCATTTAAATTAGATCAAAATTCCTTTAATCCAGTGCTGAATTATCAGATGATAATATAAATTTATATAAAACAAAGTTGTAAGAGTAGAATAACAATGCAGAAAGAATGCTAATATGATGTATGCTAACAGTTTGGTTTTAATCAACTACTTGGCGACTAATGACCAGTATGCTCGTCATGAGCGGCAGGCAGTAGCCACATTATAGCAAGCATACTCGTCATGCTGGTTATGTTGGCACTGTTATGCCTCATGCACACGACTGTTGTGCCACTCGGGCCGTTTTTGACGGCATCCGAGTGGCACCCGATAGTCTTCACGGACCCATTCCCTTTAGCAGGTGAATCGGGTCCGTGAAAAATGATCCGAGTCTCCGTTCCGCAGCCCCACACTAATGTTAGAGATCAGAGACACCTGTGATCTCTGTCGTTTAACCTGTTATATGCTGCGATCATTGCTGAGGGAATGGCTAAGGGGGAACCCCCTTTGATTGCATCACAGGGAATATAATAGGAGACTTTATTTCCAACTATGACAATCACAGCATAAAACATCCGCGCTTTATAAGTTGAAAAATGTAAAAACACAAACGGTGGGAATATTGGAAAAAGAAACGACAAATGCACATTATTTCAATTTAAGTCTGAAGACAGAAAATAATATAAACCTATTTGGTATCATTTTAACTGTAACAACCTGTACCATAAATTTATAACATAATTTATGCTGGTGGGTGTATGGCGTAAACAAAATTATAATAATAACTGCAGCGGAATTACTTTTTTCTCTGCTTTTTTTACCAAAATAAATATTAAAAAATGACAGATAAATAAAGTACAACGCGTCCTGTAAAATACTAGGCTCCATAGAGCTACGTCGAACAAGAAATACAAAAGTTATGACCATTGGAATGCAGAGACAAAATAAAAAATAAAGTTCTTGTCCTCAAGGCCAACATTGGCCCTGTCCTCAAGTGGTTAAAGGAGTTTCCTAAACCGGTCAGTCTATTTCTATCACCAAAAAGGTGGTCAGAAAGTGATGTCAAAACAGTTTTGTTCAGAAATGCATAATTCATTGCAGTGATAAATGATGTCCATTTTCTTTTCTGTTGTTTAGTTGTTTAATATTGAGGTCATTGATTTGAATGGAAATAAATAGTCATGTCATAATTCATCATCTCAGGTTTCAATCTTGTGAGATGAATATCGTAAGCTTAAAGAGGCTCTGTTACCACATTATAAGTGTATTGTACATGATGTGATCGGCGCTGTAATGTAGATTACAGCAATGGTTTTTATTTAGAAAAACAATCATTTTTTATGGAGTTATGACCTATTTTAGCTTTATGCTAATGAGTTTCTTAATGGACAACTGAGCGTGCTTTACTTTTTTGACATGTTATAGAGACATATCAAAAATTTGGATCGGTCGGGGTCCGGTTGCAGAGACCACAACTTTGCTAAAACGAAGGTGCAGAAGCGCCCAGCTGAACGCTTTGCACCTTCGACTGTGATTGGCGCTCCCTGTCAAGCTGAAGAGACAGCTTACAGAGACATTCTGTGAGAGCCGTCCTCAGCCTAACGATGACGCAGCCAAAGGTGCAAAGGTGCTTCATTTTAGCAAAGGTGTGTTCTCTGCAACCGGACCCCTACCGATCCAAAATTCTTTATATGTCTCTATAACATGTCAAAAGTTTGATGAAAGTGCAGTTACTCTTTAAGGGACTGATGTCCAAGCAGTCAAACTGCCAATGATCAGACATTGAAGACATATTATATAATGTTCATGCACACATTATGAATTTGTATGGCACCCATATATATGTATGAGCTTATATTGTACCTCCGTATACCTTCAGTTTCATACTGAGTCATACAGAGGGGTTTTGTCATGATTTATACAGAATCAGTCAGAAAAAATTGTGACATATTTCTTCACGTGCCGCATTACGGAGATATTTTTCTTGAGAAGCATTTCAATCCAACAGTAGTGAACTGTGTGTGCTCCATGTGCAGCAACTCACAGTAGAGCTGTGTGCATGATGCCGAAATGTAATTTGTTTGCTGGTTCACCAAAGATGATCATACGTGTACTAGAGAGTCCTAGCTTGAAGTTCCTGGGCCCCAATACAAATTATGTAACAGGGCCCTCCACCTACCATGTGCCATATATGATACTGGCATCTTCTTATGTGGCAGAGGGGCCTTTTGGGCCCACTCAGGCATCAGGGCCCAAGGGCCACTGCTACTTCTGCATTTGCTAAAGCTATACCCCTGGTGTACTGCTTGTGACAAAGAAAACTTGTCAAAGTTCACTTGGATACTATGTAAAGTGTAAAGTGTAAAGTCTGGGGCCAAAGCTTTTAGGTATTTCATTCTAGTATTATACATTTAACGGGATATGTTGCCTCACATGCTTGAACAATATTAAACAATATTAAGTCAATTATACATGCCACAATATACAATGTATGCCCACCACTGAGAGAGGAAGAACTTCTGATACCAAAGTACTGTTTATAGTGAAAATACTTGTCTTTGACACAGCAAACAAAAACGTAACAAAAATAATTATATGAAGCATATTCAAGAACAACAAATCCTTGAACAAAGTGATGGAAAAGCATATACAGCACATAAAGACAAAAGGGATTCCAGACAACACTGTATATTTTATCTACCAGGATCACATTACCGCACTGCATGAGCAGCTTCTGAAGCATGGCTGATGATCTGTATATACCGGATGTCATATACAAACAGCAGCCACTTCTCTTTGTAGATGTCATCCTGCTCGCTGTGCGACATTTAATGTTTTTTTATCAAGTGGACCATGTATTCAAAGTAAATGTAAACACCAAGGCTTAGAGGGTCCTATTCAAGGTTTACCACTGGTTACTGCGGTTGAATTTGTTATGGTTTTGTTTGATACAGAAATTTTTCTCTCTCAAAGTTGTAAGTAGTAATGAATTCAGAAGAAAGCACTTCTTTGAAGTTGAGAAGAATTCCAACAGAGAGAGACATAAAGTCCGCTGCCAGTCTCCCTCCCGGCTCCTTCAAAGCTGGCACATTAAAAAAATTTAATAAATTAATAATCAATGATACATTATTGGGAACTGGCAGCCATATTCTTCTCCAGCCCTAGGAGCAGAAGTACTGGTGGCATATGAGCAATATATAGCACCATCCTTTGGGGACTAATACCCCCTGCACAAGCTGCGGATTTTCCGTCCGGATGTGAAAAATTTGCAGCGGAACACTGTATAATGTCATAAATCTCATCCACAGGCTGCTAAACGTTTACCGCACGGAAATCAGAGCATACTGCGGACTTTCAATATAGAAAGGGTGACATCCATAACATTTCTGCAGCAAAATCCGCACAGAAAACCCACAGATAGTATAGGGGGCCTTACAGTTCAAATGCACATGCGAAGCACTCAATATTTGTGAATTGGTATCCCTACAATTATTTTCAGTGCTCAAAGCCATGTGATTATATGTAAACCAAACAAATAGTGCCCAATTGACAATCTGAAGAATATATAAGAAGATTTGCATTGTTGCAGTAAACCTAAGTCTGATGCAAACATTAAAAATCAGTGGTAAAGCAACATGGTGGACAAGTGTCTAAGTGAGTTTCTGAGGAGTGGCTTTCTTTGTATTCCAATAAAGAAAGAATTGTGATCCTACTGTTTTATTACAATTATCTGTTTTGTGTGTATGTATATATATATATATATATATATATATATATATATATATATATATACACAGATACAGTATATATACACTCAAAACAAATAATTGTAATAAAACAATAGGATCACATATATATATATGTGATCCAAAACCTAGATTAAGTTGTAAATCCACTACTAGCTCATATGTTATTGAGTCATGTCAGAAGATCGGTGGTGGTCTTTGAGCCCAGGGAGGAAGTTGGGTCCAGGTTTCTAGCTTGTAGATTTCCATACTTCTGAATGATGGTGATGGCAGTTTTATTGAAGTCAATATTTATTGGTTTCAATAGAACTACAATCAACATTGCTTGCAGATATAGAAATCTCCTTAAGGAGCATTGTGTTTGGAAGAGCGAGTTGCTTCACTCTTGCATTAAATGGGGATTTCAGGTCACAAACCACCCACTAATGTTATCTTCTGACCTGTCAGAATGTACTTTAAAAGTAATGGTACACCTTAAATATTACTGTCAAATGGTTGATAAGGTGTCAAATGGGAACTTCGCAGACCCTGATGGTGGCATTAAGGCTCAAATCTTACCACGTCTGTGGTGCACTGTTGGCGAATGCATTAAGAAAATCTTGCAACGTATACACTGACATGAATATAGACCAGTGGTCACCATCACCAACCTTTTGTAAGTGGCGAGTCACCTTCAAATGTATGGATTGTGTTGAATACTGTTGAAGATTCCACTAAATATATGTCCTTATTATATGGCTCTTACTCTAGTGTTAACTGCCAGTGATATCGTTTTGACCCGACAACGATGTTTTAGTAATACTATGACATTTCTGATGCCACTAGTGCATAATAGTTTCTACAGCTGCCAACAACTTCAGATCCACATACAAAGAGTCCAAGAGCGGGTTTGGGAATACTGCTATAGACTGTAATGGCCAAACATATGCCAACAACTTTCTAAAACCTGTTGTATTTCACTAAGAACATCTACAAACAAAAACTTATTTGCTCTTGACAGTACATAAAGCAGTGATAAAATATACCTGATTATTGTAATGTGTAAGCGAGAAATGTACCTGACAAAATAGCATCTGATGTATATTCTCCTGAACGTGTACAGCTGTCATAATTGAATCCCCTTTGTCTTTCAGTTTCAGATTTTGTAGGTCTTTGGTTTTCAGTTCACAAAACATCAGTCAACTTATAAATCAGAAGTTTTGTTCAAGCATAACAGCTGAAGGCAGCAACATCCCTAAGCTGGCTGCCCCGGACGTGTTTCTGGCTAATAGCCCGTGGTTATTTCCTCTGAGTGGCAATTAGCCATAAAATTTGTTAGGAATAGTGAGCTAAGGGACGCCAGTGCTTGGTTTGATGGATTTTCAGTTCTCCTTCCTGCTGTTTCACTCTTAATCTAATGCCATGAACATACCAATAAATGGTTTGATCTTATTTTGTAAGCCTTAGTTGTATATTAGTATTATAATAATTACTGCTATCAGCTATAGAGGTTATTACTGCATTCCTGAAAATGGCTTCTTGTACTTGTGTAGTGTTCTAATATGTTTTAATGTTATTATTGTATACTATTGTATTCTTGTATTATCTTTTTTTATATAAACAACACTAATAAGGCTAAGGCTAGAGAACTTGTGTTATGTTGCGCCTGCGACAAAGTGACAATACTGTTGTGTTACAGTTGCACCACAGGATCACTTTCTATTGACTTATTTTCCGAGTATTGTGCATAACAATTAAATGGAAATATTGGTGACTAACGTGTGGCAGACATATCACGTGGAAGTCCTGCTATCATCTAGCCCAATTTTACCCAGCTACCAGCCATCCTTATCTATCCAGTTATTCTAGTCAATAGACACAAAATGTTCTTTTTGGTCTTTATGGACAATGGTGAAGTAAATCAATGAAGCTGGGCACTGAAAAACTAAAAGCTCTAGAGATATCGGCATATATTGACACATTTGTTAATACAGATGTAGCGGAGCTTAGTTAGTCGTCTAACACACTATAATATAACAGTGTGGCAGAATCGGAGTCCAGTGGATGAAATGATTAGGTGCGAACAGAATGAGTAGTCAAGTAACAATCGGTGCACAGATAAACAGCAATGGGCAGTTACGCGAAGCAGAGACATGTTCATAACAGTCCAAGTTCTTTACACAGATAAACGGCAGTAGGTAGTTACATGAGGCATACACGTGGTCATGAAACAGTCTCATTTCGGTGCCCAGATAAGCATCAATTGGTAGTAACGTGAGGCAAAGAGGAAGTAGACTACATGCAAGAAGCTCAATAGTTTGACAAGGAGGTGCCAATAAGGCACTTAAAGTAATGGAATCAAAGGCAGGAATCAAAGACAGGCTAGACACTAAATCCACCATTGGCACCATCCAACAGCACCAGTGGCTCCATCCAACAGCACCAGTGGCTCAGTGGGAAAGCTAGTGCCTGGGACACAAGAGTTTCCAGGTTTAAATCCTGACAACTGAATTATTAACTTATTAAGGCGGATTTTGTGGGCCCACCCTCCATCTATACAGAATGTCCCATTTTAATTGCATCGTAAATCTCTGGGGTTATCATCATAAATAGGGTCTAATAACTTATTTATGAGCTCTAATAAGAGGTTTTTCCCTGCTGTACCTTTGGGGCTCATTATTGTGTCAGTCTGTGCCTACCGACCCTGGTACTCTGGTGGGCTAGTCTGACCCTGCATTAAGCTATCATAATGCACAAATTTAGCAGGGCACATCTATAGTTTTATAACCTGATGATGCCAGTTTATTCTTTTGGTCTTGAGTTAAAAAATCAAACAAATCCTTTGATTGACATTGGATAGTTTTACATGGCATATACAGTGAAGGAAATAAGTATTTGATCCCTTGCTGATTTTGTAAGTTTGCCCACTGTCAAAGACATGACCAGTCTAGAATTTTTAGGCTAGGTTAATTTTACCAGTGAGAGATAGATTATATAAAAAAAAACAGAAAATCACATAGTAAAAATTATATATATATTTATTTGCATTGTGCACAGAGAAATAAGTATTTGATCCCTTTGCCAAACAAGACTTAATACTTGGTGGCAAACCCTTGTTGGCAAGCACAGCAGTCAGACGGTTTTTGTAATTGATGATGAAGTTTGCACACATGTTAGATGGAATTTTGGCCCACTGCTCTTTGCAGATCATCTGTAAATCATTAAGATTTTGAGGCTGTCGCTTGGCAACTCGGATTTTCAGCTCCCTCCATAAGTTTTCGATGGGATTAAGGTCTGGAGACTGGCTAGGCCACTCCATGACCTTAATGTGCTTCTTTTTGAGCCACTCCTTTGTTGCCTTGGCTGTATGTTTCGGGTCATTGTCGTGCTGGAAGACACAACCACGAACCATTTTTAATGTCCTGGTGGAGGGAAGGAGGTTGTCACTCAGGATTTGACGGTACATGGCTCCATCCATTCTCCCATTGATGCGGTGAAGTAGTCCTGTGCCCTTAGCAGAGAAACACTCCCAAAACATAATGTTTCCACCTCCATGCTTGACAGTGGGGACGGTGTTCTTTAGGTCATAGGCAGCATTTCTCTTCCTCCAAACACGGCGAGTTGAGTTAATGCCAAAGAGCTCAATTTTAGTCTCATCTGACCACAGCACCTTCTCCCAATCACTCTCAGAATCATCCAGATGTTCATTTGCAAACTTGAGACGGGCCTGTACATGTGCCTTCTTGAGCAGGGGGACCTTGCGGGCACTGCAGGATTTTAATCCATTACGGCGTAATGTGTTACCAATGGTTTTCTTGGTGACTGTGGTCCCAGCTGCCTTGAGATCATTAACAAGTTCCCCCCGTGTAGTTTTCGGCTGAGCTCTCACCTTCCTCAGGATCAAGGATACCCCACGAGGTGAGATTTTGCATGGAGCCCCAGATCGATGTTGATTGACAGTCATTTTGTATGTCTTCCATTTTCTTACTATTGCACCAACAGTTGTCTCCTTCTCACCCAGCGCCTTACTTATGGTTTTGTAGCCCATTCCAGCCTTGTGCAGGTCTATGATCTTGTCCCTGACATCCTTAGAAAGCTCTTTGGTCTTGCCCATCTTGTAGAGGTTAGAGTCAGACTGATTAATTGAGTCTGTGGACAGGAGTCTTTTATACAGGTGACCATGTAAGACAGCTGTCTTTAATGCAGGCACCAAGTTGATTTGGAGCGTGTAACTGGTCTGGAGGAGGCTGAACTCTTAATGGTTGGTAGGGGATCAAATACTTATTTCTCTGTGCACAATGCAAATAAATATATATAATTTTGACTATGTGATTTTCTGTTTTTTTTTTTTATAATCTATCTCTCACTGGTAAAATTAACCTAGCCTAAAAATTCTAGACTGTTCATGACTTTGACAGTGGGCAAACTTACAAAATCACCAAGGGATCAAATACTTATTTCCTTCACTGTAGGTACCATTGTCCAGTTCATATGTTTTTTTATC
The DNA here is from genome assembly GCF_050947455.1 of Rhinoderma darwinii. NCBI lineage: Eukaryota > Metazoa > Chordata > Amphibia > Anura > Rhinodermatidae > Rhinoderma > Rhinoderma darwinii. The sequence goes on from NC_134687.1 coordinate 121,812,135, forward strand.
TGCTAGTAAGTGTTTTATATTAAGCTAGATTGCAGTATCATTTAAAAAAATATATAAAAAAATATCATTATTAATATTAATTAAGACAAATGGTGATTTATTTGTGTGTTTGTATATTGTTTTGAGGGTATGCTTTGCTTTTGTGATGGTAATTGTATTCTTTGGGTAGATTGCACTATGCTGAAAGTCGCAGCAAAACATAAATGATGATGAAAATCTGGTAATGATTTATCTTCCAGAGAAATAGTACAAAGTCTTCCCATATTATTTTAAGTGCCCTGATTCACCCTTCTAAGCATGCCAACAGTCAAGTTAATTTTGACTGAGGAGAGAATTTGCTTTTAAGACTGTTTAATTTTACACCAAAACTGTCTAAATGATATGCCTGTTTAAATAACATTTTTGTCACAGTTCTCTCATGTTCTTAGAGGAATAAACTTTAAGTGACAGGGTTAGATTTGACTTTCAAACAATAAGATTTTTGGATGTGGGTCTGTTAAGAATTCCTAATGTTGTGTAAGCAATGCCCTCTCCGTCATTTCTGGCATCTCACACTGTTCTTGGACTCATTTTCTGTTTTAAATTGTGTAGAATTTTCTTGCTGACCAGTTAATTCTGATGGCAGAGCTGTGTAGACAGAACGGTGGGCATTCCATGTGCCTCCATATAGTACGTACTCCATGCGACACAGAACTATGAATATATTCTTCCCCAGAAGCATTGTAATAAGGCATCCAATGGAACATCCTACAACTTTTTTTTCTGAATTTGACATAAAAAACGATGTATACAAATGTGGCCATCTTTATCTTGACTCTTGCTGTAGTGTGATACGTATCATACAACAAAAGCCATTGAAAAAGTCGAGTTAAAGAGGCTCTTTCACCACATTATAAGTGCCCTATATTGTACATAATATGATCGGCGCTGTAATGTAGATAGCAGCAGTGTTTTTTATTTAGAAAAACGAGTTATGACCTATTTTAGATTTATGCTAATGAGTTTCTTAATAGACAACTGGGCGTGTTTTTAGCTTTTGACCAAGTGGGCGTTGTAAAGAGACTGACCAATCAGTAACCAATCAGCGTCATACACTTCTCTCCATTTATGTGCTCAGCACAGCCTGATCTTGCAAGATCACGATGTGCTGTCACTTACTCACACATTAACATTACTGAAGTGTCTTGAGAGTGAATAGACATCGCTTCCAGTCAGGACGCGATGTCTATTCACAATACCGACACTTCAGCTATGCCCCTGCTTGACACTGTATATTGAATGCGTTAAAAGTCAAGGTAAAGATGGCTACATCTGTACCTCTGTATGAAATAGAAGGCATACAGATTACAGTAGGGCCAAATATACTACTATGGGTTCCATATTATAGCTCAGTACAACTCCGACCATAATACATTGTTATTCATCAGTACTGTGGGTTTTAGTAGAGCTGAATCTATGTAATAAGATGCATACGTGTATGCCGGTAGGCAAGATCTTACACTTTTCTTGCCACAATTCAACATTCTTAATCACCAAGTATAAATGGTCAAGATGTATAAATAATATTCAAGTACAGTCATGACTGCCACTGTTTTTGTAAGACTAGACAACCCCCTTAGGGTATTACAGATTTTTTTGATCCAGGACAAACTAGGGAGAGGAGTTTTGGTTTTAAAGTGCGTAAAGTGTATTGTATTCTTTGCAATGAGGTGAAGCTACTTTGTATAGCATATGTTTTACAGGTAAACTTCTGTTTATGTTTTGTTGTTGTGTTATGGATTTGTCCTTACTTGTCCTTTTGATTGCTGCCTACACTTTCCTGTATCTGTCTTTTGTATTGCATGAACTCTGACAGCCCTGACCGGTAAAAAAAAACACTTTGTTTACTGATTCTGGAAATACCCTGTGGTGGTATTAACATTTTTAACAACAGGTTCCCTACTTGGATGACAAAAATATATACTTACAATATTATTGTATGTAACAATAATTTCCTATAACTTATTCAAATTTGTATGCCCCCTCCCAGGTTATAATTTAAACTGGTTTGCCACATTATGAATACCAACATACCCCCAGCACTCACTACATTACACTCATCCTTTACTTATGGACCTATATGGAAGTATACTTATATACTTATGGAAGTATATGTGCACATTCAGTACCATAGGTGTGTAGTCTATTTAGTTAGGTTGTGCACCGTGTGAAGGAATCTCCCAGATTTCTGTCACGCCCCAAGTACAAAAGTTTAACCCCTTCCCGTCGCAGCCATTTTTCGGATTTCCACTTTATTTTTTCCTCCCCAACTTTTTTTTGCATCAATATTGCCGTATGAGGGCTTGTTTGTAGTGGGAAACTGGAAAAAAAATATTTGTGGGGTGTAGTAGGAAAAAAAACAGCCCTCAATCTCTTGTGTGGTTTTGTTTTTACGGTAAAAATGGCATGTTAACTTTATTCGATTACGATTACGGCAATACCAAATTTATATAGTTTATTTATGTTTTACTACTTTTACAATGAAACAACTGATTGTTAAAAAATAAAATTTGAGTTTTGTTGCCATATTCTGAGAGCCATAACTTTTTCACTTTCCCAAAGATTTAGCAGTATGAGGGCTTATTTTTTGTGGGTCGTGCTGTGGTTTCTATTGGTACCATTTTGGGGTACATGAGACTTTTTGATCACTTTTTATTTAATTTTTTTTGTGGGATATGAAGTGACCACAAAACAGCAATTCTGACGTTTTTAATTTTTTTATTTTTTACGGCGTTCACCGTGCGGACTAAATAATTATATATTGTAATAGTTCATATTTTTATGGACGCGTCGATACCAGTTATGTTAATTCTTTTTACAGGAAAAATGAGAAAATGTTTTGTTTTTTTTACTTTGAAATTTACTTAATTTTTGATTTGAACTTTTTTTACTTGTCCCCTGACAGGACTTGAACCAGCGATCGCTGGATTGCTTGCACAATATACTGCAATACTAATATATTGCAGTATATTGTGATCATTATACTGACAGTCTCCTATGAAGCACTGCCGGAGTACAAAGATAGTGGACCTTGATGGTGGACTTTATCAGGCCCCCAGGCTGCCATGCCAACCAACGGCAGCCCGATCTCGCCGCAGGGGGGCCGTTAGAATGTTAAAGGGGGTCGCGCCCCTGTTTCTAGTAATATAAATGCAGCGGTCGCTATTGACCGCGGCATTTAACGGGTTAAACTAGCGGGATCCCGAAGTGTCGGCTGTAACACCCAGCCAACACACTTGTTCTATGGAGCGAGCCCAGAACAAATCTTAACCCCTTAATAACTAATGCTCACATTTTCACCACTGAATAAATAATGCACACTACTGTGCTCTGTTGATAAATAACGCCCACACGGTGCCTCCTTAGTTAAAAATGTATACACTATGCCCCCTTACTAAATAATTACCACACTATGCCCTTTAATAAATAATTTCCACACTGTACCTCCTTAATTAATAATGGCCACGCTGTGCCCCTTACTAAATCAAGATCACACAATGTCCCTTAATTAACAATGCTCACACTGTGTTCCCTTAACAAATTAAGGATGCGGATACAATTGAATAATTAAATCTAGGGAAGGGGGACTGGGACAGCAATTTGCCTGAACATGTTTGGGACAACCAGTGAATACCAGCTGCATCCCACCCCAGGAAATGCCATCTGCATGCCGTCACCAGCTGCTACTAAAGACTGCTCTAGGATTGCAACCTCGGGATTCCCTACGCAAAGTCCGTACCCTGGCAAGGGGCATTTAAAGATAAAAAAAATTGAAAATCCCTTAGACTCCACTCCCAATTTAGCCCTAAACCAAAACTAATAGTGACAAAGTGGATTTATACTTCTGTCTAGAGGCCTTCATGTGACAGTATGCCAAACAGCTGTATACATTTGTTGTATAAAATGAAGTATATCTTTTTTCTTTGGTAATCTGACCCTGATTTAACAATCTGTGTTCTATGGTGTATTTCTGCTTAGAATATAATATAATATACTAACATATATGTCTGTTGTCTTCACAGTTGAGCTTGTGTCTATCATATCCACTTTGCCACTCAGTAGGGACCTTTTCCACTTTACAAGGACAGACCTCTTTTTATTGGGAGCGTTTACATGGCAACATGCAGTAAAGGAAATTCAGTATTGTGAGAATTGCTCTGCAAATGCATTGTATTACTCCAGGACTATCTGTAAACAAGAGACTTGTTAATTCAATGTGTATGTATAGCAATTCCACACCCTACTTTTCACTAGTTCGTTTAGTCAAAACATTTCAGTTAGATTGCAATATTATATTCGCGATTCATCAGTCCCGGCTGATTAAGTGTAGCTCACATCTGCTTCTCAGTCTTCAGGTTTCCAGTGGCGGATCTGCAATGTTGAGCCTAGATCCGAGACGCTGCGCAATCAGTAGAAGAGACGTGCATCTAAATGAAATACATCTTTAATACAATTAATCACGCCAAGTTTAAAGAGGATACTTTAAGGGGATTATATTAAACTCTGTCTGTATCTTATCTTTCTCACATTCAGTACATCATAGATTAGTGAATCTATTATGTATTTTTCAGTGGTTGATAAACTGGAATGAATGGCTGGATAATTTTTTTTCTTATATTACAGCCATTCATTGCTTACAGTGAGTAGTTTAATTGTTTTCCACTAAAATAGAAAAAGCGTGTGTCATTAAGTTGTCCTCTACTGTCAGGTTTTTACAAATTATACCCAACTGTTCATTAGGTAAACCTGTTTCTGGGACAACTGTGTGGCAACCAATGTGGCTGGCATTATAGCTGCAACAGGGGCATTACACGGCTTTCCTAGTGTAAAGGTCTGGAAGTAGATTCAGAGTCCAGTGGCTGAAACCATCTGAAAATCTGGAAGGTGCGTGATAATAGCAAGAGTAGTCAAGTGACAAATCAGGTTTGGTGCACAGATAAGTAGCAACAGTTTCAGGAAATAATCCAAGTCGGTACACAAATAAACAGCAATAGTTTATAGAATAAGGCAGCAATGAACTAGACTAGAGGAAGGAAACTCAATAGTCAGGCAAGGAGTTAGTGCAAGGGCCAGTCTTATATAATAAGCCAAAAGGTTGAGACTAATCACGTATTCAAGGCAAGGAAGGAATCTTAAAGGGAACCTGTCACCAGCATTTCACCTATTGAACTCTACCCTCCCCTCACTGGCCACTGCTATCAAAAGTTTATTGCCGTTATCCCTTCTCCTAAACTCCTCCTCCGACCGTAAATAACGGTCTGCAAACATTTTGCGCCTTTTATCATAATAATACGGTGTCCCTTTGTGCGCACACCCCAGAAGAAGACATAAATGTACAAGCGCAGGATTTAGTGTGCTGGGGGAAGGCGAGAAGCTGTCAATCAAAAGTAAGGAGGCGGGGCAAACTCGGAAAGACTTGAGGAATGAAGATTTGACTATTTTCATACGAAGATTTGACTCTTTTATGCTCATTAGCATACTGTGTGGGAACACTAAAAACTGAATACTAAAGCTACAGAACCGACTACGAAGACAATTATAGGTTGTATAGAAATTATTTTTCACCCACTACCACCTGGTATTGCTGGTTTAATAGGTGAAATGCTCGTGACAGGTTCCCTTTAAGAGGCAGGAATCTATAGAACCTCTAGTCCAGGTTTTCACAACCTGTGGCGATCGGGCTATGATGGGAACCCTCAGTTTTCTGTCGTGCTGCCACAACTCACCGTGGATTTGCGGAGGAAGAGAAAGTCTCCTGCATTGCTTTCTGTCTTGTCTACTAAATAGTGATACAGATAGGTGCAATTATGTCATCATGCCGGTCTATATAAGCCTTCAGGACGAAAGACAGGGCACCACGCAGAAGAACTACTCTTCCTCCGCAAATCCCTGATGAGTGGCTGCAGTGGCGCAAAGAGGCAAAGACTGAATGCCAGTGTTCTCCAGCTGCTGAGAAGCTCTAAGTAAGTGAGCATGATGGGTGATGCTTTCATTACAGGAAGCAGAACACTGTACAGAGCAGTAATGAAGTTACTCACACTGGTATGAAGCAGTCGGAGGATCTCCATGTACAGTACATTAGATCATTAAACAATCCTGCTAAAATTGTTGGGTTCGGCCAAGCTTTGTCTAATGTGTATAGGCACCTTAACACTGTAAATGTATAATACACTCCGTATACTCTGTAGCCTCCCAGAGGAATCTAAAATACTTTTTGGTTGTCTGGTATATTAGAGAACCACTGCTTATGCATTTCTGCAATATTTTTCATTCCTAAAAACTACAGTATACTACTCTTTAAAGAACCACAATAGCACTTTAAATGTCCACATCTTGTAGATGTTAATGATCTATTAGTTATCAAAGTTCAGGGGTGTCACTGTCATAGTCACATTGAAATGGCTGTGCATGTGGCACTTGAGAGACCTTCAGTTAGCCATTCACCGCCCATCAGTTGTGTCAAGGCTTGAACTGGTTAGCGACACTTGACTCTATGCTCGTCATGAGCGGATGGACGTTGCAACATCATGATCAGCATTGAAGTCATGCTGATCGTATGGACACAGCAAGTGCCCACATGACGAGGAGCCACAGCTCCGCTCTAACGGCAGAGAACAAGGAAACCTCTGATCTCCGCTGTTTAACCCCTTGAATCAGTACACAGGTTATTGTAATGGCCTTTAGATATATGCCAGTACATTAAACTTAACAAAAAAAATTAAATTCACCTATAGGATTAAAAAAATAATAGTTATTTAAAAAAAAAAAAAGTAATGTTAAAAAAGTTAAATAAAAAAAACATTGATTGGTCAGCGTCATACACTTCTCTTTACAACGCCCAGTTGGTAAAAAGGTAAAAACGCCCAGTTTTCTATTAAGAAACTAATTAGCATAAATCGAAAATTGATCATATCTTGCTCAAAATGTATAGTTTTTCAAAATAAAAACCACTGTTGTTATCTACATTACAGCGCTGATCAGATTATGTAGGAGATAGGGCACTTATAATCTGGTGACAGAGCCTCTTTAAACAGATTAAAATGTCATAGACTGAGGCCAGGATGTTAAACCTGCCCTCGAATTAACCATTTGCCCATATTTTATCCAAATATATTTCCTTTTCAGATAATTAATTATTTATAAATTTAGCATCCATCATGTAAATGATGTTATGTTTTATTTCTTATATTAATCAGGTTTTTTCTGTATATATGTCATGATGACAAAGCTATATTTTGAACAGTATTCTTTAAATGTTTGTATTTGGGCATTCAAGGGAATCTGTCAACAGCATTTCACCTATTGAACTCTACTCATCCCTCGCTGACCGCTGCTGTCAAAAGTTCATTGCCATTATCCCTTCTCTTAAAGGGAACCTGTCACCATCTTTCAGTGGCGGATTAAGTAGACCATAGGCCCTGGGTTGTTACCCAAACTTGGGCCCCTCTTCTCCACCGCCAACCTGCCGTAACTATTGCCAACACTACCTTTTTACGCAAGCATTGACAAATGGGTGTTACGATTCCCCTTTCACAGAGCTGTGTCCCTACATACTGACAGTATTACACTGTGTAGTGACACATCCTCCTTACAAGGGGATTGGTAACACAAAGACTTTATGTGGAATACAAGGATTTCCTATAATAAACATGTCAGGAAAGGGGACAGATTCTCTACAGATTCTCTACAATTCCAGTGACTCACAGGTGACGACGTCACAGATGCTAGTAGTTTTTTTCCCTCTTTTCTTCTCCATCCAGTTCAGAGCTCATGACCCATTTCTGCAGCCATAACTATAATATCACTGTGCACTGCGCCCCTGAATATAATTGTGTCACACACTGTAAAGTAAAGCACCACATACACAGTGCCCCCTGTAGATAGTGCCAACCCCCATGTAGATAGCTACACACACACACACACCCCCCCTGTAGATAGCGCCACACACACACACACACACACACACACACCTGTAGATAGCGCCACACACATCTGTAGATAGTGCCACACACACACACTCCTGTAGATAGTGCCACACACACATGTAGATAGCACAACACACACACACCTGTACATAGTGCCACACATACCCACCTGTGGATAGCACCACACACACCCCTGTAGATAGTGCCACACACACACACACACACACACACACACACCCCTGTAGATAGCGCCACACACACCCCCCTGTAGATAGAGCCACACACACCCCCCTGTAGATAGCGCCACATACACACCTGTAGATAGCGCCACACACACCCACCCCTGTAGATAGCGCAACACACACACACACACACACACACACCTGTAGAAAGTGCCACACACAGCCCCCCTATTGATAGCATCACACAGCTCCCTATAGCTAGATCCACACAGCACTCCACCCTTGTATATAGTGCCACACATCGCTCCCCCCTTGTATATAGTGCCCCACAGCGCTCCCCCCTTGTATATAGTGCCGCCCAGCGCCCCCCCCTTGTATATAGTGCTACACAGCGTCGCTACACTGCAGCCCTGGGATGACATTTTATCCAATATATATGTAGGATATTTGTGAAAGGTGTTCAGCAGGTTGATGGGGTGGGATTTCTCCTGCTCACAGCGTTTCTCCTTCTCACAGCCCGACACAGAGGCGGCTGACAGTCTCCCCTCCCCCTCACATCCCGACTGGTAACAGCAGCAGCAACAGGAGCAGGAGAGGTGTGTAGAGCAGGGAAGGGGAGTTGGAGGGGGAGCTTCTAAAGCTGCACAGGGAGATGTAAGATCGCAGCACAGACCACAGCTGCTAATAGCTGGGAGTCGGACAGAAGCTCTCCTCGCGTCATGACAGGTGCGGCCCCCACCGGTGCTAGCGACGCCACCGGGCATGATGGGGTCCGTGCAGTCATGTGTGGTTCAGGCGGCCAGGGGCCCCTGGCAGCCTCGGGCCCCAGGTGGCCGCCCGAACAGCCCTAATGATGATTCTCTACTGCCAGCATTTCACCTATTAAACCAGCAATACCTGGTCAAAGCGGGTGAAAAATCATTTTTATGTAACCTATAATTATCTTCTAAGTCGACCCTGTACCTTTAGTATTCACTTTTTTAGTGTTCCTGTGCCGTATACTAATGAGCATAAAAGAGTCATATCTTCAGTCGAAAAGAGTAATATCTTCATTCCTCAAGCCTTTCCGAGTTAACCCCGCCTCCTTACTTTTGATTGACAGCTCCTCATCTCTCCCCAGCACACACGAAATCCTGCGCTTGTGCATCGATGTCCTGTTCTGCTGCGTGCGCACAAAGGGACACCTTAGCGGCACATGTGCAGTAACTATATTTGAGGCCCGGACGAAGCAGGGAAGGGTGTCGGATCATACATGATGGGCGCATGCGCGCTATGTCAGACGAGATTTCAGCATTCAGGGTGGGCCAGTTTTCGTTGGTGGGCGGGCATAAGAAGAGGAACGAAAGAGACTGCCGGATTATTATGATAAAAGGTGCAAAATGTTTGCAGACCGTTATTTATGGTCGGAGGAGGAGTTTAAAGGGAACCTGTCACCAGCATTTTACCTATTATAACAGCAAAACCTGGTGGAAGTGGATGAAAAATCATTTTTATGTAACCCATAATTATCTTCTAAGTTGGCCCTGTACCTTTGGTAATTCATTTTATAGTGTCCCCGTGCCATATGCTAATAAGCATTAAAGAGTCATACAGTTAGGTTCAGAATTATTTGAACAGTGACACAATTGTCATGATTTGAGCTCTGCATGCCACCACATTGGATATGAAATGAAACCACTGAGATGCAATTGAAGTGTAGACTTTCAGGTTTAATTCAAAAAAATGTTTTTTTTTTTAATACTTTGTAGAGAATCCTTTGCAGGCAATGACTGCCTGACGTCTGGAACCCATGGACATCACCAAACACTGGGTTTCCTCCTTTGTGAAACTTTGCCAGGCCTTTACTGCAGATGTCTTCAGTTGTTGATTGTTTGTGGGTCTTTCTGCCTTAAGTTTTGTCTTAAGCAAGTGAAATGCATGCTCGATCGGGTTGAGATCTGGTGATTGACTTGGACATTGCAGAATATTCCACTTCTTTGCCTTAAAAAACTCCTGGGTTGCTTTCGCAGTATGTCTTGGGTCATTGTCCATCTGTATTGTGAAGCGACGTCCAATCAATCTTGCTGTATTTGGTTGAATCTGAGCAGAAAGTATATCCCTGAACACTTCAGAATTCATCCGGCTGTTCCATCTTCAGTCACATAATCAATAAACACTAGTGACCCAGTGCCTTTGGCAGCCATGCATGCCCATGCCATCACACTGCCTCCACCATGTTTTACAGGGGATGTGGTGTGCTTTGGATCATGAGCCGTTCCAAGCCTTCTCCATACTTTCTTCCTCCCATCATTCTGGTACAAGTTGCTCTTTGTTTCATCTGTCCAAAGAATGCTGTTCCAGATCTGGGCTGACTTCTTTACATGTTGTTTGGCAAAGTCTAATCTGGCCTTTCTATTTTTGAAGCTGAATTATGGTTTGCACCTTGTGGTGAACCCTCTGTATTTGCTCTCATGAAGTCTTCTCTTTATGGTAGACTTAGAGACTGATACACCTACTTCCAGGAGAGTGTTCTTCACTTGGGTAGATGTTGTGAAGGGGTTTTTCTTCACCATGGAAAGGATTCTGCGATCATACACCACTGTTGTCTTCGGTGGACGTCCAGGCCTTTTGGAGTTCACGAGATCACCAGTGCTTTCTTTGTTTTCAAGAATGTACCCAACTGTTGATTTGGCCACTCCTAACATTAGTGCTATCTCTCTGACGGATTTCTTTTTTTTTTTTTTTGCCTAACGATGGTCTGTTACAATTGCATTGAGAGCTCCTTTGACCACATAATGTAGGTTCACAGCAACAGCTTCCAAATACAAATGCCACACCTGGAATCAACTCCAGACGTTTTACCTGCTTAGTGGATGATGGCTTAACGAGGGAATAGCCCATGCAGCCCATTAAATATCATTTTAGATAATTGTCCAATTACCTTTGGTCTCTTGACAAAGAGGCAGCTACACATTAAAGAGCTGTAATTCCTAAACCCTTTTTAAATTAGGATGTGAATACCCTCAAATTAACGCTGAGAGTCTGCACTTTAAAGAGGCTCTGTCACCAGATTATAATTTCCCTATCTTCTACATAATGTGATCGGTGCTGTAATGTAGATTACAGCAGTGTTTTTTTTATTTAGAAAACTATCATTTTTGACTGAGTTATGACCTATATTAGCTTTATGCTAATGTGTTTCTCAATGGACAACTGGGCGCGTTTTACTTTTTGACCAAGTGGGCGTTGTGGAGAGAAGTGTATGACGCTGACCAATCATCGTCATACACTTCTCTCCATTCATTTACACTGCACATAGCGATATAGCTATATCGCTATGTGCAGCCACATAAACACACTATAACGTTACTGCAGTGTCCTGACAATGAATATACATTACCTCCAGCCAGGACGTGATGTGTATTCATTCTCCTGACCACGTCTCTGCACTTCTCTGTGAGTTACAGCATAGCAGGCGTAGTCTCGCGAGATTATGCTGTAAACTGTCATTTACAGCGAGATCTCGCTGTGCTGTGCTGTAGTCTCACAGAGACGCTACCGAAGTGGTTAGGATTCTGAATACACATCACGTCCTGGCTGGAGGTAATGTATATATATGGTCAGGACACTGCAGTAATGTTAGTGTTTGTGTAAGTGGCTGCACATAGCGATATAGCTTTATCGCTATGTGCTGTGTAAATCAATGGAGGGAAGTGTATGACGCTGATTGGTCACTGATTGGTCAGCGTCATACACTCATCTGTACAATGACCACTTGGTCAAAAAGTAAAACACGCCCAGTTGTCCATTGAGAAACTCATTAGCATAAAGCTAATATAGGTCATAACTCCATCAAAAATGATTGTTTTTCTAAATAAAAAACACTGCTGTAATCTACATTAGAGTGCCGATCACATCATGTACAAGATAGGGCACTTATAATGTGGTGACAGAGCCTCTTTAAGCCCATATTATATAACTGTATATTCAAAATGTTTTGGTAAACAGCGAAAATGCCAAAACTTGTGTCAGTGTCCAAATAATTCTGGACCTAACTGTATCTTTGTTTGAAAAGAGCCATATTTTCATTCCTCAAGTCTTTCTGAGTTAAACCCGCCTCCTTACTTTTGATTGACAGCTACTCGCCTCCCCCCAGCACACACAAAATGCCGTGCTTGTGCATCAATGTCCTGTTCTGGTGCTGGTGCAGGCGCACAGCGGGACACAATAGTGGCGCATGCGCAGTTACTAGATTTAAGGCCCAGACGAAGCAGGTAAGGGTCTCGGACCATACATGGTGGGTGCATGCGCGCTATCTCATACGAGATTTCGGCATTCAGGATGGGCCAGTTTTCAGCAGTGGGCGGGCATAAAAAAGGGAAAAAACGAAACGACCAGATTATTAGCATAAAAGTTTTCAAATGTTTGCAGATCGTTATTTACGGTCGGAGGAGGAGGAGTTTAGGAGAGGGGATAATGGCAATGAACTTTTGACAGCAGCAGCCAGCGAGGGGTGAGTAGAGTTCAATAGGTGAAATGCTGGTGACAGGTTCCCTTTAACTTCATATGTTGTGAGTGTGGGAGAAAACTGGAGTAACCAGAGAAAACCATGCAAACATACAAACGTGTGTGTTTGGAGGCATAAAGAGAAAGTATCTGCGGTAGCGGTCATGACTCATTCTTTTATAGATCTTTCCACATTGTAGAGATTGTACACATGCATTGTCCATATCAGCTAAATATTGTGAACAGTTTACAGCCAGTTTATTAGAAGTGTTATGTATAATAGTACTATTTCATCTGGTGTAACCTTGAAAGGATATGTCCTCACGTTCTTTAGAATCAGCAGTGGAATAACTATTTATAATACTGTATATAAACTTGGATAGCATTACTTGTCTGTGTTGGAACGTAGTAGCAGAAGCCAGAGAGAAGCCTTTGAGAAAGAAAGCGATGAATCCAAGAGATTAAGAACAATTCAAGCAACACCATCAGCTCCTCAGTGTAATTGCTGGATTTACATGAAAAATAAAAGCACAGAAGCTAGTATTTTGTCAACATTTTCTTGGTCTAGAACAGGGGTCTCAAACACGAGGACCCTGAGACTGTCATCTGCGGTTCGCGGGGCACCAATGCTCCCTCGGGAGAGAAGAGAGCAGGCCAAAGGTCTGACATCAAGAAGGAGCGCAGTGCCTTTCCCGTGCTGCTGGCTCATTAGTGGTAGGTGAGCAATGGCCACACAGTCCCCTGTAGATAGTGCAAGCTCACCTGTAGATAGCACCCCACACACCCCACCCTATTGACAGCATTACCCCCTCCCTGTAGATAGCTCTGTTGGGGCTCCAGCTAGGAGTGGAATCCCCAGCCAGAGCATTGCCGATGCTATGGCTGGGGATTCCTCTGCTGGAGGATCCCACTGACTTCAGGGGCTCCCCCAGCAGAGGAATCCCTGGCCCGAGCATCTGCAATGCTCTGGCTGAGAAATCCAGTTCAGGAGGATCCCCTGACCTCACTGTCCATGTATGGACAGTGACTTCAGGGGCTCCTTCAGCAGAGGAATCCCCAGCCTGAGTGTCGGAAACGCTCTGGCCAGGGAATCCGTTCCAGGAGGATCCCCTGATGTCACTGTCCATATATTGACAGTGAGGTCAGGGGATTCTCCTGGACCAGATTCCCCAGCCAGAGCATTGCCGACGCTCGGCCAGCAGAGGAATCCCCAGCCGGAGCGTCGGCAATGTTTTGGCTATTTATAGGGGGTATGGCACTATTTATAGGGGGTGTGTGTGCCACTATATATAGGGGGTGTGTGTGGGGCATATCTATTAGGGGTGTGTAGCACTATCTACAAATGGGTGTGTGTGGCACTATCTACAGAGGGCATTGTGGCATTATCTACAGTGGACATTGTGGCATTAACTACAGAGGGCACTGTGGCATTGTCTACAGAGGTCACTGTGGCATTATCTAGGGGTGTAGCACTAGCTACAGAGGGCACTGTGGCATTATCTACAGAGGGCACTGTGACATTATCAATAAAGGGCACTGTGACATTATCTACAGAGGGCACTGTGGCACCTTCTACAGAGGGCACTGTGGCATTATCTACAGAGGGCACTGTGGCATTATCTACAGAGGGCACTGTGGTATTATCTACAAAGGGCATTGTAGCACCATCTATAGAGGGCACTGTGGTATTATCTACAGAGGGCAGTGTGGCACTATCTACATATCTACAGAGGGCACTGTGGCATTATCTACGGGGGTGGGGCACTATCTACAGAAGGCACTATCTGATGTGAAATTATATACAGGCGGAGTGGCACTATCTACAGAGGGCACTGTGGCATTATCTACGCGGGGTGTGTGGCACTATCTACAGAGAACAGTGTGTCAATCACTACAGAGGGCACTGTGGCAGTATCTACAGAGGGCACTGTGGCATTATCTACAGGGTGTATGGCACTATCTACAGAAGGCACTATCTAATGTGGCATTATGTCCGGGGGTGTGGCACTATCTACAGAGGGCACTGTGGCATTATCTACAGGGGGTGTATGGCACATTATACAGAGGGCACTGTGGCAGTATCTACAGAGGGCACTGTGGCAATATCTACAGAGATAGGTTAAAAAAACGAAAAGTATTACATATATATGAAGAAAAGTACATATATCTGAATAAGGACCTAAAAGTGAGGCGCTGCTGTAAGAAGGAATTAATAGTGATTACCGGTGGGATAAAGATCAATAAATAATTTTAATAATAGTAATAGCCTGTCTATTACTATTATTAAAATTATTTATATATGTGGAATACTTTTCGTTTTTTTTAACCTATCTCATCATTTGCGGTAACGTTAATGGTTTACCGGACTGGAACTGGCTGCAGCTGTTCAAACTTTTTACCAGTATTGTGCCTGTCGATTGCACAAAGTTACAAGGTGAGCATCTGCCTTCTGCTGCCTTGTTCATTACACTGTGTTATCAGTATTTACTTTGCACTATGCGGCGCTGTGCTTTTTTCTTTCTCTTCTACAGCTGTCAATATCTACAGAGGGCACTGTGGCACTATCTACAGAGGGCACTATCTAATGTGGCATTATCTACGGGGGGGGGGGGGTGTGGCACTATCTTCAGAGGGAACTGTGGCATTATCTACGGGGGGGGGGGGGTGTGGCACTATCTACAGGGGGCACTGTGGCAATATCTACAGAGGGCACTGTGGCAGTATCTACGGGGTGTGTGGCACTATCTACAGAGGGCACTATCTAATGTGGCATTATCTACAGGGGGTGTGGCAATATCTACAGAGGGCACTGTGGCATTATCTACAGTGGGCACTGTGGCACTATCTAAAAAGGGGCTGCCCAATCTTGACATTCTTGTGTCTGCCAAACACTGCCAACTGAGATTGGAAAACTGGATTGTTAAAATAAGCACATGGAGTAAACTCGAAAATTTCCAGTAGGTTTTAACCTAGCGGTATTATTATAGTAATGTAGTATTATTATAGTAATGTAGTATTATTATAGTAATGTAGTATTGTTATAGTAATGTAATATTGTTATAGTAATGTAGTATTGTTATAGTAATGTAGTATTATAGTAATGTAGTATTATTATAGTAATGTAGTATTATTATTATAGTAATATTATAGTAATGTAGTATTATAGTGATGTATTCTTATTATAGTAATGTAGTATTGTTATGGTAATGTAGTATTATTATAGTAATGTAGTATTATAGTGATGTATTCTTTTTATAGTAATGTAGTATTGTTATAGTAATGTAGTATTATTATAGTAATGTAGTATTATTATAGTAACGTAGTATTGTTATAGTAATGTAGTATTGTTATAGAAGTTCAAATAACTAATTGATTAACAGTAATTTTGTATTATATCAAATTTGAAAGTAATGCGGCCCGTCAACTTCCCATTTTTTCTATGTGTGGCCCATTTACACGGCCACAGAGTTTGAGACCCCTGGTCTAGAAGATGAAATAATGGTTTTAACTATATTTTACCATATTGGACCACTAATCAGTTGTAGAGGAACACTCGCATGCATAAAAGCCTAATAATGTGAAGAACACATATGCTGGGTAGGATTAGACAAACGTAATACTTTTAAACATATATATTAGCTAACCGGATACCTTGTTAACATTGACTGCCAGTGAGACATTCGGCCAGTAGTGAAGCACCGAAGCGGAAGGGATTCTCCTTGTTCTTTGTAATAAGGGAATATTGTTTCAAAATAATTTAAATATCTTTAGGGCAGGGGTGCACAACCTTATTTGGTCTGAGGGCCGCATTGTCGTATTTTTCTAATTCAAAGTGCTGCATCAAAAATGATGCCTCACAGCGTGTTGACGACCATAAAAATGTTTTTCTCCATTTGCATGCATATAAGGGCTTGTTTTATTGTGGGACAAGTTGTATTACTTAAAAGCACCATTTTGGGGTACATATATCTTTTGGCATTTATCTTTTAGAATTTGTTTTAAATAGGAATGCAAAGAAAAACAGCAATTCCACCGTTGTTTTTTTTGCATGTTTTTATGGTGTTTACTCCTGCAGGTTGACGATGGGAGGACAAAAGGAGCTCCCTCCCTCCCTCCCTAGGGAGCTCCCTCCCTTTCTTTGTTTTGATCACTTAAATACTGCTGTCACTATTGATCGTATCATCAAAGGGGTTAAGTAGCACACTCTATCCATCGTATGATTTTTTTTTTTACCAGTGGCTTGACCTAAATTTGGTCCACACATTGCTTAGCAAGGACAATTTGTGTCTGGCTACGTAGCCCCTGTAATACCAGTAGCAGGCCAGTGGCACATATAGATAATGTCTGAACTTCTGGACAACACACCACAGTGACAGAAGGGCTAAGCGTCTAGATTTCTAGATATTTTCCTTCAAGTTTAGCTAGGACTACACGGAGACTTTTGTCAGGAAACAGAAGCCTTTTATAGAAACACATTGAGACTCACTCACTACAGTTAACTACAAGCCTTAGCAAAGCGAAGAGGGTCTGGTGGGAAAGGGGTAAATATTGTTATAATTTTATAAATAAACATATTTTGCGGACATGAACAACCCATATATAAGAGGATAAAAGTTTAATAAACTCTCCTTCCCTAGGTAGGTGGTCATGGCTGCAGGGAGTGCTGCACAACAGTGCTGATGCTGCAGGAAGAACCTGTGATAACAACGCAGCATCCACTTCTAACGATACATTCCCAGACAGCCACTGGCCGACTGCTCTTTGCTCCTCTCAGGCCTTTCCAGGGCATCCTGTGGCGGTTTCCCTCCTTTCGCTCTGAAAATCTTCCATTCATGCTTGCTGGCTAAGCACTGGGTAGGACTATGCTCAAAACAGTGTTGCGAGTACGGCCAGCTGTCCAGGCGATCTTCATATAGAGACACAGCTGATCACACAGGCACACGAACAGCTATGTTTCTGTCCACAAGTTTTTTTGATCATCAGAAGTGCTTGTTGGCAGCCCGAACATGACCGGATTATTGGCCCAATTATTGCATCAAACAAAATAAATCATCCAGTATAGACAGCTTATCTTTAGAAATACAAATATTTTATGGATTAATTAATACACAAATTCATACACTAGGTGTAATTTGCACTTGCCCCCTTTATTATGTAACTACTATATTTGTATTACATTTTGTAATGTACTATATGCAGTCATTTCCAGTCAAGAACAAATCTGTGGGTCTATGGTTACTGGTATGTTACTTCAGTGTTTAGACCAGGGGTAGATAATCTTAGAGAAGCGATGATCTAGTATTGTATAGGGAAGTCACTGTATAGCATTGTAATCGATTTATAATATCTGAGCAATATTTATTTTATTCATTTTTTTATCCTATTGCTTATATACTGACAACATATTCTGCAGCACTGTACAGTAAGTATCACCACTCAGTGTCCCCAATTGGACTAACAATCTTAATTCCCTATTTGTATATTTTTGGGGTGTTAGAGGAAACTGTAGTACCCAGAGGAGCATACATATTTAATGCAGATGTTGTCTTTGTTCAGGTTCGAATACAGGACCCCAGTGCCAATGCAATGTGCTAACCATTGAGCCACCATGCTGCCCAATAGAAACATAAGTGATAGATTTTAAACTGGAATGGAGTCAATAAGTCACCATCCAACTCCCTCCAGTCCCTTCTATAAACGTGATGTTAAGAAAGAAAAATGAAATCTTGCCCAGTTATTCATACTCAAATGAAGCAGAAAAGTGGCATTCTAGTTTCTTTTCTGGCACTGCACGGGCAGCTGGCTGCATTTACCACTATGTACCCAAAGTCTGCATGTTTCTATGAAAGTAACTTTGGAAAAAGTCTTGGTAACAGAAATATTACTTTTTTGTGTACACAGTTCCTATATTTTTACATTTTGTAATGTACTATATGCAGCAATTTCCAGTGAAGAACAAATCTGTGGTGTATGGTTACTGGTATGTCATTTCAGTGTTTAGACCAGGGGTAATTTGAGAGGGTCTTGAGTTCTACTTGGTACCGAGTTGTGACAGGACCCCGGGGGATATTATGTGTAAATTATCACAAGCGTTGCTAGGGTCTTAAAATACACGGTTTCTGGATATTACTGTTTCAATTAAATTGAGCGCTACAGAACACACAGAAGAATACGACACTGGTCAGACACAGCCACAGACAAAATACACAACAATTGCAGTGACTTACAAGATACGTCTTCTCTGATTGTAGAATTATTTTTCTTAAATTTTCTCCATTCAGCCATGAGAGCTTCTTCAAGCCAAGACTAGTCTCTGCAGAAATTGCCCTTAATCAGAAATAGTGCCCACTTAATGCACACAAAATAGTTGTACAAATCAGTGTACCCTTTAGTCATACCTTCCAACTTTTAATGAATGGAAAAAGGGACACATTAGGCAATCCTAAAAACACAATTATGCTGAAATCTACTTTGATTTGATCATAATTGAGCTTTGAAGATTATTCAGGAGCACACAGAAACAGCTGGAGAACGAGCCAACAGACCAGCTCTGTTGCATTTGTCTGTGAACAGGACTCTGCAACCGTCTATGTCCTAAAATACACGTAGGCTGCAGAATGCAAACAAAACAAAATTTTTAATCACAACCAATTGCAAAAGCCCTATACAAATAAAGCACCACACACACAAGCTGTGCCCCATACAAATAAAGCTACACACACACACACACACACACACACACACACACACACATACATACACTGTGCCCCATACAGATAAAGCACCACACACACAAGCCGTGCCCCATACAAATAAAGCACTACACACGCTGGGCACTCTGTAGAATATGCCACACACTGTGCCACCTGTAGACAGTGCCACACGCTCTGCTCCCTCTAGACAGTGCTGCCTGTAGATAGTTTCACACAGTGCCCCCTGTAAATAGTGCCATATAGTGCTCCCTGTAAAAAATGGCACACACAGTGCCCCTTGTAGAAAGTGGTACACGGTGCCCCCTGTAGAAAATGACACACACACAGTGCATCTGTAAATAATACCACACAGTGCCCCCTCTCAATAGGGTCAAATAGTGCCCCTTTAAATAGTTCCACACAGTGCCCCCTGTAAAATGTGCCACACGGTGTCCCCTGTAAATAGTGACAAACATTGTCCCGTGTAGATAATGTCACACACAATGCCCCCAGTAGATAATTACCCCACACCTTTATCTCAGAGTAGACAAAAAAAAAATGTCAGGACGTAGTATGCTTACCGCCTGACTCCCCTGACCATCTATACTAATGAGCGCCTTTATTACTGATGGATGCATTCATGAAAAATTGCGCCCCACTCACAACTTGGCAAAGTGGCGTCCTAAGCAGGATCCTACTTTAGCCTACCCCTCCCCTCCCCTCGCTTAACATTTGTGTCTGTAGCGCTAATGCAGTCTTTTTTTTTTTATGTTACAGACTACAAAAAAAAACATGTGTGCACTCTGATCCTGCAGTCCCATGTAATTTCCTTCCCTTTGCTCCCTTGATTTCTTGATTTGCAATTCTTTATCCATTACATGAAATGGGCGAATTAATTCAATTCAAACTTTGAAGCTTAAAATTGACACATCAAATCCAGGCAAAGAGTTCATATATCACTAGTAATTGCTGAAGTTTGCAGAGTGATTTGTATATCTGAAATCTGGATTCACTGTTTGTCGTAACTGACGCTCTATTTTCCATAATAATCTTAAGAAACTGTAATTTCTTATAGAGTTAACAGTTCCCTCAGAAATTATTCCCTTGGGCCGCTATAATGCTACATGCCCCAGCTTGCATTATGTAAATAAGAACTGCTTCAGTCTCCAGCCTTCAGGCTAACATGTTGATACTTGATTAAAAGATACTAACTGGGATGATTAAAGATACGTCTTGCAGTTTCTCACCTGTAATCCGCAGGATTACTTCAACAACTTCTTAATTCACAGTTATTTATAAATCAGTTTCTATATTTAGCTGTCCATATTGGCAAGCAAGCCAAGACAAGGAGTACTAATATCAGTGTCCCCAATGGGACTAACAATCTAAATTCCCAATTTGTATGTTTTTGGAGTGTTAGAGGAAACTGAAGTACCCAGAGGAACATACATACTCCATGTAGATGTTTTCCTTGTTCAGGTTCGAATACAGGACCTCAGTGCTTAAAGGCAACATTGCTATCCATTGCACCACCATGCTGCCCAATAGAAACTTGAGTCAATAAGTCACCATCCAACTCCCTCCAGTCCCTTCTATAAACATGATGTTAAAACAAAATGAAAGCTTGCCCAGTTATTCATACTCAAATGAAAAGTGGAATTCTAGTTTCATTTCTGGCACTGCACTGGCAGCTGGCTGCATTTACCACTATGTACCCAAAAGTCTGCATGTTTCTATGAAAGTAACTTTGGAAAAAGTCTTGATAACAGAAATATTACTGTTTTGTGTACAAAGTTCCTATGCAGATCAATGTACTCCATGGTTACAGACTACAAACAAACCCTGTATGTAGTCTGATCCTGCAGTCATGTGTTATTTCCTTTCATCTGGTGTCTCTTTAAATGTCAGTAGGTCAGTAAGAAGTAGGGGTCAGATGTAAAAGGCTAACACATGGTTACCCAGGTTCAGACAACACACAGGATTTGTATGTAGACATAATAGGTCTGCATAGGAGCTGTATACACAAAACAGCAGGATATTTAGTCAAGTCTATTTGCTTATTTATTTTAAGATGCATTGGACAATAAAAAAATAAAAATATTTAGTCTACTTAGGCCCCCTTAAGGTCACATTTCTGCTCTACGTTTATCCTGTATGTTGGGAAAGCTCCCAACGTACACAATAAACGTGTCCATAGGGCTCAATTAACCAGTCGAAGGCAAAAGAGTGTCTATTTGGTCTCCTTCGTGCTGATATACATCAGTATAGTTTTGTTTTGAAGGATGGAATAGCGTAGTAGTCAACGCTATTCCATCCTGAGGGATCCTGCAAAACAAAATTGCACCGAACGATATACGTTTTCTAACATGGGAGCTTATGGGTGATGAATGCCACTGTATGCCATCTGTCACAGATATACGTTAAACGTGCACGTCGGGAAGCTACAGTGGCGTAACTGGCACAAGGCCGCAGTAAGCACCGCCATACTCAGGAAGCGTCTTTAGTGTGACAGTCCAGTCCAAAAATGGGTTAGACAAGGTGGAGACAATGGACCTAAATGCATCCTAAGTCTCAGAGACCGTTTTAATGCATGAGAACTAATGGGGAAAGCGTATTTTAATTATATGCCCCATTTTCAGGAAGAATTGTTAAAAAACAATTTTTTTTGCAGGTGATAGAAAGGTGCTGACATGTTGCTAGGTGGGCAGTGGTACTACACTGGGGTGCCTAAAGCCATTTTGCTACCTGAGGCAAAAAGTTAAATGATCCCCTCCTCCCCATATTGGTGATGGAAAAGTGCTGAGATAGACTGTATACAGTAACTTCCAAAATGCTGCCCCTACAGTCAGATAAGGGTGCGCCAGTGGCAACGTTTTCTCCTTGCCTTAATGGATGATGCACCCCTGAGGTAGCACAAACACTGTGAATGATCCATCTTACACAGATTACTGGCTTGCGATAGAAATTTGTACTAACTGCCTCCCTGCCAAGTAATGATAATAATAATAATAATAATAATAATAATAATAATAATAACAACAACTAAACCTGTTTTCCCTGAGGAGAGACTTTATAGCTGAATTCCACTAATTGTAATATAATCATTATCAGTTTATAGTTAGCAAATGGGACAAATCCTTATCCCTTACTTCTAAAACCCCATCGAATTCACTGTGATTGCCAGACAAACATTTCATATTTTGATTCTCTACTCCATACTTTCATTCCTCCTAATGATCTGGCTCTAGTTTAAAGCAAGGCCTGAGAGGGAGGAATAAAACAGCACAAGATTAAAGGCTGAGACTGTCCATTAACAATAATCCACTTATGGGCCTCCAGCCTAAATGATTTTTTTTGTGGATCCCTGATTCTAAATTTCTAAAATGTCAGTTTCCTTCATTTATTGAAATGTCGAGAAGGAGGGGGGGGGGGGGGACGGACGACTGAAGGAACAAAACACCTTGGATATTTTCATGTTTTATAAACATAGTGGATTAAATTAGGTTTCATGACACTGATCAACAGATAAAAGCATACACAGTCAATTGAAGCATATGATATAATAAAATAAGATTTTACAACATATTGGAAAATATCTCCTGGATTAGCCAGTTGTTCCCTTTTCTCATAGGCAGTGGAAGGATCAGGCCTTTATGCAACATTGGCACATAAGGAATCTTTTAATAGTACCAACGTAGGTTCGCTAGAACTGTTGGTGTGAATTAAATGCTATAGAAATCCCACCTTAATATTCTAAGAAACAGGCAACAATTGACCCTTCTGTATGCAATGCTTACAGTGCTTGTTCACAAGTGCCATCTATTTCTGGATCATCTCAAGCATCTGTTTTCAAATTCTTAAGGATATGACTTTTCAGATCTCGTGTCCGTCCAACTTCGTTATCGAAAGTTTTACAGATCTGATTAGGGAAAGTAATTCATGAGGTTGATCAAATGAAGTCTGTATTTTGACTAGGCTTGTTAACGCATATGGTACTCCTCTTGTCTTAGCAAGCTCTGGGAACAAACCCAACAACAATCCTGAATTAAAAGTACGAATTGCAAACAATCTGACACTAATTTGTAGATAAATGATTCAATGCGGCTTTTTATCTTGGATTTAAAGCACCTTGAAAAAATAAAGCTCTAACAAGCATTTACGCAATGGAAGGTTTTTGGGTTTTACACACATCCATTCAAAGTCCACATCCAGATAAAGAACAACATAACATCTATTTTTAGATGCAATTACAACTAAAAATAAATCTTCCATATCTGTGTTTGTACTTTCCACTAGTTTACATTCATAGTTATGCATTTGTTTTTTTACAGATGTAGGCCAAATGTTATTTATTGTATTGTTTATTTATTTACATAATAATAACTACATAGTTATATAAAATGACCAAACTCTATCTAATAGAATGACCGAGGGATTGGAGATGTCACTAAAGTGACTTCAATTGATTCATATAATAAACAAAAATATATGATTTATTGAGAGTGAGACCTTCATAGGAATCATGTGCCTCTATAGTGTTGATGGCCATTCTTGTACATCTTATGTTAAATGTTAATTTACAGCGCCTTCAATTAAATATTTGTACATATGTAAAACAGTCTGACAGTATGTTAACTACATACAATGCTAGAAGATAAAATAAAATAAATATTACAGTTAAAATGAGTGGAACAGCAGTTGAGTAATAATTTATTAAGCAATTACATATGTTTTCCCTGTTCTGTTTTTAAATCAAAGATGACATTGACTCACTTTAAAGGCGAAGAAGTGAAATCTTCCCAAACCTTCCCTTTCAAAATATTTTTGGTCATTCCCAAGAAGGCAAAAGGAACTGACCTGTTTAACTCTAGTGTGAATCTAACCAAAAATTGCATTGTATCTTCTAGCAAAACAAACAGCATTACAAAATGTGCTTCCATGTGTTGGCTCATAACACCATTTTAGGTCAAAAGTGCCCAATGCTTGTTCACCCACTAGACCACTCATCCTTTGTAGGAGAGAGGGTTGGTAGAAGCCTGCTCTGGTTTCCTCTTCTCTTGTTTGCTAATGTTACAGAACCTGTGAAGATAGGATGATTCCCTCAACCCTGTTAAATTCCCTCCTATTCCTTCCCCATGGATCCCCAAAGCAGCCTCATCAGCTGCCTCTATAGTATGTTGGCCCCTCCGGCAATATCTTGTTTCAGAAGAAAATACATCTTGTATAAGCAATTACATTTCGTAGAAAGGACCATAAGTTCTCCCTGACGGTAAGATGTGCCTTAATCTGTACTGACTCAAAGTTTAGTTTGGTGATATAAAACAGGTTTAGAGAGTGTCATACAGCTGTATGATATAAAAAAAATAGCTTTTATCTTACTCCCTTTTACTTTTTTACTGTCCAGTTTTATCTTCAGTTAGTTTAATAAACGAATAAGATGTAAAATATTTACTTTAATTTCATGACCTTACTTTGTTTTAATTGAAAAAAAGAGACTTGTCGTTTATTTACAGCATTCTTGTCAACTCTTATGGTCACACAAAGGATAGCAACTAAAAAAGTGCTGAAAAGTAGCATAGAGTGTAATATCAGACCGCATAGATATATACAGTCTAAGTGAAAACAAGCAGTGTAAATCCTGTCAGAACTACACAGATCAGTAGTAAACATTACTTGAAGAGCAAAATGTCTAGTGGAGATGGCACTGAGGAGGAGCTCATGGTTGGTTGTTGTTTCCCGAAATATTGTTCAGTAGGCAAAAACCAAAGACTGACTCAGCCTGAGACACTATGATGTGGGGGTTAGTGGAAGGCCAGTCAAAAGTAATAATAGAAAAATAAACACAAGTCAGAGATAGCCATGGGTCATAATAGATGACAATGTCTCAAAACTTTTCATACAGTTCCTCCGAGTATCTCTAAATCCCCTTTGGGTCTCCCTTTAAGAAGGCCCTCGTCTCTTGAAAACCTGACGGCGCAGGCATAGTCTCTCAGAGGATATATTCCAAATTCTAATGTTTTTAAATAGTGTCTACATCTTCAGTACTAACCAAGTACAAGATATCTATGTTTGAGTCTGTAGGTTTCTTTAGGTTGCAATTCTAACTATATCAGACTACTGCTCTTAGCCTTGCTGATACTTCAACAGGAACAAAGAGAGTATGGACCTTTAACTCTTGGACTGTGTGGCAAAAAATAATAAAAAAAAGAGAGGCTTATTATGTAGAAACAAGCATGATATTGACGTCAGTAGGAGCAGGGCACATCTAGATTATGTGCATGACATGGGTGAGTTACATAGAAAATTAGAATATATTTTCCCTAGATCCAAAATTTCTGCTGTAGAAACCAGAGGTCAGACTCTCATTGCAAGTCTATGAGAGCCTCAATGTGAGTCAGAGTGAAGATCACATGACCCAACAGTGTCCAAGAAGGGATCGGCTACCCATTAAATACAGCACAGGGTAAGTGGATACACAACATTACACTACATGTACATATTAAACTAAGGGGGAGGGTGAAAAATAAAGATACACTGGAGTGCTTCTTTAAATGTTCTCAGGAGAAAAAATTAGCTAAACTTGAATTGTAAAGAAACAAAAGACCATGTAAGGCCAATGCAGTGCGTCAGCCCCCGAAATAACTTTATTCACCAATCTTGTAAACATCGCTCTTTCCATTTTTACAAGTTGTAATAAGTGTGAGACTTAGCTTAGATAAAAATCTTTATATATATATATATTTATGTGAAAGTCTTAGTCTTTGCCCCTGAACAATGATGAATATTGTCAAGAATATATGGTCTATAGCAGTTTTCCCTGCTCTCTGGTTAAGCCAATAGAAAGACGCTGCTGTAGCCTGGCACAAGAGATATTTATTAGTGAGTGATTCAGTAGTAATTGTTCCTTTCTTATCAGGTGGGGTTAAAGGGACACATTTACTAGCAAAACAGCTTATAAATTGGTTTCATTGAAGTCTGGAATATCCAGGGTCTTGTTTTGTATGTTGGCCTGCGTTTAATACTTGGGGGGTAGCTCTATTGCTAAAGTATACAGTTGGATATAGTACATGAAAAGGAAAACGTTTCCCTGCAATTTAAGTGCTCCCAGGTTTCTTTTTATGCGCAGTGCTTTGTACTTAGAAACATGTGCATAGGCACATTAAAGAAGCCTAGACTGGTTGCTGAGAGGCAATTTGCTGGCACACATCAAAGATAACTCAATATCACATTGCACCATAAAACCCTCCCGTTTCAGAAGAGCCCTTGGCTGTGACACATAACAAGGACTTGCATTCAAAGGTGCAATAAACCCAGAAGGGCGCACAGGGGTCCTAACGCTGACATTTTAAGTGTCAATTTTATAACCGTTGCGTGTTTATTTCCCAAACTGTTCTTATGTTATATGTTGCATAATATAATTGCGTGAAAGGGGTCTCTGAAGTTTCTAGTTTACCCTGACCAAAGGCAAAGCCATGACATTGGGATAAAAGAAAGTAGCCTGCAGCATTCACCTGCTTGTCTCACAGTTGCCAGCCTAGGGTTATGTTACATAAGACACAAACTCATTAGATGTATTTATTTATACAAGTCCGTCTCCATTACCGCCTTAGGGAAAATGGTATAAATTAAAATATGCTGGAAATACTATGCTTATTGTTGCTTGCTTTGCCATGCTGATCAACATATAGATCAATGGATTATATTTATTTATTTATTTTATTATATTTAGTTACTTGCAGTATATAGTGCCATCATATTCCGCAGCGCTGTACATAGGTCCATACTTACTGTCCCCATTGGGGCTCACAATCTTTGATGTATATTAATGAGGTCTTTTCCGTCTCATTATTGTAGGACAATGGAGCAATTGCTCCTCGGGCAACAGTTGTTTTCTTAGGGGAGCCCAGCACTAAGAGATTAAATACTGCAGTCACACCAAATCTAGAAATTCAGGTGTGACTGCAGTAAAACCTATTCCACTCCCATCATTTTACACTCATAGGGGTTTAGAAAGCTGAAAGATGAGGAGTTGGTGGACAGGTTTCTGTTTCTGACACACTGTAGAGCTGGTGGACATGGAGATTTTCTATCTATGCTGAGCAATATTGCATTATTAGGTTGGCTAAAGAGGTTATCGGATTAAGAAAAGCCATTTTCAAATACCCCTTTAGGAATTCTGAGTTAATAGAGGGGGTTCACCAGTTTATATATTAGCCCTCCCTCTCTCTCCCTGGAAGACCTTACATGTAGAGTTGATTATAATGGAAACTGTGTAATGCTTAATTTCTCCTTTTAACGGCACTGCAAGACATTTGAACACTTTCTGCCGGATACGCCCATAGGTTACTGCTGATCTCTGTAAGTCCCAGCCGTGGACACCCTTAGGTCAGCTTATATTGGTGGACCCTTTTAACAAAACAGGATTGTCCAAAGCAAATGACCCCTTTAAGACTTCATTATTTTTTATTTAAACTAGCAGAACCACTATTTTGTGAGTCGCCATTAACTACTACCTTTCCAGTATGAAACCCTGACAATCCCGTCCCTATATCTCAGTTTCCATCATAACTAAGTTTGGAAGAGTTGGATATTGGGGATAACTGCGGTTACATTAAAATTTTCAGATTTTGCTTTAAAGCACACCTAACCTTTCAAATTACTTTTCAGAATAGGTTATTACATTTTCAATTGAGAGAGCAGCAGACTTGATATGTTGTTAGGGTGCACATATTAATATGGGATGGTTTCCACTCCCAGAAAATGTCCAAAGTAGTAGTTAAGAAAACTGAATTTTTTTTCAATACGTTTATTTTATTGTGCCCATCATCATCGTAAAACAAAAAACAAAAAAAATAGATCGGAGCTTAAAAAAGACCCAGTCACTGTAACGGGTGGAAATGTTGCTTCTATTAATTATACGATGATGATGATGATGAGCACAACAGAATTTTATTGAAAAAGGATGCTGTCTTCTCAACTACTATTTTTTTTTCCGAATATGCTGTCATATGTGTGTACATGAGGAATAACACTCTTTCTGGGCATTATATGACTTGTATTTTGCAATTTTTTTTTGCAGTTTTCCCTCTGCAGACTCTCTCTATAATTCTCAGTTGTCTCTGAGCTGCTATCATGTCTGCAATACATAGCACACAGAGAAGAGTACATCCTGCTCTCCTACTCTTTCTATCACAGTAATGAGCAGTGTAGCTGTGAATCCAGCACTTGGGTGCGATATAACACTTACTATGAAGCTGCAGCAGCGTCTGTGTGTGTCTATCTCATTTTCTCTCTCACTTTGTTCTTGCTCCCTCCTCCCCCACCCTTTTCTAAAGACTTATATGAGAAGCTGTAACCTGATTCCTCAGTGAGCTGATTGTCCTTTTTGTCTACAGGCCCTTTTACAGTTTTGGCTTAAAAAACCAATGCAAAATCTGCACCGTGGGAAGTAGGCCTCAGGGTGCAGTCAGATTTTGTTGCAGAAATTTTCTGTGACTGAAGATCAGTTCCATTAATCTGAATGAGATTGTTTATGCGGAAGGTGCATGGATTTCTGCAAGTTCCATTTAGATGAATGGAACTGTTTTTTTAGTCTAAGAGAATTTCTGCAAGAAAATCTGCCACGTCTGATAAGTGGAGAATAACAATTTTTTTTCTAATAAATAAATAAATAAATGTTGGGAGGTATGAGTATAGTGTTATTAAAATTGTGTCCATTAAATCCTTTTAAAGCCAGGGCTACACCTACTTTTTTAAGTTCTACTGATTGATTTCAACTATTGAGTGACAGCTGGTCAACAAGATTGCATGCAACTCAATGTATTACTTTGGACTACAGCCGTAACTAGGGCCTATTGGGAAAGGAGAAATGGCCTATACATGGACACATGTCCGCTTATGGTGTATTACAGATAGCCATAGTTACATATGCACATAAAGGGTAAAGAAACTATCATCACTCATTGACAATAAAAACATTAGATACTGTATTGCCTGTTTAGTGGAAGTTTATCTTCTGGTGCAGAATTGTAGGCTGTAGTAAACATGCTGATTATAAGTGAAAGCAGATGTATGAATACTGGATGTAAGTTTAGTAATTACAAAGCTACGCAAAGTAACTTCTCAGGTGTACAAAGCTAAAAGTCATTCAAAACACAATCCATTCAACAAAAACAAGAAAAACTTATCGTAATTCTGCCACATCACCTGCCCCATGTGCTTCGCTCAGTTGTAGCTGTGCTAAGCGTGAGACTTGAATAGGTAAATTTTCAGCATAAACAAACGACCAAAATTGACTTGTAATTTTGTATGACTGTATTCTATTGATGAAGCAATAAATATTTAGACAAGTATAATAAAGTTTAGTTGTGCCTTGATACCTTACAATGAATCCCTTATTTAATGTTAGAGCAATAGTAAAATCTAGCAGCTGATACTAAGAAATAATTATTTTGGGCGCATAATGAAATGTGTGAAATTGGGATACTAACTGGCTCAAGTATAGAAAACAGAGGCAATATTCAAAATGGGAAGGAACGTTGTATCCAGCACTCTTGGTAATAATGATTGACAAGCTATGATTAAGAACACTAGTGGTTTGAAACGCATAAGCGTTTTCCCGGGATCATTATTTTAACTGTTCTGTTTTAAGATGACCTAATAAATCATTTAATTTTATTACCAAGCGTGCTGGATACAACGTTCCTTTCCATTTTGAATATTGCCTCCAATACCTGCTACCGAGAGGATTTTTCTCCCGTATCTACGAGCACCATCACAATGAACAACTTGGCCTGGATGAAAACGGATTAACGCTATGGAAACGCGGTGAGCGATCCATTGCTAATATTCTCTATTATTATAGAAAACAGAGAATGGGTTTGGGATACCACAGGAGTTGGCATAAAGAGTATAATTTTAGTATTTGCAGATGATACTAACCTCTGTAAAGTAATCAATACAGAGGAGGATAATATTACAGAGGGATTTGGGGAAGCTAGAGGCGTGGGCAGAGAAGTGTCAAATAAAGTTTATTGTAGAAAAAGGTAAGGGTATGCACTTAGAGTGAGAAAACAAATCTTACACTTATATATTAAACAGTAAAACACTGTAAGGCTGATTTCACAATCAGAGTTTGCACATGTTTTTTGTGCCATTTTTCGCCGTATTTTTTCGCACATATTCTTGGGCAAAAACACTGGAGCATGATGTTAGTTTGATGCCTATAATTTAAAGTCTATAGTATATCAACATTAGGAGCATTTTGATTTGTAGCTTATTTAGGGGATTTTTATCAAAACACAGCATGTTCTAGCTATGATCCATATTTCCCTCATTCTTGTGATCAGTGGATAGGTGATACATGGGTTTCATATGATAACCATTTTAACTTTAGCAACCAGTGGCAGGCAGCTGCTACCAGCGCGAATAAAATCATGTTATTCATTAGAAGAGGCATACATGCTCATGACAAGAACAACCTTTTGTCTCTATATATATATCACTATATAATCAATGCATATAAACATATGAATGGACAGTACAGAGATCTGTATAATGATCTTTTTACACCTAGACCTGTAACCATGACAAGGGGGCATCCTCTACGTCTAGAAGAAAAAAGGTTTCACAATCATCATAAAAAGGTATTCTTTACTGTAAGAGCAGTGAGACTATGGAACTCTCTGCCACAGGATGTTGTGATGGTTAATTCATTGAGCAAGATTTTTGCGCAAAAATGTCCGCTTTTTATTTCAAGGCCACGCCTGTCAAGTTTACAAAAATGGGACATTACTCAAAAAAAGAGGCACGGCCACCATGTCCTAAAAGATTTAATAACATTTACGCCAGAAAGTGGTGTTTATTGGCGTGAGTCGGAGCTGTTGTAGATTTCAAATTCAGGCGCATTGCCAGCAAAAGATGCAACTGAGGGCCTGTTCACATCAGCGTTGGCCTTCCGTTCCGGGGTTCCGTCAGAGGTTTCCGTCGGGTGAACCCCGCAACGGAAAGTCAAACTGAAACCACAGCTTCCGTTTCCGTCACCATTGATATCAATGGTGACAGAAACATTGCTAATGGTTTCCGTATGTCACTGTTCCGGCAGGTTTCCGTTTTTCCAACGGAATCAATAGCGCAGTCGACTCCGCTATTGATTCCATCATTAAAACGGAAACCTGCCGGAATGGTGACAAACGGAAACCATAAGCAATGTTTCCGTCACCATTGATATCAATGGTGACGGAAACGGAAGCTGTGGTTTCAGTTTGACTTTCCGTTGCGGGGTTCCCCCGACGGAACCCCGGAACTGAAAGCCAACGCTGATGTGAATAGGCCCTAATTTATTAAAAGGCACGTATCTTTAACAAAAGATTTTGCATCTTACTGCTACGGGATTTGTTTGGAAGGTAAATTTTGAAAATATGAGTCATTCTATGGAGTTTGAGAGACGTCACAAATACAAATGTGCTAAATATGCATACAAATATTTTTAAATATTATAGAGTTATAGCTTGTATTAATTACAAAAATTATAAATTTTGAATACGTTAAAAGCCTTCTTAAAACAGAGCATATTTGTATTATGCTGGCAGATGGAGGGATAACACAAGCCGCAATGGGTTAAGATTTTATGGAGCAACATCCTGTGGTGAAAGGATGGAGAAATGGTTTTGGCTGTAAAGGGTTGGGTATAGGTTCTTCTGGCACACAGAAATCCCAAAGATAGGTCCCTAAAGTTGTAAGGATGACAATTAGATTTAATAAATGTCACGAACAGTTTCCGAAACGGCAAATGGGTTCCAAACAAGAGTGAACTAACTCACAGCACATCTGTGTTATTCAGACGGATTTTTAAAGTTCATCCAAGTTCTTCTAAAAAGCAAAATATATCTCCTTCTGGAATTTAGTTCACACTGTCTGAATTTATGCTTCACAGAAACATGATGAGCTAGAACAGATTAAGAAATTCAGTGCAAATGAAAAGATTTACATGAATGAACTGTGAGATGAACTGTGAGTCCATAGCAAATGTTAAGAGGACGTTTTCCTTTGCTGAATGACATACACAATTCTGTAACAAGCTGCATTAGCAACAGGCTGCAAACTGCTACTATGTCAGCAAGTCGTGTTGCGAAAAAAAAGTGTCCGCTTGTTGTCGATTGGTAGGGCGCTTGGAACTGGTCACATTGATTTCAGCTCTGTCCTTGCAGCCACATCTTCCACTCTGCCTCCCACTCACTTAGATGTTCTTGCTGGCTCAATGGTATATTTAGGTACTAACACTACTTAAAGTGTAGCTATGTCTATAGAGAGTCGATGAGCCGGTACTCCGATAGATTTATTTCCGGAAAAAGCCAAACAGACACTAAGCGGCTGGTCGTTCACACGAGCGCTTCAGCTGCTTTGTTCTAGCGATTGGTGGGGGTCTCAGTGCTTGGACCCCCACCAATCAAAACTTTTGACATACTATGACATGTCAGAAGTTTGTTAAACATTTAGCTACACTTTAATATAACTAAGAATTCAGTGTGAAGAACTTCTTTCAGTCCATCTGCAATTCACTAATGAAAATATCTAAACAGTGACCATTAGAAGAAAATATTTTCCGTTGTGTTGTAACAGATGCTAAAACAAACATATAGGACAACTTTTCCCACCGCTATTCTTCCTCTGGCTCACACATAAGACATTCCAACATAAGTAACAATACATAAATATTTAGAGATTTTCCTCCAAATAGTAAAATTCAAGATTGTTTGTGGATGACTGGCGTTCATGTATCAATATAATATTCTTTATTTTCTGCAGCGTTTTACAATTCAGGGGATTAGCAAACACACAAACTTACAATTATAGACCAAACAATTACAGAATAGGATCAAAAGAAGACGGAACCCTGCTTACAAGGGACAGACACTCACCAGTGCTATCCAGGAGACATTTCAAAAGGAGGTGTCTAGTTGGGGATCATTAACAAAGATTTTGCATAAACTTGCAGACAGAAATGTAAAAAAATTGGACAATTACTTTATTATTAAAATTTAAATGTGCCATTGAAAAGATATAAATGATTTGTTCCTAAGAAATTTTATTTAATGAGCACCTAGACCATTGAAACTTTAATCCTTCTATAGTTGCTTCAAGCTTTGTTGCTGCCCATCGCCAACTCTAAATTGGGAACCTGTATCACTTGGATATTTAAGCTGGCCCTAGATAATAGGGAAAACGTATAATTTGTTTTCTGGAATATAAAAAGTGCAAATCAAGCAAAAGCAGCAATTTGCAAATATTTCATTTTGCTTTTCCTAAAGTGGATGGAGTTTAGTGGAAGAGGGCTGGTCACACAAAACCCGACAAATTTAGTATAATTTATGCCAGAAGTTGGCATAAATTATAGTGCAAAGCTACAAGTCACAGCTGTCATATATTTGCGCCTAAATTATTTAGAGGTGTGCATCACTTAAAAAATTAGGCACATCTTACTCCAGCACTGTTTATATTAACACTGACATTTGAAACCCCAGTGTTAATACATTTTCCCCAATTGTTATTTGTTGCAGATATCCTGCAGATTATGGTGGCATCTGCTGTCAATCTAATGCCTAAAGCACAATTATAACTTCTGATTGTCCATGCACTTCCATAAACATACCTATGGTAGGCCAATGATAGGCATGTTTATTTCTGCCACACATCTCCGGAGAACAGTATGGTTGAAGGGGTATCTAAGATGGCATGGCATCCGAGGCTTGTGACAACCACAATTCTTAATAGTAATTATATATGAGCATAGTTAAGACATTAAATAGCATGGTTATTACATCACTCTATGTATGGTCCTATTATGTGGTCACTGTATAGTGTTGACGGCACAGTATGCAATCGTTATGTATGGAAATGTTATTTGGCCCTGTTATTTGGACGCTTTACTGTATGGCACTTACAATTACTCACTGTTTGATATGGTTATTTGTACACTGTATGACAGTATGGAGAGGGCACAAAGAGAAAATATTGTATAGGTCACCAACCAACATAAGGCCAGCTCTGTACCCAGTGACCACAGCACAATTTTGAACAGTACAAACATGTTTTCGACAGTGCCTTACACATCTTGCACATTTTGTAGCTGAAGATGAAGGAATGCAAAAATGACAAAGTGTGAGAGTCTCAGAAAATATCACAATAAACAAAAGATGTTGAATAATTGGAAACATTTTCATATTATAACAGATAATAAATAACTTATGTACAGGAAGGCTAAACTGGTTCAGGCATTCAAAAATATCATCATGCATACATATACAGTTGTTTAACTACATGCAGAATAGACATAAACATGTATCTATCTACTGTATCTTTTTGTAGAGGCTATGTAAATATATTTTATGTAATGTAAGTTGCTTTTATTGATTATCCACTTTATACTGTGTACCAGGGGCTCAAAGACAGCACAGCTATAAGGCAAATCTTTTAACACATGATAGGCTTAGATACACCATCTCAGCAGTACACTTTCCCTGGATATTACTTTTTAATAAAGTTTTGCGCTGTGAGACCTGGAACCTCTATCCAATGGATAATGTTTGTCCCGCATCAGCCCTGCCACCAAACAATTTGCCCCCATCATAAACACCTATCTAAATATGATAACACAGTCATACAGTTACCAAATAATAGTACTATATTAAGGACCTTCACAAGTATTAAACGATATTGATCACACGCAGTCAGACGGGGAAAAACATATACATTCAGTGACTCACAGGAGACTTCTTCTCTGCTTGCAGTCTTTCTCTTTACTGTCTCTTTACAGTATCTGTCCCAGATCGCCGTGACAACTCCTGGGCAGAGTTTGCTGCCATACATCTTTGACTGCTCCCAATGCTGCTGCCCTCTTTAATAGTGCATTATTGCTGCTACTCCCAGTACTGTGCCTTCTTTGCTGACCAGTGCTCTCAAGTACTGTTCTGCAAAAATATTAGTGTACTGCAAAAATATTAGTGTCATACAGATAGTCTTACCTGAAAATACTACCTGAGACAGACAGTGCCCCTACAGTAATTAGTGTCACACATAGTACCCCCAAAAAAATTGTGGCAAGTAAATAGTGCCCTTAACAGTAATAGAGCCACATAGAGGGCACCAAAAATAGTTGGGCCAAGCTAACAGTGCCCCTGACAGTAATTATCCCCACTAACTTCCCAGAAAAATATAATATTTGCAAAAAGGATATAATATTGTGCCAAGCAGTGCTCCCAACAGTAATAGAGCTTCCCCCAGAGTGTCCCCATTAGGAATAGTACTTCCCCCGAGTGCTCCTATTAGGAATAGTGCTTACCTCAGAGTACCCCCATTAGTAATAAAGCTTCCCCAATATGCCCCTATTGGTAACGGTGCCTCAAAACATATCAGACAAAAAAAAAATGATTCACAGATAAAAAAAATTACAATACTGACCTAACTCCTGTTTTACATCACTTCCAACTTTGAGGTACAGGCCACAGGCCTCTTCTGGCCAGTGTCCTGAGCTGTTTGTGACCCGGCACACGCTGGCGTGATGATGTCATCGTGCTGCCCTGCGCGTTGACGTCATCACGCCACCCTGCTCCGTTCATCCGCATTGTTATAGGCTACAGCCTAAGTGGCCTATGGTGGTGAATGGCAGGGCAAGGAGCCATGTATGCTAGTACATTTTAGTTAAAAAATAAAATCCCCTATTGGAATAGAAAAAAATAAGAAGAAAAGTAAAAAACATACAAAGGCCCATTGTTTATAATAAATAAACTTTACTAAATATAAGTCCCAAAACTTTATAACAAAATGTATACCATTATTTATGATGATCAGTGTATGGCGTAATTTTTTTTAATAAAAACTGCAGCATAATTGCTTTGGATCTACATTTTTTCAAAAATAAAAATCAATATGAATTAAATGCTAATTTACATGTATAAAAAATGGCACCAACATAAAATACAACTCGTCTCGCAAAAAGCAAAGATGCAGTTCGTAGAATAAAAGATAAAAATTTTATGACCGTCATAATACATAGAGGAAAAATAAAAAAAAAATTCTGTTCCTCAAGGCTAAAATTGTTTCAATCCTCAAGGGGCTATAGCAGCCAAAGACCTGGAGATAATTTCACTTATCCAAACCAAATATTTCATTAATTTTTAAATCCAGGTGACAATCTGATTGTTTTGGACTAACAGGAATTGGTGCCACATATTTATTTGACTGAACTATAATTAATGATTGGTTCCTTGTTGATGTGGCAGTCATAGTTTATGGTGAAGACACTGCCCCATGAAGGAGAAGTGTAAGTGTATTTGTTATCGTTTTTGTCAAATTCTCAAAATGAGAAGATCATTAGGATGTTGAGAGTGCTTTTTGCTATTTTTCCAGTAATTCAATCAAAGAAGCAGGCAAAAAAAAAAACCAGCAATCTTCTTCAACCTAGCTATCTAAACGTTCAAATGTTTTCGGCATTTATCTTTATGCTCAGTACTTAGATTAAGCTGTAATATCTGACAAGATTTAGACACTAGTCAATATCAACTTTGTGTAAAGAATAATATTAACCTGCCTATAAATTACAAGGTTGTTTGAGGTTAAATTCTCAGGTGAGAGGGAAATAGCTGACCATGCCTGATAGTGGACATGTCTCCAAAATAAGGCTGCTCAAGAAATTAATATAAATCTACTGAAACCTTCTCACCATATTTTTGATGGCTTCCCATGACCCTGTAACCGGCACTGGCATGCTGAGTTGACCCAGAACCCTCGGGCTTATTTACTTAAGCGACCACACAGAAATCTTATAAAGGACACCTGCAAACTCTACGGAAACCATCAATCTACTGCGTATTTGGCTTGTACGACTGGTGAATGTACAAATGTCCCATGAGCGGCCAGGACTATGTGCAAAAAGTCCCTTCTGCCGTTATGCACTTGCCACAGTTATTACATTTGCGAGAATGACGGAAGTATGATGACTATCTTTAAATGGGACCCAGTACAGATAATAGTCTATGGGCCTCAGTCTTTCTCAGGGATCTTGCCTCCATGGAAGCATTTTGCAAAATAATCTTTCAAGCCAAGCAACTTTACTCTTTATGTGAGGACTCTACCAATGTCCTTCATTTTAGTTTAACATGTTTTGGCACCTCTACTCATCCATTGCTACTGTGCAGGTCTAGGGAAAGTTTCCTACTTCACTATCCTGATGACATACATGAATGAATATGGTAACTACTTGGCATCTGCTTGGTATCTGCACACTACTTATTTCCCAATGTTCCCTATTATTGTTCTTTTCTGCTTGTATAGTCTACTGTTTACATAGTTTCTATTGCTATACTGAGCAAAAAAATGTGGGAGTATCTTCTATATTTTATAAAGTTACCATTTCTTTGTAATCAGTTCAATATTGTCTCATGGAAGCAGACATTTATATATAAGGGCATTTATTGGATGCCCTAAAAAAAATAACAAATAAATAAATATATATATATATATATATATATATATATATATATATATATATATACAGTGGAGGAAATAAGTATTTGATCCCTTGCTGATTTTGTAAGTTTGCCCACTGTCAAAGTCATGAACAGTCTAGAATTTTTAGGCTAGGTTAATTTTACCAGTGAGAGATAGATTATATACAAAAAAAAAGAAAAGAAAATCACATTGTCAAAATTATATATATTTATTTGCATTGTGCACAGAGAAATAAGTATTTGATCCCCTACCAACCATTAAGAGTTCAGCCTCCTCCAGACCAGTTACACGCTCCAAATCAACTTGGTGCCTGCATTAAAGACAGCTGTCTTACATGGTCACCTGTATAAAAGACTCCTGTCCACAGACTCAATTAATCAGTCTGACTCTAACCTCTACAACATGGGCAAGACCAAAGAGCTTTCTAAGGATGTCAGGGACAAGATCATAGACCTGCACAAGGCTGGAATGGGCTACAAAACCATGAGTAAGACGCTGGGTGAGAAGGAGACAACTGTTGGTGCAATAGTAAGAAAATGGAAGACATACAAAATGACTGTCAATCGACATCGATCTGGGGCTCCATGCAAAATCTCACCTCGTGGGCTATCCTTGATCCTGATGAAGGTGAGAGCTCAGCCGAAAACTACACGGGAGAACTTGTTAATGATCTCAAGGCAGCTGGGACCACAGTCACCAAGAAAACCATTGGTAACACATTACGCCGTAATGGATTAAAATCCTGCAGTGCCCGCAAGGTCCCCCTGCTCAAGAAGGCACATGTACAGGCCCGTCTGAAGTTTGCAAATGAACATCTGGATGATTCTGAGAGTGATTGGGAGAAGGTGCTGTGGTCAGATGAGACTAAAATTGAGCTCTTTGGCATTAACTCAACTCGCCGTTTTTGGAGGAAGAGAAATGCTGCCTATGACCCAAAGAACACTGTCCCCACTGTCAAGCATGGAGGTGGAAACATTATGTTTTGGGGGTGTTTCTCTGCTAAGGGCACAGGACTACTTCACCGCATCAATGGGAGAATGGATGGAGCCATGTACCGTCAAATCCTGAGTGACAACCTCCTTCCCTCCACCAGGACATTAAAAATGGCTCGTGGCTGGGTCTTGCAGCACGACAATGACCCGAAACATACAGCCAAGGCAACAAAGGAGTGGCTCAAAAAGAAGCACATTAAGGTCATGGAGTGGCCTAGCCAGTCTCCAGACCTTAATCCCATCGAAAACTTATGGAGGGAGCTGAAGATCCGAGTTGCCAAGCGACAGCCTTGAAATCTTAATGATTTACAGATGATCTGCAAAGAGGAGTGGGCCAAAATTCCATCTAACATGTGGGCAAACCTCATCATCAACTACAAAAAAAACGTCTGACTGCTGTGCTTGCCAACAAGGGTTTTGCCACCAAGTATTAAGTCTTGTTTGCCAAAGGGATCAAATACTTATTTCTCTGTGCACAATGCAAATAAATATATATAATTTTGACAATGTAATTTTATTTTTATTTTTTTAATATAATCTATCTCTCACTGGTAAAATTAACTTAGCCTAAAAATTCTAGACTGTTCATGTCTTTGACAGTGGGCAAACTTACAAAATCAGCAAGGGATCAAATACTTATTTCCTTCACTGTATATATATATATATATATATATATATATATATAGATAGATATAGTGGATGCTATGGCACCTATTGTGTGTGCACTGTATTCTAATCATTGATTCTCAATATCCCCATAATCTCATCATATAGCATTGCAAACTCTTAGCAACATTAAATCTTTATATTCTCATGTAGCATTTCTATTAAAAGAATGTGTTTTACTGCGTGGGTAATGCTTACTATGGAATCTCAAGTTCTCATTTTGGTAATGTAATATTTCTTAAAATATGGAAATACCAGATATCAGCCACTTCAGCTAGGGTAACAAATAGTATCCAGGTCTAGAATCCAAGTGTGTATCCTGTCCTCTCGGTTGTAATGGACACGCTTGGAATGTCTCTCAATTATCTGTGCCAACTGGTGGGAGTAAACCGCTATTTATAGTAAAAAAGGAAGAGGAAGCGAAGAAAGTTACTAAAATGTTATAAAACTTAGATTATACTAGATCAATTAATATACCAGGGATGAAAATTCTACAGCTGAGTTTATGACATAGTGTGGTATTCTTGGAAAACTGCTAAATTGCTGCTTTTGCTCACGGTTACAGCACCTTCTAATATTGTGATTAGTCATTTCAATGCCAAAGATAACTTTGCAGCTTTCTTAAATGTGTTGGTTAACCGTTTCCCTATTTAAATTACTTGGGGGCTGCAAATATGATGGCGGTATTAATGCACAGAGCAGTTATACATATATAAGTGGTAATAATATTCACCCGAAACAGTGATGAAGTATTTGAGGTGTAAGAATAAATACACTCGGTTTAGGATAGTGGCAGATTGCATTTAGAAGTTTACTTATAGCCTTTAAAGCCATAATTTCCATCCTTAATACCATATAGGAACACCTCGAATATGATTTTCCCCTCCTGGAGAACATCTACAACTATTCCATACCTACTGTAAAAGTGATAGCTCTTGCTGTTGCTGTCTTCTCGGGAATACCAAACCAAGTTCAAAGGAACCCCAGTTGGGAAACATTAAAATTTAAAGTGTAAGTCTACTACATATATAAGTGAGGGAATTTCATATCCATATATACCTCTATTATTATATTCATACTATGTACCTCTTTTATTAGACACAGTAGGATCAAAATCTGCGTCACTGCTTCCCTGTTTAATTATCAGATTGCTCATGTTGTAACACATACTAATCCAATAGGATTTTCTGACATTGGACACAGAAAATGATGAGGTTATAGTGGATGGAGGTAAATGTTTATATAAAGCTTGATTTCCTCTTCCTCAGAATGAATAGAAGCTCAGGATTATAATTGAATATTTTAACAGACGCAGCTCAGTCCTAGCAACCACTGATTAAATTCTGTTAGCTCTATGACAGTTCTTTATTAACTTCATTAATTACAATACAGTCATTCGGAACAGTCTAGCAAGTGTAACTTGC
The DNA here is from genome assembly GCF_050947455.1 of Rhinoderma darwinii. Lineage (NCBI taxonomy): Eukaryota > Metazoa > Chordata > Amphibia > Anura > Rhinodermatidae > Rhinoderma > Rhinoderma darwinii. The sequence goes on from NC_134687.1 coordinate 121,853,047, forward strand.
AATTAAAAATCCAAAGCCAATGGAATAGATGTGCTTGCATCTCGAATTGGCCTGAACTTTATCATCTTAAACAGGTACATACTGGTAGGGTTTATGGAGCATTGTGGCTTTTGCTAAAAAAAATTCTAAGCAATGTTAACAACTGAAAATGTTCTATGTTGCTAAATTTGGTAAATGTCCACTATCTAACAAGTCAAGAAGTTTATAGGGACGGCATATAAATTGTTGGGTTCGAACATACTCATTTGATATCCTAGAAACCTCAAGAATATGTTTGGGCTTTAGGCTTTCTTATCGTATTTGGAGTGGAGTCTCAATTGTCAGGCCTTCACCAATAACCATTTCATGCCATTTCTAATGTCTATGACATAAAACACGTTTTATATCAGATTTTTTTAAAGTGTATCTTACTTAGTATATTAAAAGGGTAATTTACAATTAGAAAAAAATGTCTGTTTCTTTCCCAAAAACAGCGCTACTGTCACGGACTGTGCCTGGTATTGCAGCTCAAGGCCTTTCCAGTGAACAGGGCTAAGCTGCTTGCTTGTAATACCAGAATCACTCATCTTATACAACCCCTTTAACTTCAAAGCCATATAGTTGACTGGGTTTCTTTGATTCATTCTTCAGATATATCCTTACTCTTCAAGGTCTCTGACCTGCTCACCCCCTCAAAAACTCCTAGGTATTCAGTATACACATCTTTGTGACAAGCAACTCTGTTAGAGGCACTATCCTTCAAGGATTTGTATACTAATTACAGATTAGAAACAATTCTATTTTCGAATACCCTATTAGAGAATCCTGAGTTAATAGAGGGGGCCTCCGCTCAGGACCCTCAACTATTAGCCAGAGGGCAGAGCAAACAACGTCTCTTGCTCTGGAAGAACCGGCACATATATGCATCTCATAGATAGCCTGTGGATTTCACTGGAAACTAAGTAATGATTTATTTCTCCTGTGGTGGCACTGCAGGGAAATTAAACATTTGCTGCTGACTTCCCCCACAATTTACAGATAATCGCTGGAGGTACCAGCAATGGAACAACTTGTGATCAGTTTTTAAGGGGACGCTTCCAACTAGAAGGGATTTCCAAAGCAGGCAACCCCTTTAATGTTGATTTTAATGGAAGGCCTGTTACTACTTTAGGCTAGGGCAATTGATGACTGCAATAACAAAAATAAATCCAATAACTGTTTAAAGGGGTTTCCGGGACTTTGATATTGATGACCAATCCTTAGAATAGGTCATCAATATCAGATCTGTGGAGGTCCAACGTCGGGCACCTTACCGATAAGCTGATTGAAGTGGGCAAGCGCTGTGGCCTCTTCATTGTTTACCAGACACATTTGGTGGCTGTGCCTGGTACGACAGTTAAGTCCCCTTGACTTTAATGGGACTGAGCTGCAAAGGGCAGGCACAGCCACTGCCAAATGTACGGAACTGTGTCTGGTAAACAATAAAAAGGTTGTAGTGCATGCGGATCCCCACGGATCTGATATTGATAACCTATCCTATGGATAGGTCCTCAATATTAAAATTATGGAAAGCCCCCTTAAACAAACTTTTTTATGGTTTAATAGTTTTATGGTTTAATAGTTTTAAACAAACTTTTGCTCAGCAGTTATGGGAAGGACTCCCAGAATTCTATTCTACTTCCTTGCCATGAACAATGGCGTAAGAAGTAGCTAATTGGCCAATATTTCATACGTGAGACATGTTTATGTTCTCCGTTGCTGATTTGATCAGAATTCTTTAATTTATCATTGCTTGCTCTTTTTATTTTTAAGAATAAGGAGACCTTAAACGTTATGGACAACTTTGACCACATTTTTTTTACTGAATTTCCCATTTTAGATTCGGCAGCATGCATGTAATAAGATACAATACAAGCTGCTCGATCCTGTTCTTTGCTCATTCTATCAGACAGCTCTCTCTTGGGTTAGTCTGCAGATCCTTTCTCTCCACTCAGAAAGCTAACCTAACCTAAAATCCTATTTGATTTGTGTTTATTCGTGGTTAGATTAGCGTTCTGAAGAGGAGAGAGATGGGCTGCAGATTAAGCCATCAGAGAGCCATCTGGCGGAATGAGCAAAGAACGGGATCTAGCAGCTTGTATTGTATCATATTACATGCAAGCTGTAGAAGCCAAACAGGAGAACATTTTTTTTATGAAAAGAACAATTGCAAATCTGTTTTATTTGTAAAAGCACATGCAATAATAATAATAATAATAATAATAATAATAATAATAATAATAGTAATAATAATAATAATAATATTAATAATAATAATGAAAAATGTGTCCAAAGACAACTGCTAAATGAAAATCTTAATTTTTTTTGTTTAAATCCATATATTTTTTATCATATCAGTGACTTAAGATATTAAATGGAACACAGATAATTGAATTTAACTTCACATCTGAAGACACTTTTCTTCTACTTAATAAAACGGTAGATTTCCATTAAGGTTAACTGTAGGATTTATATGCATCCTACCATTATGATCTTTAAAGTTTAATGGTAAATACGGCTTTATGTGGCACTGAAATGTACTAAATAGGATGTCATTCGTCCTACTGGGCACGATAAAATACTTTCTTCGTATTCATCTGCATGGGATATTTGGAAAAGTTAAATAAAGCTTTGGAAGATCCTATGTCTTTCAAAAGTATGAGTTACCAGGTAACAAGGTCTGTGGATTTGTAAAATGTTGATTTGAACAAATTTTTTTAGCTGCTACACGGTCTTTAAATTGATAAGTTGAAAAGTACTTTAAAACGTATCTTTATTACTTCATTGATGGAATGGCTGGATACTTTCTTGGTGCTATACAGGTTGGAGAAGATGTTGGCCCAAGCCAGGACAAGACAGATAATCTGTTTGAGACATACTCTGTACATTAATACTATTAAACCATAAAAAGTGCCTGTATGTATTTGTATGTTTTTGCCTAAATCATGTTAGAATGATATAATAAATATATTCTCAATATAACTTACACTGTGATCCTTCTGAATTTCAATTGTATACCTAAAACAAAATGGCTGCTCATGAATATTAACTTTGGTCTCCACCCTTTTAGAATACATGATTTAGCAGCTTTTTCTACAAGCTAATTGATGATTGGCCTCTCACTTCTTTTAAACATTTAATCTAATTGGTAAAAGCCATGACTGAAGCTCCAGTCTTCAGAGATAGACACAACCTTTCGACTCAGTACTAGAAAAAAAACGGAAAAACAGCTCAACAGGACCCTAAATAAGTAAGAGGCTTAGTTTAATTGAAAACTGAACTGAGAATTTATTGAAATATAAAATTGAGCATAACTCAACAAACCGTGACAGATGTTTTTTTTAGATCGATAGCTCACTTAAAGGGAAACTGAGCATATTTTCATATTTAGTAAAATCGACCAATTAGGGACAATATTTCTTTCATTCTCCCCCAAAGGTGCTATGTACACTAGGTCCTTAACACCACAAGTAATAACTACTGCTGCTGCATGTAAATTGGCTGTACAGCAAAAGTTACCAAAATAATGCCTCCCTTCTCTTAGTAACATCCGTCAGTGCTCTGCAACTATTGGCTGAAGCTGCACCACACTGACTTCATGCTCTGCCCACCTAAAACTTGTATTTTGGCGACCAGAGTAAAAGAAAAAATGACCCTGGTATGTTAAATGATCCAAGTAGGTCCATTTTGAAGGTGTATTCCAGTAGAGCCCAGTAGGTGCATTTTAAATGGCTATTTTAATCAATCCTAGTAGGCACATTTTAATGGGGTATTCCACATCCAGCAAGTGACAGCATATCAGGGGTGGGAGTCCAATGACAGGGAATGGTGCAGAATTGCAGTACCTGCCTAGTGACTTGATGTCAGTCGCGTTGTGCAGAAATAAGTTCAGAAAGTCTCATGGTGCTCCACAGGGACCCTTTTAGTTTTAGCAATTGTGGGAGTTCCAGTGGTCAAACTCCGACCAATCAGCAATTGATATCATATCATACAGATATGCTATCACTTGCTATGAATGTAATAGCCCTATGATGTATATGAGGTATAGTGACTTGTGCTTCCTTAAGACTTAAAAAACATTAGTTTTCCCTCTGGATACATATTATATAGGTAAAACCTAATATAAACATTATGTTATATAACTTGTCTATACATTATTAAAATGTACAGTATATTCTATAATCTGTACAACAGATTCATATTACCAAACCAATGTTAAAAAGAATAAAACATAAATGCAAAATGCTTTAGTGATCTACAATTGACTTTGCAATCTGAAATTAACGCAAATATGACATAACACCACATGATAAATTATCCAAATATATGTTCAAATAGCTACCTTGATAACAACCAATGCAAACTTTTTCAAACTTCTATAAATTAAAGGGCCCATTAGATCTGCAGGGGCCCACCATTGGACCATCAGAGTCTTCTCCCCGATAACTGGTGGAATTGACTTTTCTTTTTCCATTATTCCTTTGAGAATATAAGAATATACAGTAAGAACCCTCTCATAGAGGTCTTCGAGAAGGATCATATAAAAAAGCTCATAATGAAATAAACAGCAAAGTTTTATGTATTAATATCTGTGTTTTATTATCTTATTACTGATATTTGCTTACATCTGTAGTGTAAACCGGGAAGCAGATGTTTTGTCAGTGACAGTACCAATATATGAATGGAAAAAATAGCAATGGTCTGCTTTATTTCTACAGAAAGACAGTATTTAGAAAGAAATTGAAAGTCATTATGACATTTTTCTGTTTGATTCCATTGTATTATTCTCCTGGCAGTACCATGAAATCCTCACAAAGACTCTTAGAGAGTGCAAAGTGTCTGTGTATTGCTGTAGAGTAGACAGAACGACATTGATCGATTTATTGAACAGGTGCTCAATGATATTTGATATTATAAACTTTTGGTTTATAATCTTTATTCAATACAATTATTTACACTATTTGATTAACTCATCTATTACATTTAGATTGATCCTGTAACCTATAGTAGTAATTAGTGATTTTTATTGCAGCCTACATTTGCCTACAGTGCTATGGCAAGTTTTACGGTTTGATGCATAAATCGCGCTGTTTTCATGCTGCGATTCTCCTCTGCACTAGGCAGATAGAATTCGCAAGCGGAAACGCAAGATAAATTGACAGGCTACAGACTTTAAAATCCGCACCGCAGCTCAATTTACGTGCAGGAAAATACTGCAGCGTGTACATGAGATTTCCTGGAATCTAATTGTCTATGCTGGTACTGTATTACGCTGCGGTTTTGCTGTAGGCAAATAGGCACGACAAAACCGCACATAATAAGCATCGTGTGCATTGACCCTTAAAACTGCGTGATTATGGATTAAAAGAGTGACTTAGCACTTCAGTCACATTGGTTTATTTGGCACTGCATCTTGTGTGGTCCACAGTGTAAGTACGTTAATCATTTAATTTCCTGATACAAAAATAGTGTTTATATCAATTGTGAATGGAGTTATAAGGATGTTCAGAGTTATTATAGGGACACTGGGTCTCGTGACAACCAAGCAGCTCATTCTTTTAATTTCTTACCTGAATTCGAAAAATTTAATTTTGATCGTAGATTCTGATTATTTACCATAAGGCTGGGTTCACACGAGCACATTAACGTCCGTAATAGACGGACGTATTTCGGCCGGAAGTCCCGGACCGAACTCAGTGCAGGGAGCCGGGCTCCTAGCATCATAGTTATGTACGATGCTAGGAGTCCCTGCCTCTCCGTGGAACTACTGTACCGTACTGAAAACATGATTACAGTACGGGACAGTTGTCCTGCAGAGAGGCAGGGACTCCTAGCGTCGTACATAACTATGATGCTAGGAGCCCGGCTCCCTGTACTGAGTTCGGTCCGGGACTTCCGGCCGAAATTCGTCCGTCCATTACGGACGTTAATGTGCTCGTCTGAACCCAGCCTAAGGCCCAGTGTCCGTGATACCAATGAAATTCTTGAACACAGGCGTAAGAAGTGTTATCATAAGAATACAGGAGTTCTTCTCTTCTGCAGCCTGTGACTTCAACAGCTGAAAACTGTATGCAAGAAAAATATGTTTACAAATGTTTTTACATTGGAAAAACTCACCAAAGGGGCTTATAAGCAGTTCTCCTTTAAAGTCTTAAACTTTAGCGCTACAGTATATTCAGAAGTTTAAATCTTTTCTTTATATTAAAAAGGTATTCTAATCTTGTAACGTTACGGCATTTCGCTAGCATATTCCATAACATTATAAGATAATTCTGAGAACGAAAAACCAAGATCCTTTTAGCATTTCTCCAGTGCAACATCTCTCCCGGCCACCCGATGTGGAGCTTACTAAGCAATTTCAATTTTGCAAATGTCTAAAATACGTATACCGTACATGAAAAAAGAAATACACAAAAAGTATGCACACCCACAACAATTGACATGAAAACATAAACTTTATTGTGTCCTCCACCATGTAATACATCCAAAGAGCAAAACAGGTTAAAAACACTTAAATCTTGTACATCTAATGGGGTATTGTAGTTTTGTCTTTGCGTTTCACATTATTTATTTGTTATGCACGGAGCACTATCAATTTGCACAGCACTTTCTCTATCCTCTAGCTCTTTTTTGCACTGGCTGGGTAATATACATCATGCATATATCTAAATTTTCTTTGAGGCGACTTTGTCCTTTTATTGGATATTTTTTGGACTACACTCATTGGATCTTGTGAAACCTTTTTAGAGGTCAATGCTAATAGGGGTCAAGTTATATAGTGATTTTTAAATGTTTTTAACCTGTTTTTCTTTTTTGAAGTATCGCTTCATGCAGAAAATAATAATGTTTATATTTTCAAGTCATTCTTTGTAGGTGTGCCCACTTTTTTTTTGGTTGTTGCTTTTTTTCCATGTATGACATTGCAGCTCAGAAGCAGATGTTCTGTAACACATGCTGTTTTATTCCCGGTGCTTGTGTGGTGCTCTTTCCTCAATTAATTCAATGGGAAAACTACATGTAAAAAAATGCAATTGTGTTGTTTACATGCACTGCCACAAGTCTTTTGTATTTGTGGGGGGACGTAGCCCAGAGCCAAGATGGCTTAGACTGGCAGCATGGGTGCTGCGAGTCTCCTGGGTTGCTCTCTCAGGGGTACTGTGTTGCAGCGGCACTGGTTGCCATGCAATACTGCACTTGATAGAGTAGGGACCCACTTAAAAGGGGGTGCCGTGAAGTGGCAAGTGGTCTTATACAGTTTGATCAAAATGTAAACTAAGAACCCCATGTTCATACGTTTTTAAATTTTGCTGAGCCGCAATAGATCAAGTATATTAAAGTGGATGTGCGGTCCAGGTTTTCTTCTCTCCCGTTGTGAAAACCATACAATGATATCTTTTCTATTATGCAAAATCAAACTCTAATATTCCGTTTCGAGTAACCAATGCAATTTGTTGATTAAGGTGAATGTCCACTTTCCAACACCATGCCATTTAAAGGTCTTTAAAATTCTGTGCTGATTACATAGTAAAAGCTCTGTTTTTCTGTTACAGATTTCAAATCCTCTGCAATAAAAAAATTAAACTTTTACTGCCTGCAGCCACCACAAGGGGAGCACATGAGCTTACTGCATACACATTGATTACTGAGTTTAATGTATAAACAGTATGCAGTATCCATCCCTGGTGCTGGGGCAGCCAAATGTTTTTCACTTAATTTAATATTTTTGCAGGGTATTTTGAACTCTGTACCAGAAAAATGGAGCTCTAGTAGCAATAAAAGTACATTGGGGAATTAATGAGCACTGAATTTGGGACCTTTTTAGATGAAAAAAACTTAAATGGCAGACATTTACTTTGAGTAATAGAACAAATGTTATTCATAAAGTGTAGACAATTTCTAGATGACCTAAATGAATGTTCTTTTAATATGTTACAGCAATTGAAGTTTGTCCTAATTGGTTATATCTCATCTACAATATGTTATAAAGGATCAGACTACACTGGCCATAGTTCTGAATACTTTTTTGTGATCCTGATGTTCGCAGACTAAATTCTTCTAAAAATGTTTCTAATCATTTAGCTTATAACAATGTCCTACAAATTCGTAGCAATAAACCTAATCTGTACTGCCGGAAACAATTTCTCCATGCAGCACTCGTATAAAAATAATTTATAGGTTTTATTCTAGACATGTACATTTTAATGTAGGTAAGTATGTGTAGCTTATAAAACTGCCATTAACAATAGGAAACTCATATGAACAGTAGGAAATTCAGTTGAAAAATATATTTTATGCAGAGAACCACAATATTTAATAATTGTGTTAGGGACACACTTCGCCTACCTGGATTTTATGGAGGAAATTGATAGGACCATATTCTGTAAAGTAAAAACATTTGTGTAATGCTTAGCTCTGTGTTACGGCTAATATTAAGCTATTTATATAAGTATATAGTTTGTTTTATAGCAGTGCAGTGGGTTTAAATACATTTTTAATATGTTTTATATAGCTGGAAAAATATTATGCCATTTTTCATGTAATAGAGTTCCTTTTGTGCAGATCAGGTGCAAGAGTAGAACTTCTCTATGAAGTAAGGGCACCTTGACACGTGGCGGAATTGCTGTGGAATTCCGCTGCGGACAGTCCGCAGTGGAATTCTCCAACCTCCGTTTTTTACATTTGTTTCTATACATTTTTAGGCAAGTTAGTTCAGACGTTGCGGAAAGCTCTGTTGCGGACCATAGGCTGCGGTGAAGAATTTTCAGTCCGCAGCATGCACTGCCTGTTGCGGTGAAGAAGCGGAATTTCACTGCGTACTTCAGCCTTTGCAATGCAAAAACTGAAATCTGTGGCAAGTCCGCTGGGTTTTCTGCAACGTCTGAATTATCTGTCAAATAGGCAAATGTTGGTGCAGATTAGTTGCGTAATTGCCCCAAATCTGCAGCAACATTTGCAGCGGAAAAATTCCGGCACGTCTGAACTGAATTTTTCAAATGTTGGTGCAGATTTTCCGCTTCTTCGCAACAGAAAGTGCATGCTGCGGACTGAATATGGTCCGCAGCGGAGTTTTCCGCAACGTCTGAACTAACTTGACAAAAAATGTATAGAAACAAATGTAAGAAACGGCCACTGGAGAATTCCACTGCGGACTGTCCGCAGTTGAATTCCACAGCAATTCCGCCACGTGTGAATGTGCCCTAAATTTCCAATGTATTAATGGGGAGAGCCCTGCCCCCACCTCTCTTCACATTTGAGTGACATCAGTCACTGTTGAGCGAGAGCAGGGTGAAAGCAGCGCTCTTCTTATAAATACATCAGATCTTTCTACAGGTTTATCAGACAAATGGCACAATATTTTCTTTGTGCCGTTTGTCATAGTATAAGTATACATTCAAACCTGTACTTATAATATGCAATAATGAACACAGAAGAAAGTATGTTACAGATGGATTTGAAAAAGTCAGAGGATTGAGTAGGGAAGGGACACATGAGGTTTTACAGTAAAACATATAAAAGTATCCACTTGAAACAGGACAAGATATGTCACCATTAAATACTAAATAGGAAAACACTGGGTAAAATTGACATAGAAAAGGTCTTGGGGACATTAGCCAATAGTATAATGAACTTTAACAACCAGTGCCAGACAGCTGCTGCAAAGGCAAATAAGATAATTGGAAATATCAAACGTATTCTTCGTGGTTGTTTTCTACTTCATAAATTTGCGGGTTAAATTAAGAGCCTTGCTCTTACCCATATGGTGCTTTATTACCAATTTATTGTACCATATTATTTTATTATTTTACATGCTTTGTAAGTATACAGGTTTCTAGTATAACAGGGTGTTAGACAACCTACAACTCATCAGATATGTTGCTTTAGTATAGACTCGATCATAAATGATTTAATAGGTTATTCAGAAACAGCCGATCAGTCGCCAGTTTTTATCAATGTGGTCATATTTTCACAATAAAAGCAAATGCCTGTGTCACATATGTAAAGGATCTGCCAGGCACTGCGGGGTTAACTCCCAGAACTTATCAGTCAGCACCTGAGAATACATCCCTGAGACTGACTCCTGCTTCCACCATTCAGGCTGGCAGGCTTAGGAGTGGGAGAGCCTATCGTAACCTGGCCAGACTCAGCTAGCTCCCGCCCTCGGTCTATTTAAGCCTGCACTTCCTGTCCCTCGGTGCTTGTTATTGCTTTGGTTTCCTTCCTTGTGGTTCCTGGCCCAGCTACAGCTCCTGCTATTTTTGATCCTGCTCCATACCGACCCTGGCTTACCGACTACTCTTCTGCTTTTCGTTTTGTACCTCGCACACTCCTGGCTTGACTCGGCTCGTTCACCACTCTGGTTGCTCACGGTGTTGCCGTGGGCAACGGCCCCTTTTCCTTGCTTGTGTTCCTTGTATGTTTGTCGTGTTTGTCGTGCACTTACTGAGCGCAGGGACCGCCGCCCAGTTGTACCCCGTCGCCTAGGGCGGGTCGTTGCAAGTAGGCAGGGACAGAGTGGCGGGTAGATTAGGGCTCACTTGTCCGTCTCCTTACCCCCTGCCGTTACATAATAACAAGCCCATACCTAGTCTACCCCTGGTCCCTGACACCACTATGGATCCCCGTGAGACCCTGGCTCAGCAAATGCAGGGACTCTCCCTACAGGTCCAGGCCCTGGCTCAGAGGGTCAACCAGCCTGATGCTACCCTGGTAGTTCCCCGCACCGCACCTCTTGAACCCCACCTCAAGTTGCCCGACCGGTTCTCAGGGGACCGGAGGACTTTTCTCTCCTTTCGGGAGAGTTGTAGGCTTTACTTTCGTTTAAAGCCTCATTCCTCAGGTTCTGAGAGCCAGCGGGTGGGTATAATTATGTCCCGGCTCCAGGAAGGGCCCCAAGAGTGGGCCTTCTCCTTGGCTCCTGACGCCCCTGAACTTTCCTCCGTTGATTGTTTCTTTTCTGCTCTCGGACTTATTTATGACGAGACTGACAGGACTGCCTTTGCCGAGAGTCAGCTGGTGACCTTAAGTCAGGGTAAGAGACCTGTTGAGGAGTATTGCTCTGACTTTCGGAAGTGGTGCGTAGCTTCTCGGTGGAATGACCCTGCCTTAAGGTGCCAGTTTAGGTTGGGTCTGTCGAATGCCCTGAAAGACCTGCTAGTTAGCTATCCCTCTTGTGACTCCCTAGACCAGGTTATGGCTTTAGCGATACGACTTGACCGACGTCTCAGGGAACGACAACGTGAACGTTTATGTGTTTTCTCCTCCGACTCCCCCATGATGCCTCCCGAAGCTCCGTTGCTTCGTTCCTCCCCGAAAGATTCAGAGATACCTATGCAACTCGGGGCCTCCGTGTCCCCCCAACAACGTAGAGAATTCCGCAGGAAGAATGGTCTCTGCTTCTACTGTGGGGACGACAAGCATCAAGTGAACAACTGTCCTAAGCGTAAGGTTGCAGCCAGAGAACTTCCGCGTCTAAGTGATCATCGGGGAGGTCACTTGGGCGCACAGGTATTTCCCGTAAATATGAAACGTACTAAGATCTTGCTTCCCTTTCAGGTCTCTTTTGGTGGTAGGTCTGCTACCGGCAGTGCTTTTGTGGATTCAGGGTCCTCTACTAATATCATGTCTGTGGAATTTGCTATGTCCCTTGCTATGCCTCTTATTGATTTGCCTAAACCTGTCCCGGTAGTGGGTATCGACGCCACTCCTCTTGCTAATGGTTATTTTACACAGCATACCCCTGTTTTTGAACTCCTTGTTGGCTCCATGCATTTGGAGCAATGCTCTGTACTGTTGATGCAGGGATTATCGTACGATTTGGTGCTAGGTCTTCCCTGGTTGCAGTTGCATAATCCTACGTTTGACTGGAATACTGGGGAGCTAACCAAATGGGGTAATGAATGTTGTACGTCATGTTTTTCTGTTAATTCTATTTCTCCCCCTAAGGAGGCGAATACGCTACCCGAGTTTGTTCAGGACTTCGCTGATGTTTTCTCTAGGGAGGCCTCCGAAGTGTTACCTCCTCATAGAGAATACGATTGCGCTATCGAATTGGTACCAGGAGCTAAGCTTCCTAAGGGTAGGATATTTAATCTTTCTTGTCCCGAACGTGAAGCTATGAGAGTGTATATCCAGGAATCCCTGGCCAAGGGTTACATTCGTCCCTCTTCTTCTCCGGTAGGTGCTGGCTTCTTCTTCGTGGGGAAGAAGGATGGTGGTCTTAGGCCATGCATTGACTACCGTAGCCTGAATAAGGTCACGGTAAGGAACCAGTATCCCCTTCCTTTGATTCCTGATCTCTTTAATCAGGTTCAGGGGGCCCAATGGTTTTCTAAATTGGATCTACGGGGGGCGTATAACCTTATTCGCATCAAAGAGGGGGATGAGTGGAAGACTGCGTTTAACACGCCCGAAGGCCATTTCGAATACCTCGTCATGCCCTTTGGGTTGTGTAATGCCCCTGCGGTCTTCCAGAATTTCATAAATGAGATTTTGAGAAATTACCTGGGGATTTTTCTGGTAGTGTACCTTGATGACATACTGGTGTTTTCCAAGGACTGGTCCTCCCACGTGGAGCATGTCAGGAAGGTGCTCCAGGTCCTTCGGGAAAATAAACTGTTTGCCAAAACCGAAAAATGTGTGTTTGGGGTACAGGAGATTCCATTTTTGGGTCAAATCCTCACTCCTCATGAATTCCGCATGGACCCCGCCAAGGTTCAGGCTGTGGCGGAATGGGTCCAACCTGCCTCCCTGAAGGCGTTACAGTGTTTTTTGGGATTTGCTAATTATTACAGGAGATTTATTGCTAACTTCTCGGTCATCGCTAAGCCCCTTACGGACCTCACTCGCAAAGGTGCTGATCTCCTCCACTGGCCTCCTGAGGCTGTCCAGGCTTTTGAGGTCCTTAAGAAGTGCTTTGTCTCGGCCCCGGTGCTGGTTCAGCCCAACCAAATGGAGCCATTTATCGTGGAAGTTGACGCATCTGAGGTGGGAGTGGGGGCTGTCTTGTCCCAGGGTACCAGGTCCCTCACCCATCTCCGCCCCTGTGCCTACTTCTCCAGGAAGTTTTCGCCAACTGAAAGTAACTATGATATTGGCAACCGCGAACTCTTAGCCATTAAATGGGCATTTGAAGAGTGGCGCCACTTCCTGGAGGGGGCTAGGCACCAGGTAACGGTCCTTACCGACCACAAGAATCTGGTGTTCCTAGAATCTGCCCGGAGGCTAAACCCGAGACAAGCTCGATGGGCGTTATTTTTTACCAGATTCAATTTTTTGGTTACCTATAGGGCTGGGTCTAAAAATATTAAGGCTGATGCACTGTCGCGTAGCTTCATGGCCAGCCCTCCTTCGGAGGAAGATCCTGCTTGTATTTTGCCTCCAGGTATAATCATTTCCTCGATCGATTCTGATTTAGTCTCTGAAATTGCTGCTGATCAAGGTGCAGCTCCCGGGAACCTTCCTGAGAACAAGCTGTTTGTTCCCCTGCAATTCCGGCTAAGGGTACTTAGGGAAAATCATGACTCCGCTCTATCTGGCCATCCAGGCATCCTGGGTACCAAACACCTCATTACCAGAAATTATTGGTGGCCTGGGTTGCCTAAAGACGTTAAGGCCTACGTCGCCGCTTGTGAGGTTTGTGCTAGGTCCAAGACTCCCAGGTCCCGACCAGCGGGCTTACTGCGTTCGTTGCCCATTCCCCAGAGACCTTGGACACATATCTCCATGGATTTTATCACCGATTTGCCTCCATCCCAAGGCAAGTCGGTGGTGTGGGTGGTGGTGGACCGCTTCAGTAAGATGTGCCACTTTGTGCCCCTCAAGAAACTACCCAACGCCAAAACGTTGGCTACCTTGTTTGTCAAACACATCCTGCGTCTCCATGGGGTCCCTGTCAATATTGTTTCGGACAGAGGGGTACAATTTGTTTCATTGTTTTGGAGAGCCTTCTGTATGAAGTTGGGGATTGATCTGTCCTTCTCCTCTGCCTTCCATCCTGAAACCAATGGCCAAACGGAGAGGACTAATCAGTCCCTAGAACAATACTTAAGGTGTTTTGTCTCTGACTGTCAATTTGATTGGGTCTCTTTCATTCCCCTCGCCGAATTTTCCCTTAATAACCGGGTCAGTAACTCGTCTGGGGTCTCTCCTTTTTTTTGTAATTTTGGGTTTAATCCACGGTTCTCCTCCGTTTCACCTGGTAGTTCCAACAATCCTGAGGTAGAGGTCGTTCATCGGGAACTGTGCACAGTCTGGGCCCAGGTTCAGAAAAACCTAGAGGTGTCCCAGAGCGTACAAAAAACTCAGGCTGATAAAAAACGTTCTGCTAACCCCCTGTTTATGGTCGGGGATCTGGTGTGGTTGTCATCTAGGAACTTGCGTCTCAAGGTTCCGTCCAAGAAGTTTGCTCCCCGGTTTATTGGGCCGTATAAGGTCATTGAGGTCCTCAATCCTGTCTCCTTCCGGCTGGAGTTACCCCCGTCTTTTCGGATACACGACGTGTTTCATGCCTCCCTCCTCAAACGCTGCTCCCCGTCCTTGGCTCCCTCGAGGAGACCTCCTGTTCCCATCCTCACCCCGGAGGGGGTGGAATTCGAGGTGGCCAGGATTGTGGACAGCAAGATGGTCCAAGGCTCCCTCCAGTACCTGGTCCATTGGAGAGGATACGGGCCCGAGGAGAGGACTTGGGTACCCGCCCGGGATGTTCACGCTGGGGTATTGGTCAGGAGGTTCCACCTGCGTTTCCCCAGTAAGCCAGGTCCACTTAGAAAGGGTCCGGTGGCCCCTCATAAAAGGGGGGGGTACTGTAAAGGATCTGCCAGGCACTGCGGGGTTAACTCCCAGAACTTATCAGTCAGCACCTGAGAATACATCCCTGAGACTGACTCCTGCTTCCACCATTCAGGCTGGCAGGCTTAGGAGTGGGAGAGCCTATCGTAACCTGGCCAGACTCAGCTAGCTCCCGCCCTCGGTCTATTTAAGCCTGCACTTCCTGTCCCTCGGTGCTTGTTATTGCTTTGGTTTCCTTCCTTGTGGTTCCTGGCCCAGCTACAGCTCCTGCTATTTTTGATCCTGCTCCATACCGACCCTGGCTTACCGACTACTCTTCTGCTTTTCGTTTTGTACCTCGCACACTCCTGGCTTGACTCGGCTCGTTCACCACTCTGGTTGCTCACGGTGTTGCCGTGGGCAACGGCCCCTTTTCCTTGCTTGTGTTCCTTGTATGTTTGTCGTGTTTGTCGTGCACTTACTGAGCGCAGGGACCGCCGCCCAGTTGTACCCCGTCGCCTAGGGCGGGTCGTTGCAAGTAGGCAGGGACAGAGTGGCGGGTAGATTAGGGCTCACTTGTCCGTCTCCTTACCCCCTGCCGTTACAACATAGTTTATTTTCTTCACTTCTTAATACAAAAAGGCAAAAAGATCAGATTGCTTTTACTTTTTAGTGGTTTTATGGTGACTGGCATGTGGCTTGCATTTATGTAAAATAGCTTTCTTGTATTTTTAATTGAATAAAAATCAGTGTATGAAAACTTTGACACATTTCATCCCAAGTCCTTTGTGGTATCACAAACTGAAGCCTGAAGGAATACAATCTGAAAGACGCATACTGTTAATTCTCCAGTCATGTCTGAGCACAGCAGGGACCAATAACTGTGTTATATTGTGTGTGCTATCTAACTGGTCGTCATCTGCACAAAGTCATGAAAAGACTATTAAAGAATGTTTGATTCCCTTTGTCTTCCTCCAGGTATTAAATTAACATCTTCAGCAAAATAGTTTTAGTTTAATTTAGTCTGTGATAAGGTTTAAAAAAGTTTTATTTCAATTATGTTATACCTGTATCCATAGTATTACATTGGCTGTAATAAGTATCCAGATTATCTAATTTGTAGCATTTGGGTTTCATTCTAAATGTATTTAGAGGTTTTGTCAAACTTTTTTACAAAAAATATGAATCAATATTTATCACCTATGCAAAGGATAGGTGATAAATATCTGATCGGTGGGGGTCCGACCACTGGGACACCCACCGATCATGAGAATCCTGTGGATAGCTGATAAATATTGATTATGATAAAACCCCTATAAATATGGATTTGAATGTTGTGGTGGAAACCAGCTTAAGACAACATCAGTCCTTAAAGTATTCAATTACATATTGATATTAGTAATTTCCCTCACCTGATGCTCTGGTCAGCATCAGACTGGGATACCTTCGGCCCACCTGATGAAATTATTCTGAAGGTCCATCCACCATTTGTAAAAGACATGTGCCTGTCCACTTTAATTGTATTGTAATCTTTGATGTTCTTATTGCACACACAGGACATATTATTAATAAGGTATATGTCATGTATTTTATTACAAATAATTAAAGTGTATGCAGCAATCCTCGTGTATACACTCTACTTTGGTATAAGCTACAACTTACCCTGTTGAACTAGTCTTCCAACTAGAATAAAAAAATTTGGCTTCATATTTCCATAAGTAAATCTGATCTGGACTAGACACTCATTCTTTGCTCGAAATGTAATAATCCAATTTTTTTTTAGCTATTTTTTACTTTTAAATTCTAATATAATACATTAATGCTGGCCAATATTTTAAACTTATACTTTGATAAATCTACACTTATTTAAAGAGATGCTTATACCATAAACTTTCAAGACATGTAATAACGGATAAACCAGTAGGGTTCCATCAATGTCATGTATTGACCATGCATGCCATCTCCGTTGAGATTAATCCGGAAACTGGTTTTCGTCAATCTGTTTTGTTGAAGTAGCCGTGCGCCATATATCATGGTATTGCCAGGACACGTCCATTCTTGATATGCATAACAGGCATATGTTACTAGAGAATAAGTTACCAGTTGTCGCTTTCTTCCGCCAGCTGTGCATTATGTATTTAATACGAATATTCACAATTTCTATTTACAATGTAGTAATAATTAATAATGAAACTATAATAGGCACGCAAGGCAGACATCTTTTAAACCTTTGAGTGTTTCAGTTAGCGTGACATCTGTCTTCACTGAACATACGTTTTTATTTTGAAGCTTTTTGTGTCTACACATTAAAGTCTCAAATAAACACAGTAAATGAATATAAGCCATTATGAAGAGGCTGTTTTTCATTAGCACTTAGTGTGATGCTAGCATAAAACTGAGGAAAGAATGTGGGAACTGCCCAAGATATTAGTGATCAGTACTCTGCTGCAGAGCTGTTTTTTTCACATGCTAATATGAAAACAAAAACAAGTGGTTTTTTGTTAAAGGAAGTTTGTCACCAAGTTTATGCTGCCCACAGATAGGGCCAGAAATCATGATTCCAGGGTCACTTACTTGGCAATGATCTGTAGTTTCTCCTGAAGTTCGTATTTATGAGCAGTGGCTAACCCCTCCCACCCGCCACTGATTTACATCTTTCTCCCCATACTGTGCATAGGAAGAAAGCTGCCAATCAGCGTCGAGGTGGGCAAGGCTAGCCGCTGCTTATAAATATCGAGGACTATATTGGCAGCTTTCTCCTTATGCACAGTATGGAGAGAAAACTGTTAATCATCAGAGGGTTGGAGGGGCTAGTCGCAGCTAATGAATACGGACTGCAGGAGATAAACAGTGATTTATTGAAAACTACAGCTTATTGCCAAGTAAGTCACCCAGCGCTGGAATCACTACTTTATGGTGCCCCCAGATAGGGCAGCATAAACCTGGTGAGTTTCCCTTTAAGAATAGTATAAAAATTGAGAGCAGATGGTCTACATTCAGGATTCTCTCAAGATTTGTAACAAACACAGGAAAATATATTAGTTCTGCCATACTTGTCACTGGCATCAATTGCCACACTATGATTGCCCAGTAATAATTTTTCCTCAACTCTATAGAGTTGTTTACAATTTTGAAAATTCTAATAAAAACTGAACTGAATTTTATTATATATACAGTATCATATAAAAACTTATGATAACTGTGAATAAATCACTTTCAGAGTCAAAGGCTTTAAACCCTTAGGCCTCATGCACACTTCAGTTTTTTCCTTCAGGGCGCTATCCGTTTTTGTCACTGATAGCACCCTGAACCCATTTATTTCAATGGGGCCATGCACACTACAGTTTTTTTGACGGTCCCGTTGCTCCTTTCCGATCCAAAGTATAGCATGTCCTACTTTGGTCCGGGATTCCGTGACCAAGAGGCCCATGCAAGTCAATGGGACCGTCCAAAAAACTGAAGGCACACGGAAGGCATCCGTGTGCCGTCTGTGTGTGACGGAGCCGTTGTCTAGCAACCGCCGGGTGGGCAGAAAAACATTAGAAAAATATTACACTAATCGGCAGCCACTTGTCTCTATCAATAACTGATAGAGAAAATAGGCTGCTGATTAAAAATAAAATAAAAAGCATTTCATACGTACCCGGTCGTTGTCTTGGTGACGAGTCCCTCTTCTTCCTCCAGTCCGGCCTTCTTTTGTGACGCGGGAGCCTGTGATTGGCTGCAGAGGCCGCGGCAGCCTGTGATTGGCTGCAGCGGCCGCGGCAGCCTGTGATTGGCTGCAGCGGCAACATGGATTGAACGTCATCGCTGGAGGCCGGACAAGAGGAATGTAAGTATGAACTAATTTTTTTTTATTTTTTATTGCATTAAAATTTTATTTTCCGCGCGCCAAGCATGGTAGTGTCCAGGGTGCTGAAAGAGTTACCGCCGATCAGTGCAGCCCATTAACTCTTTCAGCACCCTGGACAGTACTATGCTCGGCGCACGGAAACGGAAACACGGAGTTCACACGGGAGTGCACACGGCAACCACACGGCCGCTAAAACGGGTTCACGGACCCGTCAACAGCGGCCGTGAAAACGGTGACGTAAGTGTGCATGAGGCCTTAACGACCGCCGTTTAGTGTTTTTACGGCGGTTGTTCAGGGTAGTTTCCCCTATCAGACAGGGTTGCTAAAAGCCTTGGGCTTCACAGTATAGATTGGAGACCACCATCAGTGGTCTCCAATCATATTTAACCCCTCAGATTCTGCGGTCAATAGCGACCGACGCATCTGGGTGGTTTTAGAGGGAGGGGGCTCCCTTTCTCATCCCACCGGCATCCCACGATGCGATCGCAGGGTGCCGATGGTTTCTATGGCAGTCGGGGGCCCCCGAGTCTACCTCTAGTTAATGCCTGTTCGGCCATGCCAGAGGCATGGCTTAACAGATGCCTATCAGTTTTGTACTGACAGGCAGTAATACACTGCAATACAGAAGTATTGCAGTGTATTATAAAAGCGATCAAAAGATCGCATAGTGAAGTCCCCTAGTGGGACTAAAACAAAGTTTAAAAAATGTAACAAAGTATGTAATAAATAAATAAAAATCCCAAGTAAAAAAAAATAAAAACCCACTTTCCCTTTACAAAATACTTTATTATGAAAAAAAGTTACACATATTTGGTATCACTGCGTTCGTAACGACCCCAACTATAAAACAAATGCATTATTTAGCCTGCACGGTGAAAGCCGTCAAAAATAAAATAAAAAACAATGACAGAATTTCTGGTTTCTGTTCATCCTGCCTTCAAAACATTTTATAAAAAATGATCAAAAAGTCACATGTATTTCAAAATGATACCAATAAAAACTATGTCAGCAGAAAAAAAAAGTTAAAGCTCTTAAAATATTGCGACACCAAAATAAATAATTTTGAAAAATAGTGTTTTCTTAATGTGTAAAAGTAGTAAAACATAAAAAAAACTATATAAATTTGGTATCACTGCAATCATAACGACCCATTCAATAAAGTTATTATGTTATTTATACCACACAGTAAACGGCGTAAATTTAAGACACAAAAAAGATGGGTGAAATTACCCCCCAAAAAAGTTAATTAAAGTTATTCAATAAATTATAAGTACCCCAAAATGGTGCTATTAAAAAATACAACTTGTCCCACAAAAAACAATCCTTATACAGCTATGTCGACAGAAAAATAAAAAAGTTAGAGCTGTTTGAATGAGATGATGGAAAATCTTAAAAAATTGCCTGGTCATTTAGGTTTAAAATACCTTTGGTATTAAAGGGTTAAAAAAAACTAAAACTGCCAGTCTGTGTATTTCTTGCTGAAGCAATAACGTGCCATACCTGCACATGATCTCTCTAACCAAACATTGGCCAAAGTGGTCATGTCAGTAGGTACGGCATGTGACCAGTGCACTCAGTGATTGGCTGGAGTGGTCATATGCCAGTGCAACACGCCATCGCTTCAGCAAGGTAAACACAGACTGGTGGGGAACCACTGGACTGGCCGCGCTGAGCAACACATGATTTAAACAGAGAGTATCAGCTTTTTTTTTTATTGTGTTATTACATATACAGCAGACTTTTTTTATTTTTTGAAAGCCTGGAAACCCCTTTAAATGGAATGACTGTGCTGTGAGTGGTTCATCTATATTAAGATTCTACAGTACTTATAAGTTTCCATTGCTAAGTGCATTAGACAAGAAACCTTCTATTGTCGACATCGTAGGTTCTCAATTAGTGGTACGAGTGCCCCTAGAGGTACATGGCACATCTCTAGGTGGTACTTACACTGCCCTCACTGCCTTCAATTGGTAGCAGAGTGTATAATTCAATTTTTTTTTAATAGGGGGTAATTGGCTTAGAAACATTGAGAAATACTGGTCCAAACACTGAGTTAGAACAGTAAAGTGCAGAATTTTGAAGAAATAGACCAATGATGAAAACTAACTGAGCTATTCTTCAAGATAGAAAAAAGTCTAAACACAATGACAATTTATTGGAGGAATAGAATGGAAACATTGTTCTCGGGACCTATTTCCCTTAATAAATGAATGTCACAGACAAAAGCACAGCATGAGAGAATGGGCTAATTGTCTAAAGTGTATCCCTATAATATAAAAGGCAAATAGATGGCATGAATATACAGTACTGTACACTAGTAATCCTACTTAACATGCTCCAGTCTATTGTCTTTACAGACATTGATCTCTTGGTTTTCCTCCTATCTCTCTGACCGCTCGTTATTGTGTGTCATTTGCGGGTCCTACTTCTTCTCCTCTTCCCCTTGCTATCGGGGTTCCACAGGGATCAGTCCTAAGTCTGATCCTCTTCTCTCTCTATACAGCTCCTATTGGACAAACCATCAGCCGATTTGGCTTCTCTATGCTGATGACACCCAATTATATACCTCTTCCCATGACATCACCCCTGCTCTAATACAACACACCAGTGATTGTCTGTCCGCTGTCTCTAACATCACGTCCTCTCTCTATCTGAAACGGAATCTTTCTAAAACTGAGCTCATTGTGTAACCTACCTAAACCTGATGTCTCCATCTCTGTGTGTGGCACTACCATAACTCCTAGGCAGCACGCCCGCTGTCTTGGGGTTCTTTTTTACTCAAATTTTTCCTTTACTCCTCACATTCAATCAATTTCACGCTCCTGTCACTTTCACCTAAAAAATATCTCCAGAATCCGCTCTTTTCTTACTGTGGAAACAGCCAAAACTCTTATTGTCTCTCTCTGCTTCACTCTCGTCTTGACTACTGTAACTCATTATTAGTCGGTCTTCCCCTCACCAAACTCTCCCCTCTCCAATCTATCCTCAATGCAGCAGCCAGGTTCATATGTATGACCAACCGCTACACCAAAGCCTCTACCCTGTGTCAGTCACTGCACTGGTTGCCCATCCCCTTCAGAATTACTTTCAAATGTATTACTCTCACCCACAAAGCTCTCCACAGTGCTGCACCTCCTTACATCCCCTCGCTCATCTCTGTCTACCACCCTACCCGCGCTCTACATGCTGACAATGACCTTAGATTAAAATCCTCCATAATCCAAACCTCCCACTCCCTTCTCCAAGATTTTTCTCGTGCTGCACCAGTCCTCTGGAATGTGCTACCCCAGACAATGAGATTAATTCCCAATATCCACAGTTTTAAATGTGCCCTGAAAACACATCTTTTTAGACAGGCCTATAACTTTCCCTAATCTGCCTCCTTTCCCTAGCCCCACTTTTACATGAGTTATCAGAACTTGACAACCTCATTCAGCAGGATCCCCCACACACCCTGGCACCCTAATACATTGCATGTCTGTCATACACAGATACTGGCTGGTGACCGGCTCATGCAGCTTTATGTGTGCCACCCCATGTGTATAAAAGATGGCTGAACCATTGTACATAACAAGCACTTTTACATTTTGTGTCTCCCTTATTTCCTCATAGATTGTAAGCTCTTGCGAGCAGGGTCCTCACTCCTCTTTTTGGAATTGTAAATTAGTTTTGTCACTGTGTAATGTCTGATATTGTCTATTACCCCACTGTAATAGATTGAAAGATATCAGTTTTCCACTATTGAAGTCACTGGGACAACATGACTTTTTTCTATCTTTTGTTTTTAACATTGTAATGGACCAGAGGAAAAAAAAAGCGTGTTATGTGTAACATCAATTATTTCAATTCCCATTGACTT
Organism: Rhinoderma darwinii; assembly: GCF_050947455.1. Classification (NCBI taxonomy): domain Eukaryota; kingdom Metazoa; phylum Chordata; class Amphibia; order Anura; family Rhinodermatidae; genus Rhinoderma; species Rhinoderma darwinii. The sequence goes on from NC_134687.1 coordinate 121,875,543, forward strand.
GATTGTAAACAAAATAAAATAGAAAGGATGACAGATTGGATTATGGATCTTGCTTGCGTGCAGCATTTACTTGGATGTTGTAAATTATGAATTTCTGAATTCCATTGAAATCAAAGGGATTCATTCATATATCTGCTCCCAAATATCTGTTTGTCCAAAAAGATGTTTGAAATGGATGGGAAAAATACCTGATACTGTGGGTGTGGACAAATACAAAGATCAGGGTAGCTGCTGATACCTGACTAATAGTTGTTCTACTGATGTCTTCAGATTGACTGACTATTACAAAATAATCAAGCATTTGATATTAGTCACTAGGGAGTTGTGAAATTACATTATTTAACTGGTTCTCTTAATCACTCAGCCATCACATTTTATTATTTTACTCCGATGAGAATGTAACAATGTAGCATATTGGTTAACAGGAATTGACAGGCATCAGAATTAGTTGAAACGGTTGGACATTCAAATAATTTTGTACAACATACGTCTAGGGCTAGGTTTTTATTTTAATTCCTATAAAGCTATATTAAATTCAATAAAACAATTATGCACAAAATTATATCTGCTTTTGTATATAAGGATCCAACTACTTGGGAGGTCATTGGCAGCTAGAAAACAAAGCATGTCTGTAAGGCACATGCCATAAGCACAATCCAATGTGTTTTAAATATGGTCTCAGCACCTAGAAATATTGCCAATATTTTGACTTCCCCTTCATTAACAGTCTATTTTACTGACTTCTCTTTAGTACCAACTAAAACAGACATTTACTGCATTTTACTGTATGCATTCTTTCTTCTAATAATTGCTATTTAACAGTTTCCATCCCTGCTAGTCTATTAGTGCTATTGGTATGTTTACTGTATATACAAAGATAAATCTGCATCGCAGCTTGCTGCATAGCTACAGACTGGTCAGAGTGCCCACACTGATACCGTCCACTTCCGAAAGCAGCTACTGTACAGTGGGCACCTGATCATCAGAATTGGACCATGGAGCAATGGAAGAAGGTGGCCTTGTCTGATGACTCGTGTTTACATCATGTAGATAGGCAGTTGTGTGTGCTTTGCTTACCTGGGGAAGAGATGGCGACATGATGCATTTTGGAATAAGGCAAGCTGGCGGAAGTGGTGTTATTTTCTGAGCAATGTTCTTTTGGGAAACCTTAGGTCCTGTCATGCATGTGGATGTTAATTTGACACGCACCACCTGCCTAAACATTGTTGCTTGCCAACTATACCCCTTCATGCTAGTTGTATTCCCTTATGGCAATGGCCTCTTTTAGCCAGATTATGTGCCCTGCCCCAATGCAAACAATTTAAGGAATGATTTGAGGATTCAAGGTGTTGACTTTGGCCTCCAAATTCCCCAGATCACAACTTAATCGAGCATCTGTGGGATGTGCTGGAAAACAAGTCCGATCCATGAAGGACCCACCTTGCAACCTGAAGGATCTGCTGCGAACGTTTTGGTGCCAGATACCGCAAGACACTTTCAAAAGGATCTATGCAATATTAGGCAGGTGATATTCATTCTATGGCTGACAGGTGTGTGTGTATATATATATATATATATATATATATATATATATATATATATATATATATATATATATTATATTACATATATATATATATATATATATATATATATATATATATATATATATATATATATACAGTGAAGGAAATAAGTATTTGATCCCTTGCTGATTTTGTAAGTTTGCCCACTGTCAAAGACATGAACAGTCTAGAATTTTTAGGCTAGGTTAATTTTACCAGTGAGAGATAGATTATATAAAAAACAAAACAGAAAATCACATTGTCAAAATTATATATATTTATTTGCATTGTGCACAGAGAAATAAGTATTTGATCCTTTTGGCAAACAAGACTTAATACTTGGTGGCAAAACCCTTGTTGGCAAGCACAGCAGTCAGACGTTTTTTGTAGTTGATGATGAGGTTTGCACACATGTTAGATGGCATTTTGGCCCACTCCTCTTTGCAGATCATCTGTAAATCATTAAGATTTCGAGGCTGTCGCTTGGCAACTCGGATCTTCAGCTCCCTCCATAAGTTTTCGATGGGATTAAGGTCTGGAGACTGGCTAGGCCACTCCATGACCTTAATGTGCTTCTTTTTGAGCCACTCCTTTGTTGCCTTGGCTGTATGTTTCGGGTCATTGTCATGCTGGAAGACCCAGCCACGAGCCATTTTTAATGTCCTGGTGGAGGGAAGGAGGTTATCACTCAGAATTTGACAGTACATGGCTCCATCCATTTTCCCATTGATGCGGTGAAGTAGTCCTGTGCCCTTAGCAGAGAAACACCCCCAAAACATAATATTTCCATCTCCATGCTTGAGAGTGGGGACGGTGTTCTTTGGGTCATAGGCAGCATTTCTCTTCCTCCAAACACGGCGAGTTGAGTTAATGCCAAAGAGCTCAATTTTAGTCTCATCTGACCACAGCACCTTCTCCCAATCACTCTCAGAATCGTCCAGATGTTCATTTGCAAACTTCAGACGGGCCTGTACATGTGCCTTCTTGAGCAAGGGGACCTTGCGGGCACTGCAGGATTTTAATCCATTACGGCGTAATGTGTTACCAATGGTTTTCTTGGTGACTGTGGTCCCAGCTGCCTTGAGATCATTAACAAGTTCCCCCCCGTGTAGTTTTCGGCTGAGCTCTCACCTTCCTCAGGATCAAGGATACCCCACGAGGTGAGATTTTGCATGGAGCCCCAGATTGATGTCGATTGACAGTCATTTTGTATGTCTTCCATTTTCTTACTATTGCACCAACAGTTGTCTCCTTCTCACCCAGCGTCTTACTTATGGTTTTGTAGCCCATTCCAGCCTTGTGCAGGTCTATGATCTTGTCCCTGACATCCTTAGAAAGCTCTTTGGTCTTGCCCATGTTGTAGAGGTTAGAGTCAGACTCATTAATTGAGTCTGTAGACAGGAGTCTTTTATACAGGTGACCATTTAAGACAGCTGTCTTTAATGCAGGCACCAAGTTGATTTGGAGCGTGTAACTGGTCTGGAGGAAGCTGAACTCTTAATGGTTGGTAGGGGATCAAATACTTATTTCTCTGTGCACAATGCAAATAAATAAATATAATTTTGACAAAAACCGCATAAAAAAATTGTGGTAAAGACGCATGCGTTTTTGATGTGGTTTTTGGCCGTGTGGGAAAAACGCAGCAAAACCACACTGTGTGAATACACCCTTAGGCTCTGTTCACACTGAGTTTTTTTGCAGGCAGAAAAAAATCTGCCTCAGAATTCCTGCAGGAATTTTGAGGCAGATTATGAACTGTTTGCACTTTTTTTTTGCAGTTTTCGTGGCAATTTTTGCCCCTGGCCATTGAAGGTAATGCAAGGAACACGGGCAAAAAACGCCACGAAAAACGCTCGTAATTTCAATGTGAGGTCAGAGATGGAAGCCGTGGTAAGAAGGGTCATGCCGTTTTTTTTTCCCGTGACCAGCTAAAAGCCATCCGGGGAAAAACGCATCTGCCTCCCATTTAAATCAATTCGGGCCAATTTCAGCGGTTTTATGGCGCTGATTCTAACGCGGTTTCCGCATCAGAATCAGTGCCAAAACACTTTGTGTGAATAGGGAGTTATGCCTCTGTTTTTAAATACTTTATTAGCGCCTTAGTAATGGGAGCTGTCTGTTTGATAATGTCAATTACTAAGGTGGGGCTTAGTGTTAGGAAGTAAAAACCCCACCATTATTACCCCGATACCCACGGCCACCAGGGGTATTGAGAAGAGCCGACAATCTGCAGTGATGGCTGGGTACCGGGGCGGCCACAGGCTGGTATTATTAGGCTGAGAAGGGCCAAAAACAGTGGCCCTTTCCACCCACTTACATCAATGATTTTGTTTAGTTTTATATCTTATTTTTGTTTAAAAACTATGTGGGGTCCCGCCCATTTTCAGAACCAGCCAGATACAATAAAGCAGCCGCAGCCTAACATTACCAGCGAGGGAAGAGCCACTGTTTTTGACCCTTCCCAGCCTAATAATACCAGCCTGTGGCCGCCCCGGTACCCAGCCATCATTGCAGATGGTCGGGTACTCGATCATATCCGGCTTTTTACGATACCCCAGGTGACGGTGGGTACCGTGGTAATAATGGGGGGATTAGTGCTAGCCTTTTTAATGGCTAACACAAAGCCCCGCCTTAGTAATGGATGTCGTCAAACAGTCAACTGCCATTACTACGGCGTGTATGCCTGTGCATACATAATTTCACATTCGATTCTGGCCTTCATTTTTCTTTTAGAAACATTACAGATTAAACATTGAAGATGATCAAATGTTTAATACTCATATAGGGGTTTAGAACAACAAATTTTTACTTGATAATTGGATTCAATTAAATGTGTTATATCTTGTGGGTTGTGTGGTATAAATTAATGATAAGAAGACAGTATTACTGGTGTGCAAAGCATAATTGTAAAAGACCTTTTGAAACATATTGAATATTTGATGTGGATTACCTGTGAGTTTCATCCTGATCATTGTTTGCATGACATGGCTTAGCTACTGTATTCTGCAGCAGCTCTTTGTAAATGTAATCGGATTTAAAGTTCTGCTGAGCCATGCTTAATATTTCAGGCTGGTTTTCAAAAGACTTAGCAATGAGACAGATCTCACTTCAATGACTCATGTTTCTCCAACTCTATTACAATACAAATAACATGAAACGTGTAAAAGTCATGCACGTTATGATTTCTTAATGTCATCTCTACAGGTATTAATAAACATGCGGAACACCCATGTGTGTCAGTGGTTCCACTTTTATTTAGTTCTTTTCTGCTATGTTATTATAACTGTTGGGTAATTACTGCTGAAATTGAAAGTACTTTAGGTCTGTTTCCCGCAAGGTTTCAGTAAATTCTGTGTGTGTAGGGGTGGGGGTATTGGTTTAGGCACACATTGTGGCTACATATGCAACAAAACCTGTATTTAGACCATTTACCGATACATAGCAACGTTTTTTCAATTAGGGCAAAGATTTAGTATGCCGCTCCAGCGCTATATCTAAATTTCCAGCCAATGTACAGTAGCTTGTTGGCGCCCCATTCTGGCAGTCTGCACTTGGAATTGGGACACATGCCCGCCAGCCCTCGCTAGCTGCCATTTACAGTACTTGCTCCACAGAGATTATAAGTTAGTTAAAGGCTCTTTACCTAAATCTAGCTAACCCAGGGTGAGGTGTGGAATAGAATAACTTCATTGCTGTAGGCAAGTGAAAAATATACACAGTCGAGTCACATTATTATGACCACCTTCTACTTTCGATCTTGGCAGCGCGTAGCCCATGAAGGAAGTGATGTGTAGTAGGCTGGCTTGTTGGGTATATAAGGTGTGCGATAGGCTGTCTGACCACAAATCACTCGTTGCCATGGGTAAAAGGGGCAATTTATCAGTTTGTGAACTCTTCACGTGGTGAATGTGTATTGTGAGTGGACAAATGGCACTATTGGGAATAACAACGAGCCATTGATGTGAAAGATGAACGTCGGCTGTGAAGGTGCGCAAGGGCCGAACGACACGCTAGAGTGGGGCAGCTCACCGTGAATGCACCAGGAAGTTGATGTTGGGGGTCACTAGGGAGTGCAAAATCCTGTTTCTTCTACAGTCATCCAATACAGTCTTTAGACAGGGGCGTAGCTAGGGGGGGCAGACAGGGCATGTGCCCCGGGCACAACTACAAGGGAAGGAAGGGGGGGCGCCGACCAGGGGAGTGGAGGCATGTTCCCTCCGGGCTGGTACCCCCCATAGACATTTAGTGCCATGGGAAGGGCATGGGACAGGAGCGGGAGCTGTGTATGTAATGCACGATGTTCTCCTGCACAGGCAGAAAGAGCGTGTGTGCTCCGGGCGGCTGCATTATACGTCACATGTGACGTCATATAATGCAGCCGGCCATACACTCTGCCTGTGAGGAGAACACCATTGAAGTGTTCAGCCCCAGCTAGCAAACAGGCAGGGAGGATGGAGGAAGAGAGGGCTGGGGAGGAGCAGTCTTACACACAGCTCTCCTCCTGCCTGCAACATGTGACTGCTGACAACATGAAGATCCCTCCACGGAGCTCCGGACTGATAAGTACAGCTGTGTGTGTGCAAGTAGGGGGAGGTGTGTGTGTGTGTATACAGTGTGTGTATACAGTGTGTGTGTGTGTGTGTGTATATACACACACACATACACTGTATATATACACAAACTGTGTGTGTATATATATATATATATATATATATATATATATATATACACACACAGTGTGTGTATATATACAGTGTATGTGTGTGTGTATATACAGTGTGTGTGTGTATACACAGTGTGAGTATACAGTGTGTGTGTGTGTGTGTGTGTGTCAGTGTGTGTGTGTGTATACAGTGTTTGTGTGTGTGTGTGTGTGTGTGCGTGTATACAGTGTGTGTGTATACAGTGTGAGTGTGTGTGGTGTATACAGTGTGTGTGTGTGTGTGTGTGTGTATACAGTGTGTGTGTGTGTGTGTGTGTGTGTGTGTGTGTTTATAAATTGCTTTTGTGTTGGAGGGGGGATTTGACTGTAAATATTATGTGTGGGGTGAGGGGATTTTGTATAAATTGTATCAGTGGGGAGGAAGGATTTGACTGTATGGCCTCATGCTCACTTTCGTCGGCCGTTGTACTGCTGCTAATGAGGGTTCTGTAAATCACGGACCGCACACAGATGGCTTCCGTGTGCAGTCTGTTGTTTCGCGGACCAAATCAATGCAAAGGCCGAGACTGTTCCATCAAAAACGGGCAGGAGTAGGACCTGCCCTATTTTTGAGGAAACGGCGGCAATGTTCCGTTAAAACAACGGAAGTGTGCATGGACCCATTGAAATGAATGTGTCACGGTGCTATCAGTTTAAACAACGGAGAGCACCCTGCTGAAAAAACTTTAGACGGCTGCATATCACGGATCCGCGAAACAAGGACCGCACATAAAACTATACTGCTTGTAAAATGTACAAATGGCTACATTAAAATAAAAGTGAAAAAAAAAGTTACACTTCATTGATTGGTTGAGAAAGCAAACATGGTGAGTAGGAAGGAGAAGTCGGGAAAGAGTTTGGGGGGGGGGGGCGCCAAGCTGAATCTTTGCCCCGGGTGCAGGAGAACCTAGCTACGTCTCTGCTTTAGAACAGAAGTCGAAACAAGGCTTCTGTTGCCTGTATTGTTTAGAAGTAAGAGGGGGGCTTTGGCATTGCAAACTAAACTCACTTTATTATTTTTGAAAGAGTCTTAGTATAATCTTAGGATTATGTTATGAATTTATCGGAAACCAGTGATATTACTGTTTACTAGTCAAAGACTATGGTGTTTAGATGTTGGTGCATCCACTGTCGCCTCTTTGTTTAGGGGTTGGGTACCTATGAATATAGTTTTTACAAAGATAGTGTTTTTGTTGTTTAACCCCTTCCCGTCATTTGACGTATCCATACGCCAAAGACGGGTAGGGTAAGTATGGAACGGGCTCACGGAGTGAACCCGCTCCATCGATGCCGGTGTTGGCTGCATGTTACAGCCGATACTTTAGAGTAACGATCGGGATCGCGCTCGAGCGCGATCCCATTCGCTTAACTCCTTAAATGCCGCGGTCAATAGCGACCGCAGCATTTAAATCGCTAGAAAGAGGAGGCAACCCCTTCTAACAGCTCATCGCGCCCCCCCCCGCAATGCAATCGCGGGGGTGGTGATGGTTGCTATGGCTGCCTGGGGGCTTAATAGAAGCCTGTCAGAATCACGATATACTGCAATACATTAGTATTGTAGTATATCATGAAAGCGATCTAACGATCGCTGTTTGAAGTCCCCTGGGGGGACTAATAAAAAACGTTAAAATTAGTAAATTAAAGTGTTTTTTTTATGTAAAAAAAATAAATTAAAATTAAAAAACCCTTTTTTATTTCCCCCCCTAGAGCATAGTAAGAAAATAAATAAATAAACATAATTGGTATCTGCGCGTCCGTAAAAAAGTCTGAACTATTACAATATATCATTATTTAACCCGCACGGTGAACGCCGTAAAAAAGAAAAATTGTAAACGCCAGAATCTCTATTTTTTGGTCACCTCATCTCCCACAAAAAAATGAAATAAAAAGTGATCAAAACGTCGCATGTACACCAAAATGGTATCATTAAAAACGACAGCTTATCCAGCAAACAATAAGCCCTCATATCACATAATCGACGAAAAAATAAAAAAGTTATGGGTCTCGGAATTTGGCGACACAAAATAAATGTTATTTTCTACACTTAGGTTTTTACTTGTAAAATAAGTAAAATATAGAAAAAACAATATATATTTGGTAACGCCGTAATTGTATTGACCCGCAGAATAAAGTTAACATGTTGTTTTAATTGCACAGTGCATTCTGTAAAAACAATGCGCAAAAAACAATGGAGGAATCGCTGTTTTTCTACCCCACAAATATTTTTTTTCCTGGTGCCTAGTACATTATATGGCAAAATAAATGATGCTACGAAAAACGACAACTCGTCCCGCAAAAATAAAGCCCTCATTGGACTATATCGACGGAAAAATAAAAAAGTTACGGCTTTTGGAAGGTGGGGAGGAAAAAACAAAAATGAAAATCTGAAAAAGGGCTGCGGCGGGAAGGGGTTAAAAATGTTCAACCCGGAGAACTATTCTTTATCTGATAAGACCATAAATGTCCTTATATATTCTGTGACAGGTTTCCTTCTTTATCCAATAGCCTCACATATCAAAAACTAAGGTGTTTCTTTCTCGAATACAAATACTTCTAAGGTTATTTAGTAAAGAGAAACTGCACTGATGGAATAGTTACGTGAAGGAAGTAAAACCATTTAAAAATACCCTGGAATAATCATTTTCCAGAAAAAAACATACTTTAACAAGCTTGTCCAAAATCTGGATAAGACATGAGAAAAACATATACACAGATGTTCACTTAGTTATCACAGTATAGCAAAACAAATACATCTTAAAATATTAACCGAACAAAACTGTCCCACAGTCTCACTCAATTCAGCGAGTGAACACCATGGGAAAAATCATTTAAGTTTTGTTAACACAGATCACCCTTCCAAACATACTTCTCAACATCTTATTTTTACATGTGTCTTTGTGGAGAAAACCCCTTTCACCATTAAACAATATATATATATATATATATATATATATATATATATATATATATATATATATATATATAAGAAATAAAAGTGTTTATAAAACCTTGAAATATTAGAGATTAGCATTTAATTGTTTTTGTTTCTGAGAGTGCTGCCACCTATTGGTACCAGGTGTAATAATTCATGCATGATTTTGATGGTCTGATTTATATTATGATGAAAAAATTAAGAAAATAATCTTCGTAACATCTAAACTTTACATAGTTACATAGTTACATAGTATGGTTGAAAAAAGACATATGTCCATCAAGTTCAACCAATGAATGTGAAAAAAGAAGGGATGGGAGAAAATATAGAACCCCTTCCTGACATTTGACGTATCCATACGCCAAAGTCAGGTAGGGGAAGTATGGAGCGGGCTCATACAATAAGGGTGTTGGCTGTTTGTTACAGCCGACACTTCAGAGTAACGAGCATCATCGCACTCGAGCGCGATCCCGCTCATTTAACTCCGACCGCAGCATTTAAATAGTTAGAAAGAGGTGGGCGACCCCCTCTAACAGCTCATCGCGCCCCCCGCAATGCAATCGCGCGGGGGGGGGGGGGGCGATGGTTGGTATCACTGCCTTGGGGGATCTTTGTGCACCTATTGAGGGCTTAATATATGCCTGCCAGAATCACGATATACTGCAATACATTAACCCCTTAAGGACGCAGCCTAGTTTGGGCCTTAAGGCTCAGAGCCCATTTTTCAAATCTGACATATTTCACTTTATGTGGTAATAACGTCGGAATGCTTAAACCTATCCAAGCGATTCTGAGATTGTTTTCTCGTGACACTTTGGGCTTCATGTTCGTGGTAAAATTTGGTCGATATATTCAGTCTTTATTTGTGAAAAATTGCAATATTTAGAGAAAATTTACAAAAAATAGCATTTTTTAGAATTTAAATGCATCTGCTTGAAAAACAGACGGTTATACCACCCAAAATAGTTACTAGTTCACATTTCCCATATGTCTACTTTAGATTGGCATCGTTTTTTGAACATTATTTTATTTTTCTTGGACTTTACAAGGTTTAGAACATAAACAGCAATTTCTCATATTCTTAAGAAAATTTCAAAAGCCTTTTTTTGAAGGTGCCAGTTCAGTTCTGAAGTGGATTTGAGGGGCCTATGTATTAGAAACCCCCATAAAACACCCCATTTTAAAAACTAGACCCCTCAAAGTATTCAAAACAGCATATAGAAAGTTTTTTAACCCTTCAGGCATTTCACAGGAATTAAAGCAAAGTGGAAATGAAATTTGCAAATTTCATTTTTTCTGCTGAATTTCAATTTTATTCAATTTTTTTTTAGTAACAGAGAAGGTTTTACCAGAGAAACACTACTAAATATGTATTGTCCAGATTCTGCAGTTTTTAGAAATGTCCCACATGTGGCCCTACTGCGCTCGTGGACTAAAACACAAGCCCTAGAAGCAAAGAAGCACCTAGTGCATTTTGAGGCCTCTTTTTTATTAGAATATATTTTAGGCAGCATGCCAGGTTTGAAGAGGCGTTGAGGTATCAAAACAATGGAAACCCACCAGAAGTGACCCCATTTTGGAAATTACACCCCTCAAGGAATTAATTTATGGTTTTTGTTATCATTTTGACCGCACAGTTTTTTCACAGCACCTATTTGAATTGGGCTGTGAAATGAAAAAAATGATATTTTTTCCAATAAAATGTCATTTTTGATCAAATTTTCTTATTTTCACAGGGAACAACATACCCCATTTTGTTGCCCAATTTGTCCTTAGTGCGGCAATACCCCATTTGTGGTGATAAACTGCCGTTTGGGCCCATGGGAGGGCTCAGAAGGAAAGGAGCGCTATGTGTTTGTTGGAGTCCAGATTTTGCTGGATTGGTTTTCGGGTGCCATGTCGCATTTGCAGAGCCCCAGAGGTATCAAAGCAATGGAAACCCACCCGAAGTGACCCCATTTTGGAAACTACACCCCTCAAGGAATTCATTTATGGTTTTTGTTATCATTTTGACCGCACAGGTTTTTCACAGCACCTATTTGAATTGGGCTGTGAAATGAAAAAAATTATTTTTTTCCCAATAAGATGTCATTTTTGATCAAAATTTCTTATTTTCACAGGGAACAACATACCCCATTTTGTTGCCCAATTTGTCCTTAGTGCGGCAAGACCCCATTTGTGGTGATAAACTGCCGTTTGGGCCCATGGGAGGGCTCAGACGGAAAGGAGCGCTATGTGTTTGTTGGAGTCCAGATTTTGCTGGATTGGTTTTCGGGTGCCATGTTGCATTTGCAGAGCCCCAGAGGTATCAAAGCAATGGAAACCCACCAGAAGTGACCCCATTTTGGAAACTACACCCCTCAAGGAATTCATTTATGGTTTTTGTTATCATTTTGACCGCACAGTTTTTTCACAGCACCTATTTGAATTGGGCTGTGAAATGAAAAAAATGATATTTTTTCCAATAAGATGTCATTTTTGATCAAAATTTCTTATTTTCACAGGGAACAACATACCCCATTTTGTTGCCCAATTTGTCCTTAGTGCGGCAATACCCCATTTGTGGTGATAAACTGCCCTTTGGGCCCATGGGAGGGCTCAGAAGGAAAGGACCACCATTTGGCCTACTGGAGCTTTTCTGGTGCTAAGTCATGTGTGCAGAAGCCCCTGAGGTACCAGTACAGTTGAAACCCCCGAGAAGTGACCCCATTTTAAAAACTACACCCCTTAAGACATTCATCTAGAGGTGTAGTGAGCATTTTGACCCCACAGGTACTGTGTAAAAGATAATGCGCAGCAGATGGTGCAGTGTGAGATTTGCAATTTTATATATGTATATGCCATTTCAGTGTCCAATATAGTGTGCCCAGCATGCGCCACCGGAGATATACACCCCTTAAATTGTAATGTGGGTTCTCCTGGGTACGACAATACCCTACATGTGGCTGTTATCAGCTGCCTGGGCATACGGCAGGGCTCAGAAGGGAAAGATGAGGGGGGTAAGCTGTGCGGAGTGCATCAGGGTAAATTAAAAATCAAGGGATGTATGATACATTTTAAAACAATCTTTTATACAGAGCCCTGGTTTTTCGGGACACGTGTCACATTGGTATATTGTGTTCTTCCTTATCCCCCTCTTATAGCAGACTCTGCACCTCTTTTGACTCTTTCCCTTTCCACCGGTTTGGGGACCTTCTCCTGGAAAGTGTTGCCCTGGTACGATGCGTGTGGCCTCGCTTCCAGAAGTACTGGGTGCCCCCCCTTCCTGGTCCCTAAAGATTAGGTCTTGAAATTCCAGGAAAGTTCCCCTCTGGCCTGCACATCGACGTAGCACATACGCATTGTACAAAGCCATCTGTATGATGTGCCCGGCCAGCTTCTTATACCACACCGCATGGCGCTGTAGGGCTTCAGGACTTGATTTGACAAGTCCATCCCTCCCATGTACCTATTGTAGTCCAGGATGCAGTCTGGTTTGGGGGTGGCCTTTCCTTCATATATCCTAAACCTGTAGGTATACCCTGATGCACTCTCACAGCTTATACATCTTCACGCCATACCTTGCCCTCTTACCCGGCAGGTACTGGCGGAATTGAACCCTCCCTTTAAAATGTACCAGGGACTCATCAATAGAAAAACACTTCTCGGGGGTGTATGCTTGGGAAAACCGGGCACTGGAACGGTCTAATAGGGGTCTCCGTTTATACAAACGGTCAAAACTGGGGTCATCTCGGGGTGGGCACGGCTCATTATCAGTATAATGTAAGAAGCGAAGTATTGCCTCATTTATTTATTTTTTTAGGTTCCAGTTCATTTCTGAAGTTGCTTTGAGGGGCCCATATATTAGAAACCCCTATCAAACACCCCATTTTAGAAACTAGACCCCTCAAAGTATTCACAACAGCATTTAGAAAGTTTATGAACCCTTTAGGTGTTTCACAGAAATTTAGAGCAAAGTAGAGGTGAAATTTACTCTTTTTATACCATTTTTTTTATAACACAAAAGGATTTATCAGAGAAACGCAACTCAATACTTATTGCCCAGATTCTGCAGTTTAGAGAAATATCCCCCATGTGGCTCTCGGGCGGTAATGGACTGAAGCACCGGCCTCCGAAGCAAAGGAGCACCTAGCGGATTTTGAGCCCTCTTTTTTATTAGGCACCATGTCCGGTTTGAAGAGGTCTTGTGGTGCCAAAACATTGGAAACCCCCCAAAAGTGACCCCAATTTGGAAACTAGACCCCTTGAGGAATCCATTGTAGTTTTCTTGGGGTGCATGCGGCTTTTTGATCAGTTTTTATTCCATTTTTAGGTGGCGTGGTGACTAATAAACAGCAATTCTACTATTGTTTTTGTATACTTTTTTTTTTTACAGCGTTCACCGTGCGCTATAAATGACATATTCACTTTATTCTGCGGGGCGATACGATCACGGCGATACCAGATGTTTATAGTTTTTTTTTATGTCTTATGGCGTTTGCACAATAAAATACGTTTTGTAAACAATCATTCACTTTTTGTGTTGCCTTATTCTAAGAGCCATAACGTTTTTATTTTTCAATCAATAAAGCCGTGAGAGGACTTATTTTTTGCGTAACGAACTGTATTTTCCATCAGTACCATTTTTAGGGACATGCGACTTTTTGATCTCTTTTTATTCCATTTTTTGGGAGGTGAAGTGACCAAACAATTGTGATTGTGGTACGGTTTATTAATATTTTTTTTTACGGCGTTCACCGTGCGGGATAAATAACAAAATAATTTTGTAGCTCAGGCCGTTACGGACGCGGCGATACCAATTATGTATAGTTTATTTGTTTGTTTATATATTTTTATTAATAATAAAGGACTGATAAGGGAAAAAGTGGGACTTTTACTTTTATTACTTTTAAAACTTTTATTTTCTTATTTTTACACATCTTTTTTTAACTTTTTTTTTACTTTATTACTTTGTCCCACTAGGGGACATGAGGGCAGGAGGCCCTGATCGCTATTCTAATACACTGCACTACATGCGTAGTGCAGTGTATTAGAACTGTCAGCTACTCACTGACAGCAAGCATAGTGGGTCCTGACGTTGTCAGGACCCACTAGGCTTCCGTCTATGGCATAGCCGGACGCCATTGTTTGGTGTCCGGTTGCCATAGTCACCATCGCCGGCCGCTATCGCGTAGCAGGCCGGCGATGGCAGTTTAACCCCTAAAAAGCCGCGATCTCTATAGAACGCGGCTTTTAAGGGGTTAATCAGCGGGGACACAGCGATCGGTCCCCGCTGTAGGAGCTGTGACAGCTGCTGAACAAGACAGCAGTGTCACAGCTCCTGTATGTGTCGGGAGGACGGCCGAAACGGCCGTTACTCCCGAGACGTACTATTACGGCATGGAGCGCGAACGATACAGCTGCCATGACGTAATAGTACGTCAAGGAGCGGGAAGGGGTTAATATTGCAGTATATCGTACAAGCGACCTAACAATCGCTTTTTGAAGTCCCCTAGGGGGTCTGATAAAAAAAAGTAAAAATGAGTTAAAGAGGCTCTGTCACCAGATTTTCAAACCCCTATCTCGTATTGCAGCAGATCGGCGCTGCAATGTAGATTACAGTAACGTGTTTTTTTTTTTAAAAACGAGCATTTTTGGCCAAGTTATGAGCATTTTTATATTTATGCAAATGAGCCAATCTTAAGTACAACTGGGCATGTTTAAAGTTAAGTACAAGTGGGCGTGTATTGTGTGTAACATCTGGGCGTTTTTACTAGCTGGGCGTTGTGAATAGAAGTGTATGATGCTGACGAATCAGCATCATCCACTTCTCTTCGTTAACACCCAACTTCTGGCAGTGCACAGACACACAGCGTGTTCTCCAGAGATCACGCTGTGACGTCACTTCCTGCCCCAGGTCCTGCATCGTGTCGGACGAGCGAGGACACATCGGCACTTGTAAAAGTGGTAAAATATAGAAAAAACTATATATATTTGGTATCGCCGTAATCGTATTGACCCACAGAATAAAGTTAACATGTTTTTTTGATTGCACAGTGAATTCCGTAAAAACGGCGTGCAAAAAAACATGGAGGAATCGCTGTTTTTTTTTCATTTTCTACCCCACAAATAATTTTTTTGCCGTTACCTAGTACATTATATGGCAAAATAAATGGTGCTAAAAAAAACTAAAACTCGTCCCGCAAAAATCAAGCCCTCATAGTACTATATCAACGGAAATATAAAGACGTTATGGCTTCTGGAATGTGGGGAGGAAAAAAAGAAAATTAAAATCTGAAAAAGGGCTGCGGCGGGAAGGGGTTAACCAATCTTCCCTGAAAGGAGAAATTCCCTCCTGTTCCAGGGGGCAATCCGACTGGATCAACATTCAAACAAGAATTCTACACATTGACATAGGAGCTGATATTTTTTTGTTCTAGGAAATGATCTAAGCTTTTTTTAAAGCCATCTACTGTCCCTGCTGTGACCAGCTCCTGCGGTAGGCTATTCCATAGATTCACAGTTCTCACATGATCAGGGGACTGTAGAGTGCGTACACTCCTATAAGGGTCATGTTACTTCACCCACTCCCCTTCCCCCCTTAGTGGCCATACCCCTTATCAAACCCCCGTCCCTATAATAAAACTCGGACACTTGGGTTGTATAAATTCGGCCACAGCAGCCATTTTATTTACAAACAAACATAATGATCAGCAATTTACAAATAATAATAACAATGGAAGGGGAGTCCTTGGAGCTACAAAAGTTTGTCACCAAAACAGCCCACCTGCATCGTATTTTACTCCCAGCCATCACCCTACTGGCTCAGGGGCACGTCATACCTGCAGTTGGCTGTCCTAAAGCGCAACTACTCCCCGGGACACCACCCAGCAGAAGCCCAAATTGACCAGACTACAAACCATAATAAATTAGGGTGGGACCATACCCCCGATGAATTCCCCCCCCCCACAGTAATTTACCACCAACTCCAAGGACCTCCAATCCGCCATACAACTGCTGCGACATCGCAAAAAAAAAAATGCTAACAGAGCATCCTCCGGTACCTGCAGGAAAAACAAAATCAATGAGCAACAAAGCGATATAACAAAATTGCCAATACACAGACGAACAAAAAACAGTTAGGGAGGGAAGGGAGGGCGGGACAAGCTTTCCTGTGCTGCTAGGTGTAATGGCGGCGTCCTTCCTCCTGCCACCCTTAAATAACCTAGCCTCGCCCCACTAACCTCCACCCCCACTACCTCCTAACTACCCCTCCTAACTCCCTTAACTCCTTCCCTGCCTACATCCCTGATCATGGTGGCCTCCCCCCAGGACATTCTGCCGGGTCCGGCCTGTACTGTAAAGAAGGCTTGTCGCCTCTGCAGATTGAACCTTTTTTTCTCCAGATGCAGGGAGTGCCTCCTTGTCTTTTGAGGGGGTTTTACATGGAACAGGTTCTCACTATATTTTTTGTATGTGCCATTCATATATTTATATAAGTTAATCATGTCCCCCTTAGTTGTCTCTTTTCAAGGCTAAATAGGTTTAATTCTTTTAATCTTTCCTCATAATGAAGATTCTACATGCTCCTTATTAGTTTTGTTCTACATGCCCCTTATTAGTTTTGTTTTCCATGCCTCTTTTTAATGGATCTGAAAACAACATTGTACTCCTACAAATTAAACTATTCATATATTAATACTGACGTTAGGTGTAAACATGTTATGTCCTCTTGATTTTGCTGAAAACCATATATTTAGAACAGGTCTAGACAGGTCCTCAAATGTTTTACTAAGGTCTCATCTGCTAACTCATAGGCCTCACTAGCAGTAAGGGTCCTATTACACATATGGGCCATGAAAACAAGTGGCAATTAACAAGACAGTTTGTGGATTGACGCTCGTTTGCTCCTTTCACAAGGAGCAATGATCAGTTATGTATGTGGACGAGCGATTGTTACTACGATCGTTCATCCCCATACTTTACATTTTGTTGGCTGCACATCTCTCTGTTTACTCAGGGAAATTTGCTGTGAATTATCGACTATTTTATTGGCCACATAAACAAACAGATCAGCTGGTGAGCGAGCGTTTGCTCGTTTATTGGTTGATCGTCGCCCTGTGTACACAGGGCAATAATCAGGAATGAGCATTCGTATTTGCCCGATCACCGTCCGATGTAAAAGGGCCTTAAATGTGAACCCTAAATGCATTACTTAAGGAGTACCACTGGCAAACTCCCTGGTTAGCTGAGCAACATAGAATATAGGGCAATGTACAAAGCAATGATAACATTTATGTATAATTTTGGTAAGTTTAGTTCAAGAAAGATTTATAAGTGCTCTTCTGTTTCCAGAAGTTAGGTTTCTGATTTGTTTCAGTGGTTTTCATACTAAACCGTCTGTAGCATTTATAGATAATGGTGTGCAAAACAAAAAAACATCCAGTGAGTGCCAATTCAGTAAGCAACCTATATGAATGCACTGCAAATGTAACCTTGAAATAGATCGACTAAAGACACAGAAAACCAAATTGGGGTTCATTCCAGAACTGAAAGTTGAGACTACAGTGTGCACTAAAAATGTAGGTTCATAAATATTGCTTCTTGCTGAATCCATACCATAAAGAATTCAGGCTGTTCGAAGATGGGTCCCAACCATTACTAGAAAGTTACAATTATACAATAAGATTTATTAGTCTTTTCCCTGATTATTTGTCGCTACATATACTGTAAATGTAGTATATTGCTTATTGAATATTAACATGTTTTAGCCATATACTTTGCTGCTTCTACAGCTTGACTGAAGGACAATGATATTAAGGTTACTGTAGGGTGGTACCATACTTAGGGCACATGGGGCAGCTTACGTGCAGATTTTCAATGCTGAAATATGGACAGAAAATCCGAAGCGAAATCTAATCTACATGCTATGTCAATTGACCTGCATCTCAGGCTGATTTTTGGTTTCATTTTTTGCCACTTGTGCAGGTAGTTAAAGACTTACATACTATGGCTTTTCAGAACTTTGAAATAAAATTGTAAAAAAGGAAAACATCTGAGAATGTATAATTTTTTTTCAAGGTTATCAAATATACAAAATAAGCTATGTTTCATTTGTACGATTATTATTAATATTATTAAGTGGAATGAGTTAGAAACTCGAAATCCAGCATTAATTTCTAATATTGCATCTATTCTCTTCATCACACTGTGACTGCTTTAGAATGTTGAGTCAAGTTTAATTTTCCTCAATGGTGGCAACAATAATTAACAACATTTCGGCAAATTTTTATATTTTAGTTTTGGGAAAAAACTGTCAGAACTGTTTGCATTACACAGGTTTTCAGAACCGTATTATACCATGTAAAAAAGATAAATACATGAGCCCCGCTGTGTATATTTCCCAAATCCAATGAGGCCAATGAAATATGTTCTTCTTTTCCTAAAACTCCATGATTAATGCCTATCAATGTAGTAAAGTAAGTGACGGCTATTTGAGTTAGGCATTTACTTATTATAGGAAGTACTTAATTGCTCGCACCGCCAATTAATATTTATTTTCTTTACAAAACATTTACTCATACTAGTGGGTCTGACTGATCTCTGTCTTACACTATTTGCTAAGTAAACGCAGAAACTTCAATTACCGATGATTTAGGCTTTGTCCGTATTGCCTTTTCATTTTCTTAGAACTTTACTGTATATTATTTTAATTAATGTAATTTGTCAATGAATCTTTATCAAGTTTGTAACATGCAGTTTATGATGTCAAATCTCCTTGCATTATTTTGAAAGTCTGTAGTTTACATGAATTACATTTCACTTTAGTATTATGATTGATGCTTGATATTAAATTGTAACCTTATTTTGTTCTCTTTTTAATTATTTTAGTGGATTTTGTTTCCAATATTTATCTGAATGTTCCTAAGGTGTGTAAGTGGATAGAATAGAAGCCCTAAATGGTTCATGTTTTTTTAGTTATTTTTATTTCTAAACAAAAACTTTATATTATAGTCCACCCTTCTTAACCCATGTACCTAAATAGTCTTTTAAAGGTTCATATGAACCACATAAAACCACATTGGTCATTACTACTGTATTTTTCAAGACTGTCAGAAAATCACATGACTAGGTAAGGCAAAGCAGATGAAATCCTCTCCCAGCACCTGTATGACCCCCTGACCCATGTGACAAATCTCACTTATGTCCTATTAAAAAATATATAACAAAGAATCAGAGGCGTAGCTAGGGGTTTAGCACAGGGGGGGGGGGCGAAAAGCATCTGAGTGGGCCCCAACCCAGTGGGCCCCACACACAGTATAATGACCGCTTAGTGTGCTCCACATAGTATAATGCCCCTATAGCTGCCCTTATAGCTGCCCCCATGCAGGATAATGCCCCTATGGTTGCCCCCACATAGAATAATGCTCCCATAGCTGCCCCCACATAATATAATGACCCCTTAGTGCTCCCCACATAGTATAATGAACCCTTAGTGGCCTCATAGAGTATAATGACCCCTTAGTGGCCCCCACACAGTATAATGCCTCTATAGCTGCCCCCACATAGGATAATGTCCCTATGGTTGCCCCCACACAGTATAATTCTCCCATAGCTGCCCCCACATAGTATAATGAACCCAAAGTGCACCCCACATAGTAAAATGACCCCGTAGTGGCCCCCACACACAGTATAATGCCCTTATAGCTGCCCCAAACAGCATATTGCCCCTATAGCGCCTCCCCACACAGAATAATGCCCCCATAGCTGCCCTCCACACAGTATAATGCCCCTATAGCTGGCCCCACACAGTATAATGCCTCAATAGCTATCCCCACACAGTATAATGCCCCATAGCTGTCCCCACACAGTATAATGGTCATATAGTGGTTCTTACACAGTATAATGCCCCAAAGCTGCCCACATACAGTATAATGCCCCCCATAGCTGCCCCTACACAGTATAATGCCCCATAGCTGCCCGCATACAGTATAATACCCTCATAGTGCCTCCCACACAGTATAATGCCCCATAGCTGTCCCCACACAGTATAATGGCCATATAGTGCTTCTTACACAGTATAATGCCCTATAGCTGCCCACATACAGTATAATGCCCCATAGCTGCCCCCACAAAGTATAATGTCCCATAGCTGCCCTCATACAGTATAATTCCCCCATAGCTGCCCCATCCATATTAATGCTCCCAAAACTGCCCAAATAGAGTAAAAATCCTTAATGTGGCCCCCATCGCCCAATATAATGCCCCCTTTGCTGCCACCACACAGTTTAGTGCCTAATAAAAAATAATAAAATAAATATTTACCTATCCCCATTCCCACGACGAATGGTGGAGATCCCTCTGCTCCTCCGCTCTATGCAGTGAGTGGCTCTGAGCAGACAGGCACGATGACGTCACTACATCGCGCCTATCTGCGTCCAACCGCTCACAGCTGGAGCTGGCATTACACATTGAATTCTGGTAAAAGGAACCGGGACATACCACTGCTGGGTGCCCGGCCCTGCACCTCACCATCACCCCCCCCCCCCCCAGCTAGCTACGCTACTGCAAGGAATACTTACCACATCTGTTGTGCAGGTGTTTCAGTGCTACAGTGATAAGTTTGCAATCCAGGATTAAATTCTTTAGGGGGAAGACATGCTTCATTACTATTTCACATGAAATATCTCTATATTCGACCTATGCCTGACTAATGCAGGGTACCTGACCTGTGAGGAGGAGTAGGAGGGTGGGCGAATTTGTGTTTGTGTGTGTGTGTGTGTGTGTGTGTGCACAAAAATCTAAAGTCAGTACCTGTAGGTGATGTGTGCCTGTTACTTATTTTCTTCAGTACTTGCTGTTTGGCTGTTTTTTTGGCTCAGATCCATTAGGGCATTGCTATGATCTGTGACTAAAATTTAGCTACAATGCTTACAGGGAGTCTGAGGTAGTCTGAAATGTACCTCTTGTCTGACCATTGGTTCAGGCTGTTGTTCTCTCCCTCCCCACTGTACTCTGCTTCTTCAGATTGGCTGCTGTGTATAAATGCAAGTCTATCATATGTTCACCAGACCGTCAGTGCATAGGGAGCTGGTTTCTACTACAGCAAGGGCAGAATGATTATAAAGTACAGACTACTAAACCACCAGTTAAATAAAGTTGAAAATTGGGCAATTGATGCATCTACACTGAGGAAAATGAAGCTAATGCCTGCTTCACATGACCGTATTCGTTCCGTGAGATACAGACCGTATGTCGGCCATATTACCCCGACTGAACACAGTTCAGTGAACCGGACTCCTAGTATCATATTTATCTATGGGAATACTGTTCCATACTGTAATAATGTTTTCAGTATGGGATAAGACTCCCCTGGGGAGGCAGTGACTCACAGCATCATGGATGACTATGATAATAGGAGTCCGGCTCCCTGAACAGTACTCGGTCCGGACAATACGGCTCACATATGGTCCATGTCTCATGGTATGAAGCAGGCATTAGTAAGTGGGAGCCTGGAATATTGCTTTAACATTTGCTCTATATGTTTTTATATAATTTAAGTGCATTTGTTTCCTTTTTTTTGCCCACCATTTTCAGATTAGCATTGATTAGATAAAGTAAACCTCCTTGTATCTGTTAGGAATTCTTGCTCATCAATTTACAACAAAACTGAGAAAAGTTGAATTTGAGCAGCTGGAAACATACATTGATCAACTTGCAGTAAATGTTGGTATGAAGCTTTAGTAAATAAGCAATCTGTTGTACTCTACAATTAAAACATTTCTACTTCAGCATTTTACACATCGTTATTCTACTGATACATCCACTTTAAAAGCAAGTACTGTTCACAAACTATATATATATATATATATATATATATATATATATATATATATATATATATATATATATATATATATATATACATACACAGTATATGCAATTACAGTCTTTTAACTGCTCCTGAAATGAATGACTTGGAGGCAGGACATTCATAATTAAGGGAAGCTTTCTTTGGACTTACATTTGGAGTGATGATGGAAATCGGTGTGGTCCCATGTGGTGGGTTAATATTTTAATGTTTGCTTGCTCTTTTCTTGTTTTTTTTATTTGTGAGTGGGGTTTTATAACAGTTGCTCAATCAGTCTGGCAGTTTAGCACAGATGTTACCCAAATGTATTTTTTTGTTATTTAGCTTGCGAAAGTTTCAGAAACATTCTAATTAAGGTATTTTTTCAAGCCTTTGCATGTTTTTACAGTTTTTATCAAGAACGGGTCATTTCTATACAACTATTGTTAGACTGCTTATTGAACTAGTCAATTTGAAGAAAAACTGCTGCCTTCCCCAAAAATGCTCTTTTCCAAAACACATTTGTGAGGAATAAAAACTATTCATACCTTTAAGTATTTACTAAGGTCCTGGATGTAAAAATGTCTACAGACTCATGGGTGACTACTCTGGTCCACACTAGCCATTGCCGGACACTGAAAGTTATTCAGGTGCTGCCAAGGAAACCAAAGAGTAAGGACTGCCTAATAAATAACTACAGTAGGAAATATTAAAATTTCCTTTTAATTTCATGTTTCCTTTTAACATGTGGTAAAAATAAAATTTCATTCTTCTCAATCTGAAATGTTAAATACTTTTGTGTCAAAAAAGACAAAAGTATAATAGGTATGATACCTTTATTGGCTAACCATTGGAGAAACAATACAAAAACTACAAACCAGGATGAATCTTCACAGACATACAATAAAACAGGAGGTGGATACACCCGTGGGAAAACACTTCTCAGGACCTGATCACAGTTTGGCAGATTTAAAGGTACTCATTCTGAAGGGTCATTTTAAAAACAACAGAGAAAGACAAATTTTGGAATTCAAGATGATGATAAAATTCCAGTCATTGACACAAGGCCTCAATCTAACACCAGGATTTATGAGCCACTACATGGACACACTTCACGTCCCCCATCAGACTGACTCCAGATGCCTTAACTCCTAAGTCATCACCCCTATAACCTCAGTTTTATTGCCCCGGCTTATCTTAATGATGTATCACCTCATGTACTAATTGTCTTTGTGTAACATCTTAATGTTGTGCTTTTTTCTAAGTCATTCGATTGTAAACTTGCCTGAAGAAGGAGCCTCTGCGCTCTGAAAGCTGCATATAGAACTTTTATGGTTAGCCAATAAAGGTATCATACCTATTATACTTTTGTCTTTTTTGACACAAAAGTATTTAAAGAGGCTCTGTCACCAGATTTTGCAACCCCTATCTGCTATTGCAGCAGATAGGCGCTGCAATGTAGATTACAGTAACGTTTTTATTTTTAAAAAACGAGCATTTTTGGCCAAGTTATGACCATTTTTGTAGTTATGCAAATGAGGCTTGCAAAAGTCCAAGTGGGTGTGTTTAAAAGTAAAAGTACAAGTGGGCGTGTATTATGTGCGTACATCGGGGCGTTTTTAATACTTTTACTAGCTGGGCGCTCTGATGAGAAGTATCATCCACTTCTCTTCAGAACGCCCAGCTTCTGGCAGTGCAGACACAGCCGTGTTCTCGAGAGATCACCCTGTGACGTCACTCACAGGTCCTGCATCGTGTCAGACGAGCGAGGACACCGGCACCAGAGGCTTCAGTTGATTCTGCAGCAGCATCGGCGTTAGCAGGTAAGTCGATGTAGCTACTTACCTGCAAACGCTGATGCTGCTGCAGAATCAACTGTAGCCTCTGGTGCCGGTGTCCTCGCTCGTCTGACACGATGCAGGACCTGTGAGTGACGTCACAGCGTGATCTCTCGAGAACACGCTGTGTCTGCACTGCCAGAAGCTGGGCGTTCTGAAGAGAAGTGGATGATACTTCTCATCAGAGCGCCCAGCTAGTAAAAGTATTAAAAACGCCCCGATGTACGCACCTAATACACGCCCACTTGGACTTTTACTTTTCAACACACCCACTTGGACTTTTGCAAGCCTCATTTGCATAAGTACAAAAATGGTCATAACTTGGCCAAAAATGCTCGTTTTTTAAAAATAAAAACGTTACTGTAATCTACATTGCAGCGCCTATCTGCTGCAATAGCAGATAGGGGTTGCAAAATCTGGTGACAGAGCCTCTTTAACATTTCATATTGTCTCTGGCTAACACGGTACTACACTATTCTTCTCAATCAAAAGACAACCATTTTTTTTATATACTAATGGAAATTAATTTTATATGCCAATTATTATATAACACAAATACAAATACCACATATTTGTTGACTGTTATTAGAAAATTCAATTATGTAAAAATGGTAAGAATAAGACCTAATAAACACCTATATTTTTTAATTTTGCATATACTCAGCTTTTGTTAATATAGAGCTTAAAAAACATATTTTTTTATCCTTTCTATAATCAGCCTGGGGGAAAATTACATAAAATTGGAAACAAAGGTGGTGTTGCTCATAGTGACCAATCAGATGATAATTCTAATTTTCCTGAGGACCTGATTGGCTGCTGATCAGAAGACTATAACATAACTTGATATGAATGTCCTTACTCTTTGTGTGCCCTCTCAACTATTTCATGGAGCTAAGAGAGAACACACTGACAAACTTTCCTGCAGCTCTGACACTTTAAAAAAACAGAAGTTTTTTTCCACGAAATAATTGGGGGAGGAGGGTTGGATAATCACTTTTTCTGAACTCTCAGATTCGCTATTATTTAAAGAGGGTGGAATTGCAATCACAATTTTATTTTCTAGGATCTTTAGAGGCTTAACATAAAGGCTATGTGCACGTTTTGTAAGCATTTAAAAAAAAAAAAAAATCTACATTTTATGTGATTTTAAACCACTTCTAAATTATTTCAAACATTTTTTTTTCTTTTTAAGATACAGATTCTATGTATCCTGTATGCATAGAAGCTGTATTGTTCTATCAGAGGAGCATCCGTTAGTTCAGCTGAACTGACGGCTCAGCTGAAAGCTGGTTCTGCGTGTCTCTAACACACAGGATACAGCTGAGGCTTTGTTCACATGTTCGTCAGGGCTCTATTCTAACGTTCCATTGGAGCTTTCCGTCAGAATGGAGCCCTGATTGAAACTACGCTATTCATTCCATCAATACAACGGAACCTTTGCACAACTGAGACAAACGGAAACCATTGGCACCGGATCCGTCACCATTGAAATCAATGGTGATGGAAATGGAAACCTATGGTTTCCGTTTGTTTCAGTCAGGGCTCCATTCTGACGGAAAGCTCAGACGGAATGTCAGAATAGAGCCCTAACGGATATGTGAACAAAGCCTAATAATGATCACATCTAAGTTATATCTGATTTGACAGAAGAATATATCTTCTGTGTATAGAATAAAACATAGAAGCTGTATCTTAAAAAGTAAAAAAATATATATATTTTTGAATTATTTAAAAAAAATATATATTTTCAAAGGTGTACATAGCCTTTAAAGCAGGGGTGGGGAACGTCCGGGATCATTTAGTCTGGCCAACCTCACTCTGTCTGCCGCTGCTGCCATGAGTTCACCCTACCCACTCACATTTAGAAGCAGGAGAAGGAGCAGACGGAGGCAAGTATGGCGGTGGCAGCGGCGGTCTGGGTGAGGTTGTTGCGTGCTAGCCCAAGAGTGGATCAGTCCAGTCACCTGACCTGAATCAGTGACGTGAGATCAGGTGACTGAACTGTACCAGCCCAAGAGTGGACCAGGCCGGCTACCTGCCGCTGTGTCATTCCCTTCTTGTCTCTGTCCGCCCTACTCATTCACATTTAGGAGCAGGAGAAGGGCGGACGGAGCCAAGTATGGCGGCAGAGGTGGTTTGAGTGAGGTCGGTGTGTGCCGACCCAAGAGTGGACCAGTGCGGTCACCTCACCTGAGTCAGTAACGTGAGGTCAGGTGACTGGACTGGTCCATTCCCGGGCCGGCACAGTCCAGTCCACCTTACCTCAAGTCAGTGATGTGAGGTCAGGTGACTGGACTGGTCCACTCCCGTTACAGAATGCTCCGACCTCACTCTGACCGCTGCTGCCGCCATGCCGTTCCCTCCTTGGCTCCGTCCGCCCGCCCTACTTACTCGAAATTAGGTCCAGGTGACTTAAAGGAACTTTTTTCATCAAGGACATTTATGATATATCCACAAGATAAGTCATAAATGTCCGATATATGTGGATCCCACCTCTGGGACCCACATCTCTAGAACGTTCTACCTCTTGGTGTTATGGCTGAAGCTTGAGATTTCCGACCATAAAGAAGGAAACAGCGTAGCTTGCTGAGCTACGCTGTTTTCGTAAGTCCCATAGAACTGAATAGTAGTTATGGAAACAGCGTAACTCGCATGTTACGCTGCTTCCGTAATGGCCATTCACTACTATGGGAGTTACAAGCTACGCTGTTTTCTTCTTCATGGTCTGAAATCAGCCGGAACACAGAGAGGTAGAACGGGGTTTAGGGGGCCCCGTTCTAGTAATAGGTGCTGGTCCCAGAGTTGGGATCCACTTCTATATGACATTTATGACATATCCAGTGGATATGTCATAAATGTCCCTGATGAGGAAAAAAAAAATTTGGGATATAATATTGCTTTTAGTATGTCATTAAAATAAATTTTATTTATTTGTGTTTTCGTGTTGTACTTTTTATTTTTTTCTTTCTTTTACTTCTCTATGGGGGCTGCAATTTTTTTTTCCATCTCTGTATGTGTCGATTAACGACACATACAGAGATGGAATACGGCAGCTACAGTGCATAGGAGTCAATGAACGGGAGCCGTTCCATTGATTCTGCTCTCTGGCTCTGTACTGCGCAGAAGCAGGTCAGAGTCACACAGCAGAGCAGCTGTTTGCAGGGAGATAGCAGGCGCCATACTGAAGACCAGCTGCACTGCAGGTAAGGTGTGTGTCTCTGTATGTCCCTCTCTCTCTCACACAGACCGCCGCTCTCGTGACCCCCAACGGGCCCCCCCACCCGACGAGCCCCTCCCCACGGGCCCCCTCCCCCGATGGGCCCCCCCCCGACGGGCCCCTCCTCCCTAACGCCCCCCCCTTGTATGAAGGACACATGATGCAACTGTACTGGGAAAGCCCTGAGCGATAAATCTCTCTAGTTGTGCTGAGACTGTTTGGGGATGTGACTAATGAACCTCTCAGTCTCAGCACAACTAGAGAGATTTATCGTTCAGGGGTCTGGGAAAGCTGGGTGACCACCATTACCCCCTCCTACTGGAGTGTGTTTGGGGATGTGACTAATGAACCTCTCACACTCCAGTAGGAGGGGTAATGGTGGTCACCCAGCTTTCCCAGACCCCTGAACAGTAAATCTCTCTAGTTGTGCAGAGACTGTTTGGGAATGTGACTAATGAACCTCTCAGTCTCAGCACAACTAGAGAGATTTACCGTTCAGGGGTCTGGGAAAGCTGGGTGACCACCATTACCCTTCCTACTGGAGTGTGAGGGGTTCATTAGTCACATCCCTAAACACACTCCAGTAGGAGGTCACCCAGCTTTTCCAGAAGCAGATATAACCAGGAAACCACTGGATGGACAGGCTGAGGGTGCACAGCGTTTTTGGTGATCCCCCTCTGTCATGTGATTGGACCTAGGTTATCGGTTCATCAGACGGGGTTTATGTGACTATAAATCTGTCCATAACAAGAGACAGTGCACACAGGACAAGCCCTGCCCTCATGCCGTAGTTGTGTGGTTCTGTCTGCAGTGATGGCGCTGGGTGGCTCTGACACCCGCCTCCCCCGTTGGGTCATCTCAGGACAGAAGGAGTGTCTGGATTGGAGACACAGCGCCGCACCTGTCCTCAGGTTGTGTCTGGTATTGCAGTTCACCTCCATTGAAGTGAATTGGACAGTGCTGTAATAACACACATGACCTGAGGACAGGTGCGGCGCCATGTTTTCTTGGACGACCACTGTAAGACTTTTCCCGTGTGTGTGTGTGTGTCAGAGCGGAGTGGGCACGGGCGCCGCTGATACTTCATAGCCGCTTATCAGCTGTTTTGAAGAATCAGCGGCGTGCGCACCCCCCCACACACACACAAATCCCCCAAACACGCAAAATCAAGTGTAATCAAGCATTTTTTTAATGTGCTTTTTGGCACGTAAAATGTGCAAAAAAAACCATGTCAAATACATGGCGTGTGAGCCGGTCAACTGAAAAGTCATTCACTTCACTTTCATCATTCTAAGGGTATGTTCACACGCAGTGTTTTCAGCTGAAAAATCAGAAGCAGAACGCCAACTAGCATCTGCCCATTGGTTTCAATGGGAAATACAGTGTTCTGTTCAGACAGGGCGCTTTTTACGTGGTCGTTTTCCAAAACCGGCACGTAAAAAGACGCCCACCAAAATGAAGTGCACATCACTTCTTGGGACGTTTTTGGAGCCGTTTTTAATTGACTTTATAGAAAAACAGCTCCAAAAATGGGCGTAAAAAACGCGTGTTTGATTAAAAAATGGCTGAAAATCAGGAGCGGTTTTCTCTTTGTTTAGTAAGCGTGTGAACATACCCTTAGCCTTTTGGTGTTTCCTATAACTTCTGCCAGATGCAGAATCACACCCAAAATGGCTGCCGGACACTGCTTAGCAGTTTGAAGACACCTTTTCCTGGCTTGTGGGAGGGGGGGTGAGATTCCCTCCCACATTTACGGCAGCTATGAGTCAGGTTGCTTTGCCTTATTCACCTTGCTGTAATTCTGGGAAGTTCTCCCCCTGGTGGCCAACATAGGAAAACATGTCAAATTATTATTTAATTTTTAATACTTTCCACCATATGGAAGAAAAAAAAAATACAGCAAAAAAACGTAAAAAATATAATAGCAATATGTAACGACACTTAAAAAAAAAAAAGGTTTCATTCGCGACACATTCCCTTTAAGTAAGTAAGTTGGAACAACTTACTGCTGCGAGTTCTTTTCAATACTTACCATTGTAAAGAGTCGACTTGCGCTCCAGACTGACCAACGCAGTAGCAACATCATCAATACTGGCTAACATCACACGCCTCACCAAAGAGAAGCAGTTCCAGCCATCACATTAGGGGTGAGTTAATTAAATGTTTGACCAAATATCGTGGGCTCATTTTTAAGTTGATAATTTTGTATGGCGCGCGAATGACGTTATAGATATCCAAATGGCCCCTGGCAGAAAATAGGTTCCCCACCCCTACCTTTAAAGGGAGCAGAAAGGTCATAATCCATCTCTTATTGGCTACTTGACCTATGGTGGGTGAAGGTAGTACAGAGTCAAGTAATTCGACCAATCAAAGGCCAGTGATGTAGAGCTTAAGAAGAAGCTCTAGTGACAGTGATAGATAGGGTTTATTTACAAGGTGCAGACATATCGTGGTTTTTATTTTGTTTTTACAAAATTGCTTCAAAACGCCATGTTTTTGCCACAATTTTGCAAAAAAGTGCTGCAAAAACGGCAATATGACTGCAGCGTGCTTGTAAACCCATAGGGAAGTTAAAGAGATTAGAAAATAAATTGATTTATTTAAAAATATGGCAAAAACAAATAAAAGAAAGTAAAGCAAAGTAACGTTAAAGAGAAATTAATGAAAGTTTTAGGTAAGAACAATAAGAAGCAACAATTTTTATAATTATATATTTAAAATAGTTAGAGGCTACAGTAATTTGGAATGGCACCAAAAGTCTTACAATAAGGCCTCATTTACACGAACGTGATATACGTCCGTGCGACGCGCGTGCTTTTCACGCGGGTTGCACGGACCTATACAAGTCTATGGGGGCATGCAGACAGTCCGTGAGTTTTGCTCAGCGTGAGTGCGCTGAAAAAAACTCACGACATGTTCTAAATTTCTGCGTTTTTCACGCATCACGCACCCATTGCGTGATTCGCGCAAGAGCTGTCAAACTCTGAATGTAAACAGAAAAGCACCACGTGCTTTTCTGTTTACTAACATCCAAACGGAGTGTCTTAGAGATGAGCGAACCGTCCGAACCGAACTTCACCGGGTTCGGCCGAACTCGTTTTGACCGAACACGGCAAAAAATGTTCCGGTACGCGACGTCAGGAGATAGTCACTGTCCAGGGTGCTGAAAGAGTTCAACTGGTTCAGCACCCTGGACAGTGACTTCTGATCACAATATACATGAACGTGTAAAAAAAAAAAAAAAGAAGTTCTGACTTACCGATAACTCCCGGCTTCTTCCTCCAGTCTGACCTCCCGGGATGACGATTCAGTCCAAGTGACAGCTGCAGCCAATCACAGGCCAAGCACAGACGACAGCCAATCACAGGCTGCAGCGGTCACATGGACTGCCGCGTCATCCAGGGAGGTGGGGCCGGATGTCAAGAGAGGGACGCGTCACCAAGGCAACGGCCGGGAGACCGGACTGGAGGAAGCAGGAAGATCTTGGTAAGTATGAACGTCTTTTTATTATTCACAGGTTGCTGTATATTGTGATCGGAATTCACTGTCGAGGGTGCTGAAAGAGTTACTGCCGATCAGTTAACTCTTTCAGCACCCTGGACAGTGGCTGACGTCGACTAGCCTCATCTCTATGATGGCGGCTGCGCGAAAATCACGCAGCCGTGCATCATACACTGATGACACACGGAGCTGTCAAGTGCCTTTTTCGCACGCAAAACGCTGCGTTTTTTTGCTTGCGCAAAACGCACACGCTCGTGTAAATGAGGCCTAATTGTCACTTTTAACATTATTTGAGACATTGTCAGTATGATGTAACATTTTCACTTGTTAGGGTGAGTTCACATTAGCGTTCGGTTTCCGTTGATGGCTTCCGTCATACCTTTAAATCAGATGGAACCACCAACGGAAAGGAAAAAGGAAACCATAGCTTTTAGTGCAGTCGACTGCACTATTTATTCCGTAAAAAAAATGTAAACCTTATGGAACGGAGACAAACGTTTGCCTTTCCGTTGATGGGTTCCTCCGACAGAAAGGTCTGACGGAACTCATCAATGGAAACCGAACGCTGATGTGAACAGGCTTTTAATAACATTATAATGATGTAATTGACTTTTTAAAAAACACATGGTACACAAAATATATTTTACCTGCGATTGTTATCTATCTAATTAATTTACCTCAATAGTAAAAGAAATCACTGATTATAACAAATTGAACAAATACATATTCGGGGACCAGAGTTTTGTATAATAATTAGAGATAGTAATTCTATATTGAAAACAAATGGTGTAACTTCAGTATTAGGAGATTTCCCATCCAATACTAAAGCTGCTAAATCTATATTCTTCATGTTTTTCCAAATCCTTTAAATGTCACAAAACACAGCAAAACAGATCAAAACTGAGAAATTCACATAAATGAAAGTCTTCTCTGAGTTATATTCATGCCAAAATAAATGTTAAAGTGGGTGGGAATCCTTTTTTTTTTCTTTAGCTTATTTCATTGTTGCAGTTTAGAGACTCATATTTCTATCGCAAACCCTTAATTTCAACCTCTCATAAATCTTCACATAGAGTTGTGTGAGAATCAGCAGCAGTTGGCATTTCTAAACTTATTGTACTATTGCTAAAATAATAGTATTATAGACAAACGTTCTAGCAATAGGAGAAATAAGTGGTACACAGTCAATGGCCAAAATTAACTAATGCTGTATAATAGTTAGACAGCGTAAATTTAGAACAGGCAGGCACAAAATGCGCCAAATTTAGCACAGTGGTACATGCTGCATTAACATTTTTACGTGACCTGTTAGACACTATTCTCAACCTTAAACCACTTTTGATTTGGCTTATTTTGAGCCAGAATATCTTGCCATCTTTTTGGCGCACATTGGTGCATTTTAAGCCATGTCTCTTTCAGGCTAACCACACCCATTTCTGGCTATAGCCACACAGCCTATTTTGAACACCTATTTTGCAAGTCAAAATTGTGCCAAACATTAGCCCATTTTTTCGAAACAATTTCTAGACCAAGACACAGTAGTGCATCTGCCCCAATGTATGTAAACATCCAAAGACCTTGTTCTGTACAGTGATTTGTTAGCAAAGAAATTGACAACATGGTGGCAATGGGGTTAGCAGTGTTGCCTTTTATTGGATTTACCCAATGAGGGCAACATGAGCAACGCGTTTGTAAGTTCTGCCAATGTTTGCAGTTGTCTACCCTGTTCCAGAAACATTTTCATGGGTTACTTGGCTTTCTGTTTGTGGTCATACATGGCTTTGGAGAAAATACAATGTGATCCCCTTGCTATAGGGTAGTGTTAGTGCATGAGTGAGATGTGGAAATTAGGAGAAAATATTTCTGCTTTATCTCGTTCCTGAGATCTTCTGCTAGCTTTTCCCATGTGAATTTCCTGGTGTGATAATCTCACAATAATGTTAGTCAGTATGTATAATATTTTCTTAGGCATGATGGTTATAATCATCAAGAACTGTCAATATAAAGGACATATAATTGTGTGGTATAATTGAGCATATAAATAAAGTTAATTGTTGACACCCCTAAAGACACTGGACAATAATCAATTGTGTAAAATAAACTATACCTATAATGATTCCAATGTTCCTCAAAAACATTTGTAGAAATGTCCTACCTTTTATGTAACACATAAGCAAATTGCCCTGACGTGAGTAAAAAGTCCAAGAGGAACCCATAGATCAGATTCAGAAATGCACAGTTAAGTTTTCACATTTCAAAATCCATTGTCAGATGCCACCTCCTTAACCAGGGGGTTTATGGAAGAGTTCTAAAATGAAGCACTCTCACCATGACTATAGTGGACTCATAACTAATATTTTTGTGCCCAGCAGACCTGTCATTATATTATGCTGTCTTTAAACAGGATGCCATATTCTGATGAAAGATCCACATTAAACCTTAAAAAACATCTCTGATCATTGTGAATATGATCCATGTCTTGGTAGAGCATTTATTGGTGTCCTTTAAAAAAGAACTAACAGCATGGTCAAATGGTCACCCACAAGTCTACTACAAAACACCATGATCCCTCCATATTCTACCTGTTCTGTGTCTGATGGAGGAGGATGTATGGTATGTTCTAGTAAGCAGCACAGGAAGCATGATAACTTTTTCACATTAAAGAGGCTCTGTCACCAGATTATAAGTGCCCTATCTCCTACATAATGTGATTGGCGCTGTAATGTAGATAACAACAGTGGTTTTTATTTTGAAAAACGATAATTTTTCAGCAAGTTATGAGCTAGTTTAGATTTATGCTAATTAGTTTCTTAATGCCGAACTGGGCCTTTTTTATCTTTTTACCAAGTGGGCGTTGTGGAGAGAAGTGTATGACGCTGACCAGTCAGTGACTAATCAGCGTCATACACTTCTCTCCATTCATATTTAGCTTGTTTCACTGCACAGCGTGATCTCCCGAGTCAAGAGTCAACAAACATCGCCTCCAGCCGCTGCAGATTCAGATAAACGTCCTGGCATGGCTGGATGTGGTCTTTTGACTCTTCCATCACTTCGGTAAGGAGCATGTGGGAGGAAGTCCTGTCACAGTGTGATCTCGCGAGATCCCGCTGTACAGCGAAACAAGCTAAACATGAATGGAGAGAAGTGTATGACGCTGATTGGTCAGCGTCATACACTTCTCTTCACAACGCCCAATTGGTAAAAACGCCCAGTTGGTCATTAAGAACTAATTAGAATAAATCTAAAACTGTTCATAACTTGCTCAAAAATGATAAAACCACTGTTGTTATCTACATTAAAGCGCCTATCAGATTAGTTAGGGGATAGGGCATTTATAAACTGGTGACAGAGCCACTTTAAGCCCGGAAAACATGTTTTAGGCTTGGCCAGTACTGAAGAGCTATTGTAATACTGTATCTCATATGAATATGAATAAAATAGCATTTATAGGACTTACCGTGACCTATACTATCGTAATTTACTATCATAAAACAGAAAAATCTAGCAAATTGAACCTGTCCACAATCTCTGTTATTTTAGCTTGTGAAAACATTCTGTCTTTTGTGAAATGTCAGATGCCCTGATCCGCATCTGTGAGATTTAAATGGAGCCAATAAGATTTTTGTTTGTTTTACAATCTTAATGAAACCCTTTTGCTGTGAGTCTGTTGCATAGGCAGGCAGCCAAGTAGAGAGCCGTACGCCTGTGTCGCTCTGACCAAAGGGACTTCAGCTAATTATAAATGATACTTGGACTTAAAAGGTAGAAAGCTGCAGCCAAATGAATCCTGTCCACTTTAACCTGATACACTTTACTCCTACTTATTTGATGACCCGATTGTTAAATATATTCAGCTCAGTCATATATTACTAACATTCTGCCTGTCTTCAGGTGTCTGCTAGTCGACCTTAGATGTCACCTTTATTTGAGTTACTACACACAGAAAGTTATACATCTTAAATCCAGACTATTTGTCCATTTCCTCATCCTGAAAAGACCTTTCCTACATAAGGAGCCTTAGGCTATATTAATACGACAGTGATGGCCATGTGATGGACAATTTTTTATTGGCCGCCACACATCCGTTTTCAAAACGACGAAATTCTATGGGTGTATTCACACGGCCATTTTTTAAAACATCCCGTGAATACTGGGTGTCAAAAAATAGAAGTCATTGGCCATTTTTCAGAAAGCCATCCATGTGAGGGCTGTTAAAAACGGATCAGTTGCCCATGGAGGCCCGTCTGAGGGGACTTAATTGTATTAGCATCCTTAGGACGTGGATGCAATTGACAGCGCTGGCAAGGCAAGGGAACCATTGGTTCCCTTTCCTGCCATTCAACATTTTCTTTTGTGATGCAGATGGCCAGGTAACATCATCGCGCCGCTTTCGTTGTTCCTCTGGAGCAGATCAGGCCTGCATCGCTGGAGGAGACGACAGTGTGGAAACGGGGAGAGATGAATGTGGCACTATGTGCAGGAGTGTGTGACGCAATATCTACAGGGGCAAGTGTGGCATTGCCTAAAGGGGGAAGTGCGG
This sequence comes from Rhinoderma darwinii, assembly GCF_050947455.1. NCBI lineage: Eukaryota > Metazoa > Chordata > Amphibia > Anura > Rhinodermatidae > Rhinoderma > Rhinoderma darwinii. The sequence goes on from NC_134687.1 coordinate 121,910,667, forward strand.
CACTATCTACATGGCATTATGGCACTATATGGGCACTATCTACAGGGGACACTGTGGTGCTATATACATGGGTGCTGTGTCATTATCTACAGGGGCAATGTGGCACCATCTTCATGGGCACTGTGGCACTATCTATGTGGACATTATCTACAGTGGGCACTGTGGCACTATCTACAGGGGCACTATCTGCAGGGACACTGTGGCACTATCTACATGGGCACTGTGGTGTTTCAGGGGGTTGGGATAAAAACCCCGATAAATTAAGTTCATCAATTTTCTTTTCAAAGCCGTTAAAAATGGTCAGTCAGGAAATAGATGAAAATTTGGAGACACACAGATGCAAAACGTTCATCAAAAATGGACATTTGATCCATTTTTAACAGTCGTTTTTTCACTGTTGTGTAGAATATAGCCTTATTAATAAAGTTGTCCTGATATTTAATGATGTTTAAACTGAAGGCACCATTTTATTAACTGAGATAATATCTCTGTTCCTATTCTTCCATACTTCTGCGTTTTTTTTACCAAGTCCCCGCCTTTTGTTAGCACTGCCATCAACATTGATTGCGGTGCGGAAAGTGGTAAATGTCCAGGATCTGAGTTTTCTCCAATCCTAGCCATTAGTGATGGAGGGCGGCTGACTATCACAGCCATCCTTCAGTTGGTAATCGTGCAGGTCCCGCTTCTGTACTCCACATGATCACTTTCACGTATGTTGGAGTGCGAGAAGGGGACTCTTCGTGCGTCATACATGTACTTGATTCTGCAGGAAGGCGTTCTATCTTTATATTTCCTATGCAGCCATGGTGAGATTAGTGGAGGAGACAGAAGATTAGCAAGAGGTTTTCTTTAAAAAAGAGCATTAAAAATTAGACTTAAACTAGTGGAAAATTATAGGGTAATGTGAATTAGCAATTATGAATTCATCAATTTATTTGAGATGTGAAAATTCTCTACTTTGATAAATAACCTGCTTTATAAACAAAGCATGTCATGAACTTGCATTTATCATTCGTGTAGTCTTCAAACATTCAATTATTCTCCCATCCGCAACGACTCGCAGTCAAATGACTAAAATTATATTCAAGTAAACAAAGGCGTATCACAACAAACTTGGTAAAAACATTGTATCAATGCATACATTATGCAGCGCTCTCTGCCTTTACTATTGCTGCACATCTGTGTGATTCAAGATGTTATAGTGAATTTAATAGCATGATTTAAAGCCAGTGTTGTTTTCATATAAAGAATCCAGTTGAACTTCATCCTTATTCCAGAATAAGCATCTGCAGGGTTTTTTATGGTTTTCAATTCTGTAAATCATGCTTCATTTGCCATTGAAAAACCAGTGTCATAAAACAGATCAATGGTATTAATGTAGGAGTGGGTGGTACTATTAATGAGAGCTCTGTTGCTAGTAATACTCTGGTTCGAGTTACTTTCCTGTGGTCGCACTATAAAGCCCTTATTGTACTTAAACCTACTGCTACATATGAAATTAACTCCTTATGGTACTTGCAACTATTTCAGAACGCTGTTTTCTCTTCTGAGTCTCTCTGAAAATTTAGACTGTGTTCACATGTTTTTGTCATATTGGGGTTTTTGCAGCATTTTTTTCAAAATTGCTGCAAAAATCGTGTGGCTTTGTGAAACAGTCCCGGTATAAAGAATGACTGAGGAGAAGTACATTTTTTTTGTTTGTTCAATTTTTAGGACATGCAAGAGACACAAAAACATATTACTGGAGAAAATGTTTTACAAGAAGAGTGAGCCTTTAATAGGGATCCCTAACGCTTTCACAAAAGAGACCCTTGAAAAGGCATTCCTCTTCTGGGGTAACCCCATGCCTACTGTAAATGTGACAGCTCTTTTTTCCCAGGGAACCCCCAACAAAGTTGAGAGAAGCCTTGATTTAGAAATACTGCTCTTGTTTTATACATGTGTTTGTTGTTAAACCCCAAACACACATTTTCCGCAAAGAACAATTAATATGAGCTGTATTCATTTCTACTTATTGCTTGGGATTCTTAAAATATTGAATCAATAAATGTGCAAAACAAAAAATTAATATCAAGATGTTTTGGAATAATAGGAAATGTACTTCCAAATATACTTTGATCAACACAGCTTAAACTTTTAACAAAATGTCATTGTTGTGATGAGAATGGATTTATGTTTGGTCTGAATTTAGTATATTTTTTTAACTGCATTGATGAGCAATTCTGACTATAATCCAGGATGTAATTTAGGATTAGTATAAAATAAGTAATGCAATGAGTGTGTGTTTTGTGTATTTATGTGTATGGTTTGTTAATCTGTCTTAAAGAGTCTCTGTCACCACATTATAAGTGCCCTATCTCCTATATAATCTGATCGGCCATGTTATGTAGATAACAATAGTGTTTTTTATTTTGAAAAACGATAATTTTTAGACATCACCTCCAGAAAGGACGCAATGTCTATTCACACTCCTGACACTTTACTAAATTTTGTGAGGGACTTAGGCTGGATTCACAGGAGTATGTTCGGTCCGTAAAGGACGGAACGTATTTCGGACGCAAGTACCAGACCGAACACACTGCAGGTCGCCGGGCTCCTAGCATCATAGTTATGTACGATGCTAGGAGTCCCTGCCTCTCTGTGGAACTACTGTCCCGTACTGAAAACACGTTGGTCAAAAAGGTAAAAACACGGCCAGTTGGGCATTAAGAAACTAATTAGCATAAATCTAAAATTTCTCATAACTTGCTCAAAAATGATCGTTTTTCAAAATAAAAACCACTGCTGTTCTCTACATTACAGCGCCAATCAGATTATGTAAGAGATAGGGTACTTATAATGTGGTGACAGAGTCTCTTTAAAGGACCCCTACTTATCCTGCTTTGTAGGAAACTGCAGCACCGCTCTATTCAAGTTAATGGAGCCGTGCTGCAGTTCCATGCACAGCTGACGCCTGGGAGTATGCTGTACAAGGAAAATATTGAATGGGGTGCATTGATTGGCCCTTCTTTGTGAGGATCCTGGCAGTCGGCTCCCACTTATCAGAAAGTGATGATATATGCTAGTGATATGTTAGAAAAAACCCTAGTTTTCCTACTTCACCAAGCCTTAACTATATTTCCTAACAGCAGTACATTTCTTCCTAGTGATGCTGCTAAAAAATCTTAAATCATGAAATAACACCCTACATCCTAAAATAAACTGCACTTATAATGTTACCATACACTCCCCTTAAAACCTTTTGTCATTTTAATAGTTGGGGTGGGAAGAACAGATTTTAGCAGTTGTGACTTAATCTTTTTTGACAGCTTTATACTGTTTCAACACTTACAGATGCCTGAGATCACCTTAGAGCTAATGTGTTTAAAGGATAAGGATTATAACACAGAGGAACAAAGATAGAGGGATAATAAGAGCTTATAACTGCCATATGGGAGGAAAATGAACATGCGGTTGTATAATAAATGTGTGTTGCCTACTTAGTTTAACTTTTCGTTTTCAAAAACTGACTGCATTTACACCTGCAATAAATGTTATAATTCTATTTTATTTTTCCTCCTTTTAACCAATTTATTATTGCTCTCTATTGTTCTAATCTCTGTTTTTTTTTTTTAACATAGTTGCTAAAAATAGCAAACTACTGTATTATTGCAGATATTGATAAAAAGACCAAATATATATGGAATTGTTAATTCCTTAGCTCATATTGAAAGGCTAAAGTACCCAAACATTATTAAAGAGGTATTAAAGAGGCTCTGTCACCAGATTTTGCAACCCCTATCTGCTATTGCAGCAGATAGGCGCTGCAATGTAGATTACAGTAACGTTTTTATTTTTAAAAAACGAGCATTTTTGGCCAAGTTATGACCATTTTCGTATTTATGCAAATGAGGCTTGCAAAAGTACAACTGGGCGTGTTGAAAAGTAAAAGTACAACTGGGCGTGTATTATGTGCGTACATCGGGGTGTGTTTACTACTATTACTAGCTGGGCGTTGTGTATAGAAGTGTCATCCACTTCTCTTCACAACGCCCAGCTTCTGGCAGTGCAGCACTGTGACGTCACTCACAGGTCCTGCATCGTGTCGGCACCAGAGGCTACACTTGATTCTGCAGCAGCATTTGCAGGTAAGTAGCTACATCGACTTACCTGCAAACGCCGATGCTGCTGCAGAATCATCTGTAGCCTCTGGTGCCGACACGATGCAGGACCTGTGAGTGACGTCACAGTGCTGCACTGCCAGAAGCTGGGCGTTGTGAAGAGAAGTGGATGACACTTCTATACACAACGCCCAGCTAGTAAAAGTAGTAAACACACCCCGATGTACGCACATAATACACGCCCAGTTGTACTTTTACTTTTCAACACGCCCAGTTGTACTTTTGCAAGCCTCATTTGCATAAATACGAAAATGGTCATAACTTGGCCAAAAATGCTCGTTTTTAAAAAATAAAAACGTTACTGTAATCTACATAGCAGCGCCGATCTGCTGCAATAGCAGATAGGGGTTGCAAAATCTGGTGACAGAGCCTCTTTAAGCCTAAAGTTTGTCTTATGTGCTTTTTCTATTCCTTGAAATTTTTGCCGAGGGGTAACTTGAAGCTCTCTGGCCCCAATGCAAAATCGGTAACAGGGCTCCAAATTATTACATGTTGTTCATAGTAATGGTCTCTTCATATGGGGCTTCTCAAGCACCCCCTAAAGTTACCCATGTATAATAGTAGGTGAATGGCAATTATACTGGAAGGAAGCTGTGAACTGTAGTGATCTTCAATGGGATTACTTTCAGCATACTCACAAAATACATCCCCCCATGATCTCTACTTTATCTAACATAGCTTCATTTCTGAGGCATTTACAAACATATTTGTGAATGTTATAAGAAGCTCTGCTTTTAAGATGTACTTTTATATGTTTTGTACTATAGGTTTATTGTTCTTTTTGCATATCTACCTAATTGATATTGTCTCTGATGGAGCATGCATGTTTTATGTATTAACAATATAGTGTAAATTCAGTTATAATGTCCTAAAGATCTTCCACCTCTTTTTCCAGGTGAAAGCCACTGATGCGGACTCAGGTTCCTTTGGAGAAGTCCACTACTCTTTATATGATCGATTCCATAACACTAAAGAGTCTCAGAAATTCTGGATTGATCATGATACTGGACGTATTTGCGTATCACAAGAGATTGATAGAGAAGGAGAGCCTGGAAGTTATGATCTTATTGTAAAAGCACAAGATGGGGTAAGTTTTCAGATTTCAATGCATTCTTCTTTCAGTACGTATCTTCTAGACAAGATACCATAAACTCATGTAAGACTCTTTTCATACAAAACTTTTCTAATTTTAACCTAGGAATCAATGATGCCAAAATAGTGTTCCATTTATTCATATTAAAAGGCCTTCATAAAAATCAACCGCTCATAACTGCTTGAGCTCAAGAGGTTTAATAAGGTCAAAACAACTGAGTTCAAGTTGCTTGTAATTCATGAGTATCATTATATCATAATTCATAAGTATAATTCATAATATCTGTATTAATACATTATCTGAAAAAGAAGTCAATGAGGAGCATAGAACAGTTTGCAATAGTAGTGGTAAAGCCAACATAAGGTAAAGGCCTCATATGCAGCCCTTGACTCCATTAAAGGGTCACACATCACATTCAGCCAGGGTACGAATATATATGTGACTTTTTTTTACAACGCTTTATTTGTGACTGTCATTTTCTCTATACAGTGAAGGAAATAAGTATTTGATCCCTTGCTGATTTTGTAAGTTTGCCCACTGTCAAAGACATGAACAGTCTAGAATTTTTAGGCTAGGTTAATTTTACCAGTGAGAGATAGATTATATAAAAAAAAAAAACCTGAAAATCACATAGTCAAAATTATATATATTTATTTGCATTGTGCACAGAGAAATAAGTATTTGATCCCCTACCAACCATTAAGAGTTCAGCCTCCTCCAGACCAGTTACACGCTCCAAATCAACTTGGTGCCTGCATTAAAGACAGCTGTCTTACATGGTCACCTGTATAAAAGACTCGTGTCCACAGACTCAATGAATCAGTCTGACTCTAACCTCTACAACATGGGCAAGACCAAAGAGCTTTCTAAGGATGTCAGGGACAAGATCATAGACCTGCACAAGGCTGGAATGGGCTACAAAACCATAAGTAAGACGCTGGGTGAGAAGGAGACAACTGTTGGTGCAATAGTAAGAAAATGGAAGACATACAAAATGACTGTCAATCGACATCGATCTGGGGCTCCATGCAAAATCTCACCTTGTGGGGTATCCTTGATCCTGAGGAAGGTGAGAAGTCAGCCGAAAACTACACGGGGGGAACTTGTTAATGATCTCAAGGCAGCTGGGACCACAGTCACCAAGAAAACCATTGGTAACACATTACGCTGTAATGGATTAAAATCCTGCAGTGCCCGCAAGGTCCCCCTGCTCAAGAAGGCACATGTACAGGCCCGTCTGAAGTTTGCAAATGAACATCTGGATGATTCTGAGAGTGATTGGGAGAAGGTGCTGTGGTTAGATGAGACTAAAATTGAGCTCTTTGGCATTAACTCAACTCGCCGTGTTTGGAGGAAGAGAAATGCTGCCTATGACCCAAAGAACACCGTCCCCACTGTCAAGCATGGAGGTGGAAACATTATGTTTTGGGGGTGTTTCTCTGCTAAGGGCACAGGACTACTTCACCGCCTCAATGGGAGAATGGATAGAGCCATGTACCGTCAAATACTGAGTGACAACCTCTTTCCCTCAACCAGGACATTAAAAATGGCTCGTGGCTGGGTCTTCCAGCACGACAATGACCCGAAACATACAGCCAAGGCAACAAAGGAGTGGATCAAAAAGAAGCACATTAAGTTCATGGGGTGGCCTAGCCAGTCTCCAGACCTTAATCCCATCGAAAACTTATGGAGGGAGCTGAAGATCCGAGTTGCCAAGCGACAGCCACGAAATCTTAATGATTTACAGATGATCTGCAAAGAGGAGTGGGCCAAAATTCCATCTAAAATGTGTGCAAACGTCATCATCAACTACAAAAAACGTCTGACTGCTGTGCTTGCCAACAAGGGTTTTGCCACCAAGTATTAAGTCTTGTTTGCCAAAGGGATCAAATACTTATTTCTCTGTGCACAATGCAAATAAATATATATAATTTTGACAATGTGATTTTCTGTTTTTTTTTAAATATAATCTATCTCTCACTGGTAAAATTAACCTAGCCTAAAAATTCTAGATTGTTCATGTCTTTGACAGTGGGCAAACTTACAAAATCAGCAAGGGATCAAATACTTATTTCCTTCACTGTATATTATATTTAGTTAAAGGCAGGTGGGACGAAGAAAAAAAAAAACACCTTCCCAAATAAGGATCTTTAGAGATATGATCCAGTTTTTGGCAAAATACATATGAAAGGAACACAGCCCATAACTACAGACATACAAAAAAGAGACATGTACATAACGCACACACATTACAACTTTTGGAAATGGGAAAGATACCATAGTGTGCCCTTTACGGAGGCAAAAACAGTAGCTTTTCTATTATTTTTGGTTGGCCAGTTTACAAGAGCGCTTATTCCTGAATATTGTCCTGGAGACGACTGCTGCACCATACGAATTTGCCTTCTCCTTGGGCTTAGCTCAGTTGGCTATCATTGGTCTTCAAGCACAATTTGTTGCTTGTATTAAAGGCAAGCCATGGAGCAGCAGATACAGGCTGTCGCAGAACAATCTGTGAATGGCTGATAGGTAAGTGGTGGGAAAATGTAATTTCAATAAATGTATTTGTTTGTTCTTCATTTGTGCTGCCATTAACAAACATTGCCTAACATGATTTTAATACAATTATTGAAAGTTATTTAATGTAAATGTAAAAAAATAAAGTGAAAAAGAGTACATGTGGTATTCACATTTCCTGAAACACATTAACACATGAATCTGTCCAGTATGCTTACCACTGACTTCTGATGATGGGAAAAACATTTTATTGTAAATGTATGTGCCAGTTTTTGCACACTGTTAGGATTCTTCTAACGAAAACACAATGTAAATGCAACCCTAGGCAAAATATATAGCTTCATTTGATATAATGAAACAAGTAATAGTCAGGCATCACATATTATGGATGAGCCTTAAGAATAATTTTAAAGAACTAGGCTACAAGCTGAAGGGAAGGACCTCCAAGGTTGTATTCTCAGGAATACTGCCTGTGCCATGCGCATCACAGGAAAGACAGCGGGAGCTTAGGGAGTTAAATGCATGGCTGAAGTCTTGGTGTAGAGGAGAAGGATTTGGGTTCCTAGAGCACTGGGCTGACTTTTCATTGGGGTACAAACTGTATTCTGCAGATGATTTGCACCTAAATGGAAGGGGGTCCGCTGTGCTGGGGGAGAGAATTCTAGCTGGGGTGGCGGAGTATTTAAACTAGGGCTGAGGAGGGAGGTCAATGTAGAAAAAAAAGGGGTAGCCAGGTTAGAGAGGGGTCAGACTATATTGGTGGGGGGAGAAACAGAATGTGGGGAGAGGACTAGACAACAAGATAAGGAGATCCTTTCGTTACAAAACATCAGTGTAAATAAAAAGGACCGATTAATGTCAAATCACATTTCTGATAATAAAAGTGAAAAACTGACAGGCAAGTTAAAGTGTATGTTCACAAATGCCAGAAGTCTAGCAAGTAAAATGGGGGAGCTGGAGGCCTTGATACTGGAAGAAAATATAGATATAGTTGGTGTTGCTGAAACATGGCTGGACTCTTCACATGACTGGGCTGTAAATCTACAGGGTTTTACACTTTTTCGTAAAGACAGGACAAATAGGAAAGGTGGTGGTGTATGTCTGTATGTGAGAAGTGATATGAAGGCGAGTGTGAAAGAGACAATAGTGGGTGAAGACTGTGAGGAGGTTGAAACCTTGTGGGTGGAACTAGAAAGGGAGGTAAACACTGAAAAAATTACTTTTGGTGTAATCTATAGACCCCCCAATATAACTGAGGAGATGGAAGTTCAGCTATATAAACAGATGGAGCGGGCTGCACAGGCGGGTACTGTAGTGATAATGGGAGATTTTAATTTCCGGGATATTAATTGGTGTCATGGTTCGGCTTCAACTGCAAAGGGGAGACATTTCCTCAACCTGTTGCAGGAAAATTTTATGGGCCAGTTTGTGGAAGACCCGACTAGAGGTGAAGCTCTGTTGGATCTGGTTATTTCTAATAATGCAGATCTTGTTGGGAATGTCAATGTTCGTGAAAACCTCGGTAACAGTGATCATAATATAGTTACATTTTACCTATACTGTAAAAAACAAACGCAGGCTGGGAGGGCAAAAACATTTAATTTTAAGAAAGCCAATTTCCCCAGGATGAGGGCTGCAATTCAGGATATGGACTGGGAAGAACTAATGTCAAATAATGGAACAAATGATAAATGGGAGATTTTCAAATCTACTTTGAGTTATTATAGTGCAAAATTTATTCCTACAGGTAATAAGTATAAACGACTCAAATTAAACCCCACATGGCTTACACCTTCTGTGAAAGGGGCAATACATGACAAAAAAAGGGCATTTAAAAAATACAAATCTGAGGGTACAGCTGTAGCCTTTGTAAAATATAAAGAGCTTAATAAAATCTGTAAAAATGTAATAAAATTAGCAAAAATACAAAATGAAAGGCAGGTGGCCAAGGATAGTAAAACAAATCCTAAAAAATTCTTCAAGCATATAAATGCAAAAAAGCCAAGGTCTGAACATGTAGGACCCCTAGATAATGGTAATGGGGAGTTGATCACAGGGGATCAAGAGAAGGCAGAGTTACTAAATGGGTTCTTTAGCTCTGTATATACAACTGAAGAAAGAGCAGCTGATGTAGCCGGTGCCAGTGCTGTTAATATATCGGCTGATATACTGAATTGGATGAATGTAGAGATGGTCCAAGCTAAATTAAATAAAATAAATGTGCACAAGGCTCCGGGACCAGATGGGTTACACCCTAGAATTCTTAAAGAGCTTAGTTCAGTTATTTCTGTCCCCCTTTTCATAATATTCAGAGAATCTCTAGTGACTGGTATAGTGCCAAGGGACTGGCGCAGGGCAAATGTGGTGCCTATTTTCAAAAAGGGCTCTAGGTCTTCCCCGGGTAATTATAGACCAGTAAGCTTAACATCCATCGTGGGGAAAATGTTTGAGGGGCTATTGAGGGACTATATACAGGATTATGTGACAATAAATAGCATTATAAGTGACAGCCAGCATGGTTTTACTAAGGACAGAAGTTGTCAAACTAACCTAATCTGTTTTTATGAAGAGGTGAGCAGAAGCCTAGACAGAGGGGCCGCTGTGGATTTAGTGTTTTTGGACTTTGCAAAGGCATTTGACACTGTCCCCCATAGACGCCTAATGGGTAAATTACGGACTATAGGTTTAGAAAATATAGTTTGTAATTGGATTGAGAATTGGCTCAAGGACCGTATCCAGAGAGTTGTGGTCAATGATTCCTTCTCTGAATGGTCACCGGTTATAAGTGGTGTACCCCAGGGTTCAGTGCTGGGACCACTATTATTCAACTTATTTATTAATGATATAGAGGATGGGATTAATAGCACTATTTCTATTTTTGCAGATGACACCAAGCTATGTAATATAGTTCAGACTATGGAAGATGTTTGTGAATTGCAGGCAGATTTAAACAAACTAAGTGTTTGGGCGTCCACTTGGCAGATGAAGTTTAATGTAGATAAATGTAAAGTTATGCATCTGGGTACCAACAACCTGCATGCATCATATGTCCTAGGGGGAGCTACACTGGCGGATTCACTTGTTGAGAAGGATCTGGGTGTTCTTGTAAATCATAAACTCAATAACAGCATGCAGTGTCAATCAGCTGCTTCAAAGGCCAGCAAGATATTGTCGTGTATTAAAAGAGGCATGGACTCGCGGGACAGAGATGTAATATTGCCACTTTACAAAGCATTAGTGAGGCCCCATCTAGAATATGCAGTTCAGTTCTGGGCTCCAGTTCATAGAAAGGATGCCCTGGAGTTGGAAAAAATACAAAGAAGAGCAACGAAGCTAATAAGGGGCATGGAGAATTTAAGTTATGAGGAAAGATTGAAAGAATTAAACCTATTTAGCCTTGAAAAAAGACGACTAAGGGGGGACATGATTAACTTATATAAATATATTAATGGCACATACAAAAAATATGGTGATATCCTGTTCCTTGTAAAACCCCCTCAAAAAACAAGGGGGCACTCCCTCCGTCTGGAGAAAAAAAGGTTCAAGCTGCAGAGGCGACAAGGCTTCTTTACAGTAAGAACGGTGAATTTATGGAATAGCCTACCGCAGGAGCTGGTCACAGCAGGGACAGTAGATGGCTTTAAAAAAGGGTTAGATAATTTCCTAGAACAAAAAAATATTAGCTCCTATGTGTAGAAATTTTTCCTTCCCTTTTCCCTTCCCTTGGTTGGACTTGATGGACATGTGTCTTTTTTCAGCCGTACTAACTATGTAACTATATGTAACTATGTAACTATATAATGTGCATATGCATCGAGGAATTATTCTTAGAGCAGTACGACAATTTATTGTTAACAGTATTAATTTTTATTCTTGTTATAGATTTTATGCAATCTTGAAATATGAACATGACCAAGTACATTGCTATAAATAATTATTTTATATGTATATATATATATATATATATATATATATATATATATACATATATATATATATATATATATATATATATATATATACACTACCGTTCAAAAGTTTGGGGTCACCCAGACAATTTTGTGTTTTCCATGAAAACTCACACTTACATTTATCAAATAAGTTGCAAAATGGCTAGAAAATATAGTCGAGACATTGACAAGTTTAGAAATAATGATTTTTATTTCAAATAATAATTTTCTCCTTCAAACTTTGCTTTCGTCAAAGAATGCTCCATTTGCAGCAATTACAGCATTGCAGACCTTTGGCATTCTAGCTGTTAATTTGCTGAGGTAATCGGGATAAATTTCACCCCATGCTTCCAGAAGCCCCTCCCACAAGTTGGAGTGGCTTGATGGGAACTTCTTGCGTACCATACGGTCAAGCTGCTCCCACAACAGCTCTATGGGGTTGAGATCTGGTGACTGCGCTGTCCACTCCATTACAGATAGAATACCAGCTGCCTGCTTCTTCCCTAAATAGTTCTTGCATAATTTGGAGGTGTGCTTTGGGTCATTGTCCTGTTGTAGGATGAAATTGGCTCCAATCAAGCGCTGTCCACAGGGTATGGCATGGCGTTGCAAAATGGAGTGATAGCCTTCCTTATTCAAAATCCCTTTTACATTGTACAAATCTCCCACTTTACCAGCACCAAAGCAGCCCCAGACCATCACATTACCTCCACCATGCTTGACAGATGGCGTCAGGCACTCTTCCAGCATCTTTTCAGTTGTTCTGCGTCTCACAAATGTTCTTCTGTGTGATCCGAACACGTCAAACTTCCATTCGTCTGTCCATAACACTTTTTTACAATCTTCCTCTGTCCAATGTCTGGGTGCTTTTGCCCATATTAATCTTTTCCTTTTATTAGCCAGTCTCAGATATGGCTTTGTCTTTGCCACTCTGCCCTGAAGGCCAGCATCCCGGAGTCGCCTCTTCACTGTAGACGTTGACACTGGCGTTTTGCGGGTTCTATTTAATGAAGCTGCCAGTTGAGGACCTGTGAGGCGTCTATTTCTCAAACTAGAGACTCTAATGTACTTGTCTTGTTGCTCAGTTGTGCAGCGGGGCCTCCCACTTCTCTTTCTACTCTGGTTAGAGCCTGTGTGTGCTGTCCTCTGAAGGGAGTAGTACACACCGTTGTGGGAAATCTTCAGTTTCTTGGCAATTTCTCGCATGGAATTTCCATCATTTCTAAGAACAAGAATAGACTGTCGAGTTTCACATGAAAGCTCTCTTTTTCTAGCCATTTTGAGAGTTTAATCGAACCCACAAATGTAATGCTCCAGATTCTCAACTAGCTCAAAGGAAGGTCAGTTTTATAGCTCCTCTAAACAGCAAAACTCTTTACAGCGGTGCTAACATAATTGCACAAGGGTTTTCAAGTGTTTTCTAATCATCCATTAGCCTTCTAACACAGTTAGCAAACACAATGTACCATTAGAACACTGGAGTGATGGTTGCTGGAAATGGGCCTCTATAGACCTATGTAGATATTGCATTAAAAACCAGACGTTTGCAGCTAGAATAGTCATTTAGCACATTAGCAATGTATAGAGTGTATTTCTAATTAATTTAATGTTATCTTCATTGAAAAAACTGTGCTTTTCTTTAAAAAATAAGGAAATTTATCTATATATATATATATATATATATATATATATATATCTATATATATATATACTGTATATGCAGCTAAAGAAAGTTCATATTACAAAACACCAATTGCTAGTTTACAATTAGATGGCACACGATAAAGGATATTCCGAAAAATACCTCATACTGTAAAGTGTTCTGCTTAGAATTACAAAAAAAAAAAGGTAGAACTGAGGTTATATACTGTAACTATATAGTATTTATAAAAAAAATTCTATGTCATGATTTGGTTTCTTGAAATTACTGTAAATCTTAATTGGACTTGCTTTTCGTTTTCTGCAGGATGCCAACTGTTATTTTGGCATATATATGGTAGCGCTGGTGCAGATATAGGAGTTAAAACTTTGCAACTAAACAATAATAACCCTACATTAAAATGTTTTTATGTGTATACCAAATTCCATGAAATATTTCTTCCCAATGCATGGAATATTTTTTTTACATTCTTCTTGTGTGGATCAATTATGACATACTTTATTTCCACCCAAGAAAATTAACTAGAAATGAAACCACACCAGGAACACCACGAACAGTTCTCTTCAAGCTGCATTTGTTTTACTCTTCAAGCTTAAAGTACACCTTTGAGGGAATTTTTTTTTTAATAAACAGGTCAGTCAGTGTGTTTGGTGTAAGTTTATAATTAGTCTTTATTAAAAATTTGTTTTACTTTTTTAGATACAGCTGCTCTGTTTAATTGATACAGAGCAGCTGTATCTTTCATTTTGTCCTGAATCCGTCAGTCCCACGGATCTTAACTCAGATGCAATAGATTACACGTGGATCCCGCTTTCCCTGAACCCGTCAGTCCGGCGGACCTGATGGGAACAGGATTTAGAGAGAATTCAGAGCAGTTGTATCTAAAAAAGTAAAAATAATTTTTAATGAAGACTAATTAAAAAGGCACACCAAACACACTGACTGACCTGTCTATTAAAAAAAAAAATCCCATCAAAGGTTTACATAGCCTTTAACACTCATTATTTTCAAGACAAGAGTGTATTTTTTTTTTTCACTTTGGACAGACATTGCCAAGAACATAAGGAAATCAGTTTTATTTTTTAGAGGCTGGAAGCTCCAGGTCCCCATTGCAGAATCTGTACCAGGGCCCCCAAACTATCACACATCATTTATAGTACTCATCTCCTCATATGGGGCAAAGACTTTTTGGGCCACTTCCGGCTCCATAGTCAGGGTGCGACGGCAACCTCTGTACCCCCAGCAGTTATGAGTCTGGGAAGTGACTAGTGATATTTCTCATAACTTACCATTGTTTTCAAATGTTGTTTTCTTAGTAACAAGTGTCAGTATTTGACTATTGCTTCACCTTTCTCCTTATGATGTGTTGACTTTAACCTGGTTGAGAATTTTGTTCTCTCTATATGTATATATATATATACATATATATATATATATATATATATATATATATATATATACATACGCGCTATTGTCTGCACTCAGAGCTGCAACTTGAAGCTCCTGAGCCTCCATGCACGATCTGTAACAGTTTTGAATTTTGGACCCCTAGAGTCCGGGTGCGACTGTTACATCTGCAGCTCTTATAGCTACACCCGTTCGCACTGTTTATATTTCATATGTACAATTTATTAATACATACAGCTATTTGAAAGTTAGCCGTAAAATGAAAGAAAATGAATCAATTTCTACTTGTACGCTGAACATAGCCAAATACTCTGCTGAATTAATTACCACGTGACAGAATAATATGACTGTAAACAAGTTTGATCTTTGTATATGCTAAAGAGATAGTAATACATGAAGAATAGCAGATGCTCTATGTAATGTCATGTTCTTTTTACTGATATAAAATAGCTTTATAAATATATGCTAAGGACATTAACTCTTTCTTTGTGTTTTCTTTGAAGGCGCATCTCACTATGCTTGTATAACAAGGGAAACATGAATTTAGAGTAGAATATGAATGGAGTTAAGTGGGATAAGTAGTCAAAACATTTTCTGACTGCCATGTCGAAGTCTAAACGGTCTAAACAAAGACACATTATTAGTAAATCAGCCCCTATATCTCATAGAGCAGATCTAGAAACTTTTTAACCTCCGTCTTTTTTTGTGAGTAGAACATTGATGTTCGTCTGCCACATCACTATCACTGCCTGATAATGCCTTAGGACTTCATATGACACAAAATCCATATTTATATAAGTTGGCATTCTAATACACAGCTAAAACACTTACAAAAGTCAATCAAACTGAACATTTCATCACTTTTTTTTTGTATTGTGCGGCTCTATCTATCTATCTATCTATCTATCTATCTATCTATCTATCTATCTATCTATCTATCTATCTATCTATCTATCTGTCTGTCTGTCTGTCTGTCTATCTGTCTGTCTGTCTGTCTGTCTGTCTGTCTGTCTATCTATCTATCTATCTATCTATCTATCTATCATCTATTCTGTAATCTATCTATCTATCTATCTATCTATCTATCTATCTATCTATCTATCTATCTATCTATCTATCTATCTATCTATCTATCTATCTATCTATCTATCTATCTATCATCTATTCTGTTATCTATCTATCAATCTATCAATCTATCTATCTATCTATCTATCTATCTATCTATCTATCTATCTATCTATCTATCAAATTCAAATTTCAAATTCAAATTCAAATTCAAAGAAGCTTTATTGGCAGGACCAAATACATATTAGCATTGCCAAAGCAAGTAAGAAGTAAGGGAATGAGGGATAGGGACTGAGGGCTTGGGGATAGGGACACATCTAGGGTCGGGGTTATACAAGTCCATGGCATATCATGTCTCTCTCAGTTTATGGCATGCAGTGACATATTGTGCCGCTATGCCCACTGTGGTTTCCTCTTCACCCAGCAGGATGTAGAGTTTATCTTCCTCTTCCATGGAGCTGAAGTCCGGTAAGAGATCAGAGAGTCTCCTGAAGTGAGTGTCCCTCACTGCTGAGTATTTGGAGCAGTGTAGCAGGAAGTGGGCCTCATCCTCCACGGCCTCCTGGTCGCACTGTTGGCACAGTCGGCTCTCCCTGGGCTTGTAGGTCTGTCTGTGGCGCCCGGATTCGATGAGCAGGTTGTGGGCGCTCAGTCTGTAGCGGCTCAGGATCTGTCTGTCTCTGGGGTTTGGCAGTTTCTCCAGATATGGCGCCAGTTTATATTCCCGCTGTAGACTCCGGTATATTGTCAGTTTCTGGGATGTCTTTATGTCGTTCCTCCAGTCACTGATATACTCCTCTTGGTTCTCGTTTATTGTCTTCTTGATTTCGGCTTTTGTGAGGCCGCGCTGAGTGACATTTTCTTCAGGCCGGGTCAGGGTGAGATGTTCTGCGGGGCCTGGTTTACCTGGGACCCCTTGGTGTAGCAGGGCTTTATGGTGATAGGAACTTTGCCTGCTGCTGTGTAGATGGGCCCAGAATGATAGCGCCCTCTTCTGTATTGTGAGGTGTAGTGGGAATCTGCCTAGTTCTGCCCGACAGGCACTATTTGTGGTGCTACGATAGACTTGGAGAAGGTGTTTGCAGAATTCTAGGTGGAAGATTTCTGTTGGGCTGGAATCCCACCTTGACCAGTCTGGGTATGTGTCCGGACCCCAGACTTCACTGGCATACAGGAGGATTGGGGAGATGATGGAGTCAAAGATTTTCAGCCAGACCGTCACTGGTGGTTTGAGGTGATAGAGTTTTCTTCTGATGGCATAGAAGGTTTTGCACGCCTTGTCTTTCAGTATCTCTATGGCTTGTTTAAAGCTTCCTGATTGGTTGATTTCTAGGCCCAGGTAAGTGTACCTGTCGGTCGCTGTGATTGTGGCGTTATTTAGTGTGAAGGTCGGGTGCCTGGGGGATTTTGAGTTTTTCTTCTGGAACACCATGATGTTGGTTTTCTTTGCATTGATGGGTAGTGCCCACGTGGAGCTGAATTTTTCTAGGATTTGCAGGTTGTCTTGAGACCTTTCAAGGTTACATAGTTACATAGTTACATAGTTACATAGTTAGTACGGCTGAAAAAAGACACATGTCCATCAAGTCCAACCAAGGGAAGGGAAAAGGGAAGGAAAAATTTCTACACATAGGAGCTAATATTTTTTTGTTCTAGGAAATTATCTAACCCTTTTTTAAAGCCATCTACTGTCCCTGCTGTGACCAGCTCCTGCGGTAGGCTATTCCATAAATTCACCGTTCTTACTGTAAAGAAGCCTAGTCGCCTCTGCAGCTTGAACCTTTTTTTCTCCAGACGGAGGGAGTGCCCCCTTGTTTTTTGAGGGGGTTTTACAAGGAACAGGATATCACCATATTTTTTGTATGTGCCATTAATATATTTATATAAGTTAATCATGTCCCCCCTTAGTGGTCTTTTTTCAAGGCTAAATAGGTTTAATTCTTTCAATCTTTTCTCATAACTTAAATTCTCCATGCCCCTTATTAGCTTCGTTGCTCTTCTTTGTATTTTTTCCAACTCCAGGGCATCCTTTCTATGAACTGGAGCCCAGAACTGAACTGCATATTCTAGATGGGGCCTCACTAATGCTTTGTAAAGTGGCAATATTACATCTCTGTCCCGCGAGTCCATGCCTCTTTTAATACACGACAATATCTTGCTGGCCTTTGAAGCAGCTGATTGACACTGCATGCTGTTATTGAGTTTATGATTTACAAGAACACCCAGATCCTTCTCAACAAGTGAATCCGCCAGTGTAGCTCCCCCTAGGACATATGATGCATGCAGGTTGTTGGTACCCAGATGCATAACTTTACATTTATCTACATTAAACTTCATCTGCCAAGTGGACGCCCAAACACTTAGTTTGTTTAAATCTGCCTGTAATTCATGAACATCTTCCATAGTCTGAACTATATTACATAGCTTGGTGTCATCTGCAAAAATAGAAATAGTGCTATTAATCCCATCCTCTATATCATTAATAAATAAGTTGAATAATAGTGGTCCCAGCACTGAACCCTGGGGTACACCACTTATAACCGGTGACCATTCAGAGAAGGAATCATTGACCACAACTCTCTGGATTCGGTCCTTGAGCCAATTCTCAATCCAATTACAAACTATATTTTCTAAACCTATAGTCCGTAATTTACCCATTAGGCGTCTATGGGGGACAGTGTCAAATGCCTTTGCAAAGTCCAAAAACACTAAATCCACAGCGGCCCCTCTGTCTAGACTTCTGCTTACCTCTTCATAAAAACAGATTAGGTTAGTTTGACAACTTCTGTCCTTAGTAAAACCATGCTGGCTGTCACTTATAATGCTATTTATTGTCACATAATCCTGTATATAGTCCCTCAATAGCCCCTCAAACATTTTCCCCACGATGGATGTTAAGCTTACTGGTCTATAATTACCCGGGGAAGACCTAGAGCCATTTTTGAAAATAGGCACCACATTTGCCCTGCGCCAGTCCCTTGGCACTATACCAGTCACTAGAGATTCTCTGAATATTATGAAAAGGGGGACAGAAATAACTGAACTAAGCTCTTTAAGAATTCTAGGGTGTAACCCATCTGGTCCCGGAGCCTTGTGCACATTTATTTTATTTAATTTAGCTTGGACCATCTCTACATTCATCCAATTCAGTATATCAGCCGATATATTAACAGCACTGGCACCGGCTACATCAGCTGCTCTTTCTTCAGTTGTATATACAGAGCTAAAGAACCCATTTAGTAACTCTGCCTTCTCTTGATCCCCTGTGATCAACTCCCCATTACCATTATCTAGGGGTCCTACATGTTCAGACCTTGGCTTTTTTGCATTTATATGCTTGAAGAATTTTTTAGGATTTGTTTTACTATCCTTGGCCACCTGCTTTTCATTTTGTATTTTTGCTAATTTTATTACATTTTTACAGATTTTATTAAGCTCTTTATATTTTACAAAGGCTACAGCTGTACCCTCAGATTTGTATTTTATAAATGCCCTTTTTTTGTCATGTATTGCCCCTTTCACAGAAGGTGTAAGCCATGTGGGGTTTAATTTGAGTCGTTTATACTTATTAGCTGTAGGAATAAATTTTGCACTATAATAACTCAAAGTAGATTTGAAAATCTCCCATTTATCATTTGTTCCATTATTTGACATTAGTTCTTCCCAGTCCATATCCTGAATTGCAGCCCTCATCCTGGGGAAATTGGCTTTCTTAAAATTAAATGTTTTTGCCCTCCCAGCCTGCGTTTGTTTTTTACAGTATAGGTAAAATGTAACTATATTGTGATCACTGTTACCGAGGTTTTCACGAACATTGACATTCCCAACAAGATCTGCATTATTAGAAATGACCAGATCCAACAGAGCTTCACCTCTAGTCGGGTCTTCCACAAACTGGCCCATAAAATTTTCCTGCAACAGGTTGAGGAAATGTCTCCCCTTTGCAGTTGAAGCCGAACCATGAACCAATTAATATCCCGGAAATTAAAATCTCCCATTATCACTACAGTACCCGCCTGTGCAGCCCGCTCCATCTGTTTATATAGCTGAACTTCCATCTCCTCAGTTATATTGGGGGGTCTATAGATTACACCAAAAGTAATTTTTTCAGTGTTTACCTCCCTTTCTAGTTCCACCCACAAGGTTTCAACCTCCTCACAGTCTTCACCCACTATTGTCTCTTTCACACTCGCCTTCATATCACTTCTCACATACAGACATACACCACCACCTTTCCTATTTGTCCTGTCTTTACGAAAAAGTGTAAAACCCTGTAGATTTACAGCCCAGTCATGTGAAGAGTCCAGCCATGTTTCAGCAACACCAACTATATCTATATTTTCTTCCAGTATCAAGGCCTCCAGCTCCCCCATTTTACTTGCTAGACTTCTGGCATTTGTGAACATACACTTTAACTTGCCTGTCAGTTTTTCACTTTTATTATCAGAAATGTGATTTGACATTAATCGGTCCTTTTTATTTACACTGATGTTTTGTAACGAAAGGATCTCCTTATCCTGTTGTCTAGTCCTCTCCCCACATTCTGTTTCTCCCCCCACCAATATAGTCGGACCCCTCTCTAACCTGGCTACCCCTTTTTTTTCTACATTGACCTCCCTCCTCAGCCCTAGTTTAAATACTCCGCCACCCCAGCTAGAATTCTCTCCCCCAGCACAGCGGACCCCCTTCCATTTAGGTGCAAATCATCTGCAGAATACAGTTTGTACCCCAATGAAAAGTCAGCCCAGTGCTCTAGGAACCCAAATCCTTCTCCTCTACACCAAGACTTCAGCCATGCATTTAACTCCCTAAGCTCCCGCTGTCTTTCCTGTGATGCGCATGGCACAGGCAGTATTCCTGAGAATACAACCTTGGAGGTCCTTCCCTTCAGCTTGTAGCCTAGTTCTTTAAAATTATTCTTAAGGCTCCTCCACCTACCATTTATTCTGTCGTTGGTACCGACATGGACCACGACAGCTGGATCATCACCAGCCCCTCCCAGCAATTTGTCCACCCGTTCCACCACATGCCGAACCCTGGCACCAGGGAGACAGCAAACCATTCGGTTGAGGTGGTCTTGGCGACAAATAATTCTATCCGTCTTCCTGATTATAGAATCCCCTACGACTATCAATTGTCTTGGCTTACCTGCATTACCATCCCGCCGACTACTAGCTGGGCTGTTCTCCCGGCTGTTAGGGAGATCAGTATCCACTAGGGCTGCCATTTCTGAGACTGACACCCTCGCATCATCACCCAACTTGGCAATTTTGCCTGGAATGTCAGAAACCGGATCGGCCTTCCTTGTCTTTGACCCCTTTCTACTGCCCCTAACTACATTAACCCAGCTACTTACCTGATCCTGCTCACCCATGTCTTCACCCTCCAGTTGTAACCCACTAACTGCATGCTCTGTGAGCAGCAAGCTCCGTTCAAAATTGTCTATCCTCCTCAGTGTTGCATTCTGCTCCTCCAGATCTCTAATACGAGCTTCCAGGTGAACAATATGCTCACATCTGCCACAGAGATATTCACCCTGGAACTCCGGCTCCAGTCGTGCATACATATGGCAAACTGTGCACTGAAGAAAACCTCCAATCTTGCTGTCCATTATCCCAGTTACAAAAAAACAGCGAACAGGTGTTAACCAAAAAGATAAAGAAGTAGAAGAGCACTTACTTGGGCTTTAACTCCTCTTTTGAACTCCGGTTTTTGGAACTCCACTTAATATACAAACCACTTGCTATTCAAGGCACAGAGCAGGCTCTACAGAGTAGTGAGGCCTGATTTATACCACCTGGTAGCAGCTAAGCCCTCCCCCTTACTCAGCTACTCAGGAAACTGCAAAGGAAAAAAAAGGTTACAAATTATGTCACTTTTGCAAACTTTATAGCAAGCAAGCAATCAATACATATATCACATACAATGGCCCCCCACTTTGTCACACACAACACAGTAAATCAATCCGGTTTTTGGAACTCCACTTAATATACAAACCACTTGCTATTCAAGGCACAGGTTGGTAATAGTAACAGAAGGTCATCTGCATACAACAGGAATTTCACCTGGGTGTCATGGAGGGCGAGACCTGGTGCTGAGGAGGATTCCAGAGCTGTGGCCAGTTCATTGATGTAGATGTTGAAGAGCGTTGGACTGAGGCTGCAGCCCTGTCTGACTCCTCGGCTCTATCTATCTATCTATCTATCTATCTATCTATCTATCTATCTATCTATCTATCTATCTATCTATCTATCTATCTATTCCATATCTATCTATCTATCTATCTATCTATCTATCTATCTATCTATCTATCTATCTATCTATCTATCTATCTATCTATCTATCTATCTATCTATCCAAGAAAAAAACAACTCCAGCAGCACTGGTAAAATGTGGGTGCAAGCCCTGGGGAACAGACCAAGATCCCAGCTATACACTATTCAAAAAATAGGCAGCAATCCGTAGTATTGTGAAAAAAAGTGGGTACTTTATTGCCCCATGTGCAACGTTTCAGCTCTGTCCTCTAGATCCTTTCTCAAGCAACTAATGTGATTAATTCAGAGTATATAACATGGGGTCAATCAACACTACAAAATCAGTACAATCAAGCAAAATATGCATCACAACAGTATACAAACAATGTACAAAACGTACAATATAAAACAGTGCATAAAATGCAAACACATTGTGTTATAGTAAGTTGGATAGTATAAAGCATATATCATAAAAATAGCATCAAATTTAAAATATCCAATTGAGTAAAGTGTTACCATATGTGCAGTACATGTGCGTGTATTAAAAATAATTAAAAGAAAATCACCACCTGGGACCACACATTCACGGCGCCGTCATAGCAGCGAACAGGAAGCGCTACTGCACATGTGTGAAAAATTCTAACAAGTTCAGGGTATCAAGGATATCCGGCGTACAGTCGCGCATGCGCAGTAAAGCGAAGACACAGATGTGGCCATCTTTAGAATGGGAACAAGTAAGTCAAGAGAATTATAATGAATCTATTCGTTATCTAGAGACAAGGACTAAATTAAGTTAATATATTAAGTTGTCCCTAGTATTAAGTGAAAGCGGAAATTATGTTAAGTACCTGAGGACAGTAAAAATGAACATCGGCGTATCTTGTTTACACTCTCTGTATAGAGACACTTATGTGACAACCCGAAAGAGTAGGGAAAAACCAGCGGTCCCCTCTTAACGCTGTTATATAAAAAAGAGTGGAGTGGAAAGAGTGGTCAATGGACATTCTATAAATATCCATTACCACCAACAGCTAAAACACTTACAAAAGTCAATCAAACGGAACATTTTATCACTTTTTTTGTATTGTGAGGCTCTATCTATCTATCTATCTATCTATCTATCTATCTATCTATCTATCTATCTATCTATCTATCTATCTATCTATCTATCTATCTATCTATCTGTCTATCTATCTATCAATCTATCTGTCTGTCTATCATAATGCACTTACTACATGACGTGGCAGCCATCCAATTCAGTTGGCTGCGATGGGCACATGAAATGAGATGACCTTGTCATGTGACTGGGTCTTTGCTAGCAATATGGGAGAAGCCCATCTTAGGCTCTGTTCACATCTGCGTCGTGGCTTCCATTTATACTGGAAGCCACGACGCAGTGGCAGATCCGTCACACCATGCCAGTGGTGCATGACGGACCCCATTAATTTTTTGATGGGAAAAAAGGGTGCCGAAAATGGAGCCTCCTATGCAGATGCGAACATAGCCTAAGTGTTGTCACTACGTTGTGTTGTTTATTCTTTGAACATTGATTACCGAATGTTACTTTTTATGCCAGCCCAGCTGCTATCTATAAAACATTATATGCCACAAACAGATGCCATAACTAAATGAAATAGTGAACAAACATTTGTATGTGTAATCATTCAGCATCCTGAAATGACAACTCACTATGTCAAAACTTTAAAACTTGACAGTTTCATCAATTGTATTGAGAATTTGGTACACAGTGTTAAAACAAATGAGCTGATTCCATAAGTTTCATAAATGTTGTAAAGATTTTCTGTTTTTAACAATATTCTTTTGCCTCTGTTCAAAAGCTAAAAGGGATTTCCTGTTTATTTTCAGATAACGGAGGATTCTCTAAAAGGAAGGACTCACACGATATGTGTTTGTCTGTTCGCTTCTAGCATTTGAAATACGATTTTTTTTTTTTATTGGGTTCATTACATAACTATCCTATGTAACTGAGAGTGTAAAGTGATGACAGTGTGGTTACAACTACATAGTAAACTTTATCGGGATTGCAGAGAAAGTGATTGTATATCATAAGGATATGTCATTACTTTCTGATCTGTAGGGATCTACTCTTGGAACCCCCCACCGATCGTGAGACCTGATTTTACTTGCATGAAGCTGTGTTGCATTTCCCTGCACAGTGGCTGAGAAAAACCTGTGCAGGATTGGTGAGGGTCCGGCATTCAGACCGCCAGTAATCAGTAAAGGATGCCCTAGAATTTTCTATGACTAGTTCTACATCTTTCATTTTTATGGATCTCTTATCAAGGGTCGCTGAAAACCTATAGAAGAGGCTGGACGCAGCCTGCAGGGATTAAGGGAAGCCGACATGACCGTCCTGGTAGGGAAAGGGTTAATTAGGTGAGGGAGAGTTGGAGGGAGTTGGAGGGGGGACGGGGAGGAGTTAAGGGGGACGGGGGGCCGTTACTGAGCTTCCCGCTGTTTTTCGGCATTAAGCCGGAAGCAGCGGGAGGAGTAACACGAAAAAAGTAAGCTCCCCGTTGCCCGCGCTTCTCAGCATGGCAGAGACATTAATGTTAGAGCGGCTGCGTGCCGCTGCTGTGCACCACGGTCCCGGATGGCTAGAGGAGACCGTGGCTGCAATAACGAGGATCCCGGACGCCGTTTCGCCACGTCAGGCCCGGCGTTCGGGGTCTGTAGCAGGGGACAGGCTCCCCTCCCCCGGCCCCCTTACAAGCATGGCTATGGCGGCGGGGGGGGAGTCGGCAACAACCGCTCCTGCGCAGAGCAGGCAGAGAGCGTTGCCGGGGGTGACGGCGACTCAGGCCGGGTCGACCCGTCCCTCTCGGCGGTCCCGACCTCCAGAGCGCCTCAGTCCGGAGGCAGTCCCGCGGACACGGCATCGCAGAGGGAGCCCGATCCCGGACGCTGCAGGCCAGGCAGCTGGGAGGACCGCCCCTTCCCAGGCCCTGCGTCCTGGCAGGAATCCCAGGCCGCGACGGGGTCCGGCGGTAAGCAGGGAGTCGCAGGCTGGGCTCCCTGTCACCCCTCCCCCATCAGATGGAAGATTTGGAGGACAAGGTACGGCCGCCCCGCCTGGTGATGTTCCGGCCAGGGGGCAGGCTTCGTCAGGATCGTCTAGACGGACGCCTAGATCTGCAGCGACGTCGAGGCAACAGGTCCGGTCGGAAGTCTGGGTCCCGGCGGTCGGGCGGCAGGTTGCCGGCCCATCGGTCAGCGCGTCTTCATCCCCGTTCCGAAGATGTCGTTGGGATGGACAGTCGTCGGCGAGAGAAGAGCTGGAGGAAGGTGAACTGGACGTGTATCGTCGAGGTCAGGATGGTCCGGCTGACGGGAACACAGCGCCTGTGCAGCCCGGTGAGTGTATAACTCCATCATTGTCTTATCCAGCGATTTTTATGTCGGGTGTCGGCGGGGGGGCTGCTAGCATTGCATCGGGGGCCGGTAGTGGCGCGGGCGGACGCGACGGAGCGGGTTTGGCGGACTTAGTGGGTTGCTTACGGGAGCTGGTGGGGCGCCTAGATAGGGCCGCGGCGACGGTAGTCACGGAAGTGTCCCCTGCGGTAGTTTGGGAAGGCCCCAGGGACGTGGGATCGTTACAGGCGCGGCCCGTGATGGCGGTTAGAGAGGCGGTCGCGGTGTCGGTACAGACCGAGGCACAAAAGGATGGCGATCGAGTGCGTATTGATGATCGTGCTCGGGGGGAGTTGTACGTTTGTTTTGAAGGTCCGTTGGGGGCGCATTTAAAGCAGGAGGTGCGCGAGCGGATCTGGAAGGACGAATATGTTGAGATTTTTTCTCTCTTGCCGCTCGCTAAATTTAATTTGGATAAGAGCAAGCGGGACGAGAGTAAAAGGACGAGGAGGAACGGCGGCGGTATAGGCTTATCCCGCAGACGTTCGTTAATTGGTCGCAGGCGTTCGCCATATTGGCTAGTGTGATTGTTCGGCGTTGTTTTGTTATTTTGATGCCATTGGGGAGGCTCATAGGGCGTATGGGGGTCAGGCGTGGCTGCGATACGATGAGCAATTCCGTCAGCGGAAGGCGGTTCGGCCGGCGATTCGGTGGGACCAGAAGGATATTGCTCTCTGGTTACGGGTTACGGCTCCGGTTAGGCAGTCCTTTCCCGGGAGCGCCGGCCAGGGAGGCCAGTCTAGTCAGGTTGGACAAAGCGGCGGGGGAAAGGCGGGGTTTTGCTGGCAATTTAATGAAGGTCAGTGCAAGTTCGGGGCCACGTGCAAGTTCAAGCACGTGTGTTCCGAGTGTAATGGTGCATCACACGGGGCGGCAAAATGTCTGCGGAAAAAGAGGTCAGGGAACCAGCCCGCCGCGGCTGGTCAAGGGGGTGTCGCCGGTGAGGGTGGAAAAGATGGCCCCTTATCTAAATGAGTATCCGGATAGGGCGGCGGCTAAGTTGCTTTACGAAGGGTTTCGTGTTGGTTTTGTTATTCCTCCTTATGAGGTTCCGGTTACGCGGAGGAATTTAAAATCGGCTTACTTGCATGCAAAAGTCGTGTCGGAAAAGTTGTTAAAAGAAGTTTCGTTGGGCCGCATGTCGGGGCCGTTTGTTGAGTCGCCGGTAAAAGATTTAGTTGTGTCCCCGTTGGGTATTGTCCCTAAACGCGAACCCGGAAAATTTCGTTTGATTCAACATTTATCGTATCCCAAGGGTTCGTCGGTAAATGACGGGATTGATCACGAGTTGTGCTCCGAAGTTTATACCTCATTCGATAAGGCGGTGGGGTTAGTGCGGGCTGCGGGTCCAGGGGCGCTGCTAACAAAAACCGACATCGAGGCGGCGTTCAGGTTGTTGCCGGTTCATCCAGAAAGCCAACGGCTGTTGGGTTGTTTTTGGAATGGGGCTTTTTACGTGGATCGGTGCCTTCCGATGGGGTGTTCCCTTTCTTGTGCATACTTCGAGGCGTTTAGTAGCTTCGTGGAGTGGGTAACGAGGGGAGTATCCGGGGTCGACTCGTTGATCCATTACTTAGATGATTTTTTGTGCGTTGGCCCGGGGGGTTCGCCGGTTTGCGGTAATTTGCTTCATGCACTACAGAAGGTGGCGAGGGATTTTGGGATTCCTTTGGCGCCGGGAAAAACGGAGGGCCCGGTAGCGATGATTTGTTTTTTGGGAATCGAAAAAGACTCGGTGGCAATGGAGTGTCGTCTCCCGGCGGATAAGTTGGGTGCTTTGAGGCTGGAGGTTCGGCGGGCTTGTAGAATGAAGAAAATGACGCTGAGGGAGCTTCAGTCGCTGCTGGGGAAGTTGAATTTTGCCTGCCAGATTATGCCGATGGGGAGGGTGTTTGGTAGGAGGTTGGCGGCGGCAACGGCGGGAGTGCGTGCGCCGCATCATTTTGTGCGGCTCAAGGAGGAGCACCGAGCTGATCTTCAGGTTTGGGATGACTTCTTGGGCCAGTACAATGGTCGCTCGCTATGGATGGCCCCAGCGCAGGATACGAGTGATTTGAATATTTTTACGGATGCGGCTGGGGCGGGCAGTTTTGGAGCTTACGGGGGAGGTCCGTGGTGCGCAGGTCAATGGCCGGCTAGCTGGGTGTCCAGTGGACTCACGCGGAATCTGGCCCTGCTCGAGCTGTTTCCCATCGTGGTGGCGGCTACCATTTGGGGGGACAGGCTCAGGGATAAGAAGGTCCGTTTTTACTGCGACAACATGGGGGTGGTGCTTGCCATTAATAACATCACGGCGTCCTCTCCTCCGGTAGTTCAATTGTTGCGACATTTAGTGTTGGTGGGTTTGTCGTTGAACGCGTGGGTGGTGGCGGTGCATGTCCCGGGTGTACGGAATTGTATCGCTGATGCTCTTTCTCGCTCGCAGTGGGACCGGTTTCGGCAATTGGCACCGGGAGCGGAACGTCTCGGTTTGGCTTGTCCGGAGCATCTTTGGGATCTGGTATCGGTCCCGTAGAACAGCTGTTACAAAGGTCTTTGGCGCGCACGACGTGGAGTGCTTATGCTGCTTGTTGGAGGCAGTGGGAGGAGTGGGTAAGAGAGTTGAGTGACGTCAATACGGATATTGACAGGTTGGTGGCACTTTTGTACTGGTTAGGGGACGCCTGGGAGGCGGGGTTTTCAGTGGCGAAGGTGAACCGGTTCATATCTGCGGTGGCGTTTTGGTTTAAGTTGCGGGGCTTTCAGGATGTATCGAAGGAATTTCTGGTATCGCAGGCTTTGAAGGGGTTGCGCCGAGGTAGGGTGGAGGCGGATAGTAGAAGGCCGGTGTCGTTTGCTTTGCTTAGCTCGTTGGGCGGTTCATTAGCATCGGTCTGTCGTTCTTCAGACGAAATGGATTTGTTTCGGTTGGCTTTTTCGTTAGCGTTCTTTGGAGCATTTAGAATAGGTGAGTTGGTGTCGCCAAGTACCAAACAGGCAGGGGGGCTGAGATCTGGGGAGGTGAGCCTATTCGCAGACCGGCTGGAGGTATGGTTGCGTCGGTCTAAAACTGACCAAGTAGGGAAGGGTAAACTGATAGTTTTGTTCGCCCTCCCGGGGTCGGTTATGTGCCCAGTAGAGTGCATGCGGGGTTTTACGCAAAACAGGGGGTCTCCAGATTTGCCTTTGTTACGTCATGTGGACGGGTCGTTTTTGTCCAGGTTTCAGTTTGGAGCTGTATTTAAAAAATGTTTGACGGCGGTTGGTGTTGCGGCAGGCTCATATTCATCTCATTCCTTCAGGATTGGCGCAGCAACAGAAGCGGGGCGCTGGGGGTTGGATGATGAGGGGGTGAGGCGTATTGGTCGTTGGGAGTCTAAAAGGTTTAAGTCCTATGTCCGCCCCCATATGTTATGATTTTTGTTGTTTACGCTTTACAAATGTTATATGGTGGTGCCTAATTGTTTTTTCCGTTTCAGATTCGCCTCCGTGTTTGGTGTGGTTGATGGGTGATTCTTACGTGCACTGGGGGGCTTTGAGGGCGGACGTCCGCCCGGATGGTCGCCAGTTGCGCATTCCGCGACAGGATGCGGTTGTGCATTGGCTGGGTTTTAGAGGTATGTCGTGGAGCAGGGTGTTGGCGGAATTCCAGACATATGCGCGGCTTGATAGGGTTCCGGAGGTCTTAGTGTTGCACGTGGGTGGGAATGACTTAGGAGTCCGCCCCTTTCGTGAGTTGGTGCGGGATATCAAACATGATATGTTGTGTTTGTGGGTATCTTATCCCAAGTTGGTGATAGTGTGGTCGGACATAGTCCGAAGAAAGCATTGGCGGTTAGCTAGATCTGTGGAGAGAGTCAATAAGGCTCGCATTAAAGTTAATCGGGCGGTGTCCCGTTTTGTGGCAAAAAACGGGGGCATTTGCGTGAGGCATAGGGATTTGGAGTCAGGAGTGGGGAATTTCTGGAGGAGTGACGGGGTTCATCTGACCGAGGTTGGCATTGATCTTTGGAGCTTGGCGATAGCAGAAGGCATAGAAAGGGCGGTGGTGGTGTGGAGGAACTCACAGGCTTAAGGTGGTCAAGGCCTGTTTCGCTGTGGCGGGGGGAGTCCTTGAGGCCAGTCAGTACAAAATGGTGGGGGGGTCGCATCGGGGGTATGCGTCCCCCAAAAAAGGTACATGGTTGAAGACTTCATCGGGTGTTATCCCTTTGAAGTGGTCTTCTGGTAGAAGGTATATCACTTGAAGGCTTCATCGGGTGTTATCCCTTTGAAGTGGACTTCTAGTGGTCGGTATATCACTTGAGGGCTTCATCGGGTGTTATCCCCTTGAAGTGGACTTCTAGTGGTTGGAGCCATCTGCAGAGGTGAACGGTGCTTCCGAGCTGGTTTACGGCTGGAGGTAATTGGTGGTTTGCAGATGGCTAATTCGGTGTGTTCTTAAAAAAGGAATATCTGAAGGGGCTTCAAGGACTTCCTCTGCTCGGGTTAATGTTAACGTTAAATTGTTATTTACGATTCTGACCCATGTTGGGTCATGTGAATTATTAGGAGGAATTCTCTGGTGGATTCCTAACTAGTTATCCGAATGTTTCGGATTTAAATTGTTTTTATAAAACTGTGAAATTAATAAACGGCTGCTGTGGCCATTTCACATCCAACCTCGGTGTCATGTGTCTTTACTAAAGTGGGGGTGGTGGGATAGTATGGTCTAAGGTTAACACACGACTCTACTTAGGCAGGTCATGTAGCAACATTTGATGAAGGAATTGTGTTTAGTTTATTCTTAAAAAGAATCTTCCTCCAGGACAGACCCCTTTAACTTAGGACTTATAAAACTGTGTTCACACGATCAAGCTGCATAAAATCTTTCATAGAAGACATGCTTTTTAGTGGTGTCATCAACATGAGCACCTACTGGCTTTTATTCGTTAGGACATCGGTTATTTAAATTAAAGGGGAATGTCCTGTTTGAAATTCTCTTTTTTTTCTAACTGCTGAACACCATGGATTTATGCTATGACTCAATGACGTATGGTCTATAACAACATCTCTTTTTTGTTAACAGTAAATATATATGACATTAATATGACATAGAACAATATATGACATTCATTTTAACGTAACTGTACAGTACAATATTCAGTTGCTTAAAGGGGTTTCTATTCAAAGCCTAATATCTCTATTGAACCGCTTTCAGACAAGCATAATATAAGTGGTGCTAATAGAAGCCTATGATGCTCTAACTTTGGTTCTGATGAACTGCGGGAGGTTCGGGCTTTGGGTCCTCAATACGGCCTAATGAAAAATAATGTAACTTTCTAATATAAGCATTATGAGAGACTAGACATGGACCGCACATCTACAATATATACGTTGATCTGAGCCGCTAGGCATAATTTATAAACATGAACATGAGGTTCTTTGTTAACATTTTGATCAAACTGTATAAGACCACTTGCCACTTCATGGCGACCTCTTTTAAAGTGGGTCCCTACTCTATCGGTTGCAGCACTGCATGGTGGCCACTGCCACTGCAGCACCGCTCCTGCAGAGGGAGCAACCCAGGGGCCCAAAAGCACACATGCTATCAGGCTGTGCCAAGCCTCCTTGGCTCTAGGCCGTGTCCCCCCACAAGTGCAGTACCACAGCAACAGACACCACCCCACAGCACTACAACATGTTGACAGATGGAATAAGCTCACCTTACCATGCGCCCCCAGTGGCCAACTGAGAGCACAAGCAAGAGCAGAAACACTTATGAGGTCATTCCTAAATTAAAATCAGCTGGGTCAAATGTGTGGAATGCTGGTGCCAAGTAAAACAAAAAAAATTAAGGCGTATAGACTGTACAAAATCAGCATTGTGAGACACTAGACATGGACCACACATCCACAATATATACGTTGATCTGATCCGCTAGGCATAATTTATAAACGTGAACATGAGGTTCTTTGTTAACTTTATAATATAGGTTGTGTTTTATTTTCTAACCATTTTTAAGTACATTTTTTTGCTGCCAGTGGATAATACATGACAATGGTATTGTCAGTTCCCTTCCCAATTGTTCCCATTGCCTTTTACTTCTTGCTTCCCCTTAATTTTGAATATATACAACAGGACAACTGGAATGGATTGAATTTGCCACAGCAGCCATTTTATTAACAAAATAAATAACATGCAATACTTTTACAATCACTAGTTTGTCAAAAAAACACATATAACAGTATAATTATAATTTATAACAATCTCTGAGCCACAAAATACTAATTATTTATATAAATATAACCATAAAATACCACTTTCTCCCACAGAACCACATACTGAATTATCTCTAGCCATTCAGTGCCTGCTAGGAACCAATGGGACATAGCCCATTAATGATCAACAAAGCCAAGACTAAAGCTAACCCCTTTTTCATCACAAACCTAGAGGCCACTTCAATCTCTTCTTGGAGTCCAAGGCACCATCAATCAATGCCAATAGTGTTCAGGTAAACTCCATCCTTTCTTCAGAACTCCATGTAAACTTACTCTAGCTCAGAGTGCCTGACTGCCACTGTCAATTTATAACCATAAACCGGGCTATAGCATCTATTAACCTTGATTCTTGTCTTATTTAGCCTTTCAACTGATCAAGATTCCTTCCACTTCTTTCTGGGCCCTACTAAAGCAATAAATCAAATTTTATATCACAAGATCCTAAATCATTTCCGCTGACATGGAGGATGAACTAATCTGGGGGTCTATCCAACCTGGCAAATGTTAGATATTTTCTAATAAAACTACTTCACAACATAGCTCTACTCCCAAGTCAGCGCAAAGTGTAACTGACGCCTGTCTGGCAGCACCACTGCCCTCAAGGATCCTCAAAAACTATTGAACACCAAAAAAATCCAAATGAGAAGGGGAGGCTGGCTTATAAAAAACTAACACATACAACATTATATCAAACAAAACACCAACAACCAGTAGCAATAAGAAATATCATCCCGCTAACTACATTTTAAACTGCCCACCGCCAGCTTAACCTACTACCCCTCAACACCACGTACTCTGGACCCACCCAATTATTTACATAATTTTAACCATGCAGACCTTATAAAAGACCGGATCCAAACTAATTCTCTATGCCAAATCCTCCATATAACATTCTCACCCAGACCATGTCTGGCTGCCTCAATGGTTTCACAAATGGCCACTAAACCTGGAACCATCCAATCCCAGCAACTTAATAAATGTTTAAAAAAATATAAAAAAATTAGAACCTGATCAAATATGAACCATTAGAATAGATTAAAAGATCAATGTCAGCCGACACCACCGTCTGATCCATATTCTTTCAGGCACCACGTAAGGCACATCTGATGTGCCAGAACTTTAAAAAGCACTACCTGGCACCCCCGAAATTCCACCCAATATGCATACATGTCCATGTACTCGATGCACAGTCCCCCGCTTTATACATGCTTTTTCATTTAGAGATAAGTAACATCACCTAGTGGCTAGAAGTGATTTATTTCTACTTTTTAAAATGCTTACTGGTTAACTATACACCAGCATTTCCTGTTATGGGGAATAGGAATACAAATTTGAAAAGTTACCTCTACTTTTCTATAGCTTAAACAATTGTGCAAAATAATTAGGGCCACATAGTCAATTTATCTAATGAGAAGGCCTGTACAGCTAATGGATGCCAAATTGAATTGCATGAATTGCAATGTGGAAATACGAATTCCAGGTCAATATCTACAACGGCCTAAAGCACTGAGGTATTAATACCAGTGGCGGATTAAGTAGACCATAGGCCCTGGGCTGTTACCCAACCTTGGGCCCCCCTTCTCCACCGCTGCACCGTAACTATTGCTAACACTACCTTTTTGCACAAGCATTAGCAAATGGGTGTTACGATTCCCCTTTCACAGGGCTGTGTCCCTACATACTGACAGTATCACACTGTGCAGGGACACATCCTCCTGACAAGGGGAATGGTAACACCAATTTTTATATCAGTCCTGGACTTCAGAAAGACTTTATGTGGAATACAAGGATTTCCTATAATAAACATGTCAGGAAAGGGGACAGATTCTCTACAAATCCAGTGACTCACAGGTGACGACGTCTTAGATGCGAGTAGTTTTTTTTCTCTTTTCTTCTCCATCCGATCCAGCGCTCATGACGACTTCTCCCGGCCATGACCGATTTCTGCAGCCCTTAAATATATCACCATGCACAGCGTCTCTGACTATAATTGTGTCAGACACTGTAAAGTAAAGCACCACATACACAGTGCCCCCTGTAGATAGCGCCAACCCCCCGTGTAGATAGCGCCGCACACACCCCCCTGTAGATAGCGCCAAACACACAAAACACACGTGTAGATAGCGCCTCACATACATCCCCCCTGTAGATAGCACCACGCACACACCTGTAGATAGCGCCACACACACACACACTCACACACACACACACCTGCAGATAGCACAACACACACACCCCCCTGTAGATTTTGCCACACACACGCACACAAACACACACACACACACCTGTAGATAGCGCCAAACACACCCAACCCCCTATAGATAGCATCACACAGCCCCCTATAGATAGAGCCACACAGCGCTCCCTTCCTTATATATAGTGCCACACAGCGCTCCCCCCCTCTTGTATATAGTGCTACACAGCGTCGCTACACTGCAGCCCTGGGATGACATTTTATCCCATATGACTGCTGCAGTCTGAGAGTGGCTGCAGCGGTCACATGGGGTGAAACATCATCCCAGGAGCCTGGCCTGGACGAAGAAACAGAATTCTGGGCAAGTATAAGATTTAAATTTTTTCGAAATTGCGGTTTTACATAACATCTGCTATCTGTTGCAGGTTTTACCTCCCCATTGAATTAAATGGGGAAAACCCGTAACAAATAAGCAGTGTTTACGCAAATACAATTGACATGCTGCGGAATAAAAAAAACGCTCCGCAGGTCAATTTCTGAGCTTTTTTTTTCCGCTTATCATTTACGTAGCGTGTGATGAGAATTGTTCACATCTAATGTACTCTGCTGCTACTGTATTAGGGCTTGTCCACACTTAACGGAATTGCTGCAAATTTTCTGCCCGGAAAATACGCAGAATACAGTAGCAGCAAAGTGAGTGAGATTTAACAAATCTCATCCAGACACTGCGTAAAATTTCCGACCAGAAATTTTGTCCCGCGGTGCGTATTTTTCGTGCCTCATCATGTCAATTCCTGCTGCGGATAGTGGACTGAATTGCTGCGTTTTTCAGAGGAGACGTCACCATCCAGCAACATTGTGAAAACTATATACATATATACATACACACATACATAAACCGCATACACTATATACAGTGAAGGAAATAAGTATTTGATCCCTTGCTGATTTTGTAAGTTTGCCCACTGTCAAAGACATGAACAGTCTAGAATTTTTAGACTAGGTTAATTTTACCAGTGAGAGATAGATTATATTAAAAAAAAAACTGAAAATCACATTGTCAAAATTATATATATTTATTTGCATTGTGCACAGAGAAATAAGTATTTGATCCCCTACCAACCATTAAGGGCAAAGCCACACGTGGCGGAATTGCTCTTGAATTCCGCTGCGGACACTCCGCAGCGTTAATCCGCAGCGAAGCCGTTTCTCCATTGACTTCCACTTCTATTTAGTAGGGTTCGTTTAGACAAGGCTGAAAATTCCGCTGCGGAGCATAGGCTGCGGTGCGGAATTTGGTGTCCGCAGCATGCAATGGATGTTGCGGAGTTGTGGCGGACTGGTTGCGGACTCATGGCGGAATTTCTCCATTGACTTTAATGGAGATTCTAATTTCCGGAATGAAGTCCGCAGCTGTCATGCACATGTTATGTGTGCTGCGGATGCGTCTTGCTTTTTTGACATGACATTTCTTCATTCTGGCTGGACCTATGTATTTCTAGGTCTACAGCCAGACTGAGGAAGTCAATGGGGCTCCCGTAATTACGGGAGCGTTGCTAGGAGACGTCAGTAAATCGTCACTGTCCAGGGTGCTGAAAGAGTTAAGCGATCGGCAGTAACTGTTTCTGCACCCTGGACAGTGACTACCGATCCCAATATACAGCAACCTGTAAAAAAAATAGAAGTTCATACTTACCGAGAACTCCCTGCTTCTGTCTCCAGTCCGGCTTCCCAGGATGACGTTTCAGTCTAAGTGACGGCTGCAGCCAATCACAGGCTGCAGCGGTCACATGGACTGCCGCGTCATCCAGGGAGGTTGGGCTGGATGCCGAAAGAGGGACGCGTAACCAAGACAACGGCCGTTAAGTATGAAATTCGTTTACTTTCACTAGGGAAAGTGCTGGCCCTTCTCTCTATCCTGCACTGATAGAGAGAAGGGAAGCACTTTTACCGCAGTCCGCAGCAGCTAGTCCGCATCAATTTACTGCACATTTTGGGCAGATCCGCAGCAGAATCTGCAACGCAGATTCTGTGCGGCATTGATGCGGACAGTTGCGGAGGAAATCAGCCACGTGTGGGCATGCCCTTAGAGTTCAGCCATGCACACATACACTGCACATACATACACACACTATATATACACATACATACATACATACATACATACACACACTATATGTACATACACACACTATATATATATATATATATACATACACACATACGATATATATATATATATATATATATATATATACACAGTATATATACATACACACACTACATATACATACATACATATACTATATATACCTACATACAAACATACACTATATATACATGCATACACTATATATACATACATACACAAATAATATGTATACATACATATATACACACACACTATATATACATACATACACACACACACTATATATATATGTATATATATATATATATATATATATATATATATATATATATACATACATACACTATATATACATACAAACCCGTAAGTGCAGAGATTGTGAATAGACATCCCGTGGAATATCTATTCACTGTCTAAACACTTCAGTATTGTTAATGTGTTAGTATAAGACCGCACATAGTGATCTAAAAGGATCCCTATGCGCTGACTAAATGAATGAAGAGGAGTGCATGACGCTGAATGGTCAGCGTCATACACTCCTCTCTACAACGCCCACTTGGTGTAAAGTAAAAACACGCCCACTTGGGCATTAAGCAACTCATTAGCATAAATCTAAAATCGCTAATAAAGTGGTGAAAACAGATAGTTTTTTTAAATAAAAAGCATTACTGTCACCTACATTATAGCGTCGATCTCCTTATGTAGGAGATAGGGCACTTATAATGTGGTGACAGAGCCTCTTTAAATGGGACAATGAGCAAAAAAAAACATTGATGAAGTAACTTTAAATCAAGTTAAAAGTAAAAAAAAATGAAATTGTCCTTTTCATATTTTCTTGAAATAGTGAATGTCTAAGTCAAGTTATAATTGGTTGAAGGAATCATCAGATATGGATATACAGTGGAAAAATAATGGTTACATAATACAGATATAAATCAATAATATGAAAATGTATAATTCAATGAAACATAACATGCATATCATGAGCATTCAGATACAAGATCACACGTCAAGTAGACAAAGTACCTTTTAAAATTGTTTAATAATCATGTATAAGTTTATGATTAACTACAGAATAGTCAGCAGATCTGGACTCCTCCCCCCCCTCTATCCCTGTATTTTCCTCTCAACAATAGGATTATGCTCATATTTCTCAATGTACCATCCTAAACACTTTCTTAACCCCTTCCCTCTTTAGCCACTTTTGACCTTCCTGACAGAGCCTCATTTTTCAAATCTGACATGTTTCACTTTATGTGGTAATAACTCTGGAATGCTTTCACCTATCCAAGCGATTCTGAGATTGTTTTCTCGTGACACATTGGACTTTAAGATAGTGGTAAAATTTGGTCGATACATTCAGTATTTAATTGTGAAAAACACCAAAATATAGTGAAAAATTGCAAAAATTAGCATTTTTCTCAATTTAAATGTATCTGCTTGTAAGACAGGCAGTTATACCACACAAAATTGTTGCTAATTAACATCCCCCATATGTCTACTTTAGATTGGCATCGTTTTTTGAACATCCTTTTATTTTTCTATGACCTCACAAGGCTTAGAACTTTAGCAGCGATTTCTCATATTTTCAAGAAAATTTAAAAAGGCTATTTTTACAGGGGCCAGTTCAGTTGTGAAGTGGTTTTGAGGGCCTTATATATTAGAAACACCCAAAAAGTCACCCCATTTTAAAAACTTCACCCCTCAAAGTATTCAAAACAGCATTTAGAAAATGTCTTAACCCTTTACACATTTCACAGGAATTAAAGCAAAGTAGAGGTGAAATTTACAAATTTCATATTTTTTTGCAGAAATACTTTTTTAATACAATTTTTTTTATAACACAGAAGGTTTTACCAGAGAAATGCATCTCAATATTTGTTGCCCAGTTACTGCCGTTTTAGGAAATATCCCACATGTGGCCGTAGCGTGCTACTGGACTGAAGCATCGGCCTCAGAAGCAAAGGAGCACCTGGAGGATTTTGGGGCCTTATTTTTGTTAGAATATATTTTAGGCACCATGTCAGGTTTGAAGGGCTCTTGCGGTGCCAAAACAGTGAAAATCCCCCAAAAGTGACCCCATCTTGGAAACTAGACACCTCAAGGAAATTATCTAGGGGTACAGTGAGCATTTTTACCACACAGGTTTTTTACAGAAATTATTGGAAGTAGGCCATGAAAATTAAAATCAACATTTCTTCAAAGAAAATGTAGGTTTAGCGATTTTTTTTTCTCATTTCCACAAGGACTAAAGGAGAAAAAGCACCGCAAAATTTGTAAAGCAATTTCTCCCGAGTAAAACACTACCCCACATGTGGTAATAAACGGCTGTTTGGACACACGGCAGGGCTTAGAAGGGAAAGAGCGCCGTTTGGCTTTTGGAGCTCAAATTTAGCAGGAATGGTTTGAGAGGCCATGTCACATTTACAAAGCCCCTGAGGGGACAAAACAGTGGAAACCCCCCACAATTGACCCCATTTCGGAAACTACACCCATTGAGGAAATTATCTAGGGGTATAGTGAGCGTTTTGACCCCACAGGTTTTTTGCATAAATTATTGGAAGTAGGCTGTGAAAATGATAATCTAAATTTTTTCAAAGAAAATGTAGGTTTAGCTAATTTATTCTCATTTCCACAAGGACTGAAGGAGAAAAAGCACCATAAAATTTGTAAAGCAATTTCTCCCGAGTAAAACAATACCCCACATGTGGTAATAAACGGCTGTTTGGACACACGGCAGGGCTTAGAAGGGAAAGAGCGCCATTTGGCTTTTGGAGTCCACATTTAGCAGGAATGGTTTGCGGAGGCCATGTCACATTTACGAAGCCCCTGAGGGGACAAAACAGTGGAAACCCCCCACAAGTGACCCCATTTTGGAGACTACACCCATTGAGGAAATTATCTAGGGGTATAGTGAGCGATTTGATCCCACAGGTTTTTTGCATAAATTATTGGAAGTAGGCTGTGAAAATGATAATCTAAATTTTTTCAAAAAAAGTCTAGGTTTAGCTAATTTTTTCTCATTTCCAGAAGGACTGAAGGAGAAAAAGCACCACAAAATTTGTAAAGCAATTTCTCCCGAGTAAAACAATACCCCACATGTGGTAATAAACGGCTGTTTGGACACACGGCAGGGCTTAGAAGGGAAAGAGCGCTATTTGGCTTTTGGAGATCACATTGAGCAGGAATGGTTTGCGGCGGCCATGTCACATTTGCAAAGCCCCTGAGGGGACAAAACAATGAAAACGCCCAAAAAGGGACTCCATTTAGGAAACTACACCTCTTGAGGAATTCATCTAGGGGTGTAGTAAGCATTTTGACCCCACAGATGTTTCATAGAATTTATTAGAATTAGGCAGTGAAAATAAAAACAGTCCTTTTTCTTCAATAAGACGTAGCTTTAGCGCAAATTTTTTCATTTTCTCAACAAATAAAGGAAAAAAAGAACCCAAAATTTGTAAAGCAATTTCTCCCGAGTACGGCAATACCCCATATGTGGTCATAAACTGTTGTTTGGGCAAACGGCAGGGCTCAGAAGGAAAGGACCGCCATTTGGAGTGCAGATGTTGCTGGATTGGTTTCTGGGCGCCTGTGGGCCTAAAACAGTGGAAACCCCCCAGAAGTGACCCCATTTTGGAAACAACACCCCTCAATGCATTTACCAAGGGGTGTAGTAAGCATTTTAACCCGGCAGGTGTTTTGTAGAAATTAGTGTTCACTCGATGTTGCAGAGTGAAAATGGGATTTTCTTCCATAGATATGCCAATATGTGGTGCCCGGCTTGTGCCACCATAACAAGACAGCCCTCTAATTATTATGCGGTGTTTCCCGGTTTTAGAAACACCCTATATGTGGCCCTAATCTTTTGCCTGGACATATGACAGGGCTCAGGAGTGAAGAGTACCATGCGGAGTGGAGGCCTAATTTGGCGATTTACAAAGTGTTGGTTCACAACTGCAGAGGCTCAGATGTGAAATAATAAAAAGAAACCCCTGAGAAGTGACCCCATTATGGAAACTGCACCCCTCAAGGCATTTATTAAGAGGTGTAGTGAGCATTTTCACCCCACAGGTCTTTTCCATAAATGAATGCACTGCGGATGGTGCAAATTAAAAATTTATA
Source organism: Rhinoderma darwinii (assembly GCF_050947455.1). Lineage (NCBI taxonomy): Eukaryota > Metazoa > Chordata > Amphibia > Anura > Rhinodermatidae > Rhinoderma > Rhinoderma darwinii. Next base: position 121,950,909 of record NC_134687.1, read on the forward strand.
TTTTTCCCTAGATATGCCATTCAGTGGCAAATATGTCATGCCCAGCTTATGACGCTGGAGACACACACCCCAAAAATTGTTAAAAGGGTTCTCCCGGGTATGACGATGCCATATATGTTGAAGGAAACTGCTGTTTGGGCACGCTGTAGGGTTCAGAGCCGAGGGAGCACCATTTGGCTTTTGGAGAGCGGATTTTGCTTGGTACTATATTTGTTTGAGTATTGCTGGTGTTTTATAATGTGGGGGTACATGTAAGCGGGGCGGAGTATATAAGGGGCATAGTCAGGTGGTATGAAAAAAAAATAATAATCCATAGATGTGTGTTACGCTGTGAAGCAATCCTTTCTGCACAGGCCGGTGTCGCACTGATAAATGGTGTCATTTCTTATCCCCCTTTTGGTCCACACTCTGCACCTTTGTAGTTTGAGGAATTTTGCTGGAAAGTGTTGTCCTGGTATAATACGGGCACCGTCGCTTCCAGCGGATATGTTTGGGCCCTCCCTTTCCTGGTTCCCTAATTTTAGGTCCTTGATAAATCGCCTCTTCAAACTGAAGAAATGTTCCCCTCGGGCACAACTGCATATTTTTTTATTTCCTGAATTATTGGAGCCATAACTAATTTTATTTTTCATAGACGTAGCGGTATGAGGGCTGGTTTGTTGCGGGATGAGCTGTAGTTATTATTGGTACCATTTTGGGGTACATGCGACTTTTTGATCACCTTTTATCCTATTTTTTGGGATGCCAGGTAAACAAAAAAATGCAATTCTGGCACAGCTTTTTTCGTTTTTTTTATACAGCGTTCACCATGCGTTATAAATTACATGTTAACTTTATTCTGTGGGTCAGTACGATTCCGGCGATACCTAATTTATAGCACTTTTTTATGTTTTACAACTTTTTTCACAATAAAATTACTTTTGTAAAAAGAATGTATTTTTTTTCTGTCGCCAAGTTGTGAGAACCATAAAGTTTTAATTTTTTTGTCGACGGAGGTGTATGAGGGCTTGTTTTTTGCGGGACGAGCTATAGTTTTTATAGGTACCATTTTTGGATACGTGCGACTTTTTGATCACTTTTTATTCTAATATTTGTAGCTCAAAGTGACTAAAAAACAGAAACTCTGGTAACGTTTTTTACGGTTTTTGTTACGCTGTTCACCGCGTGCAATAAATAATATAATATTTTGATACCTCGGGTCGTTACGGTCGTGGCGATACCAAATACATATGGTTTATTATTATTTTTCAATAATAAAGGACTTGATAAGAGTAAAAGGGGGATTGTGTTTTATTTGATTACTTGAAACTTTTATTGTTTTCAAACTTTTATTTTTTGCACTTTTTTTTACACTTTTTTATACTTTTTTTTACACTTTTCTTCAAGTCCCACTAGGGGACTTGAAGGTCCAATGGTCAGATTTTTTTTTTCTAATACATTGCACTACCTATGTAGTGAAATGTATTAGATCTGTCAGTCATTCACTGACAGCAAGCCGATTAGGCTTCGCCTCCCGGCGGGGCCTAAATCGGCTTCCGTAATGGCAGAGCAGGAGACCATTGTGTCTCCTGTTGCCATAACAGCAGTCGCCAGTCCCGATTGCCTGTCAGGGCTGGCGATCTGCTAGTAACCGCTACGATGCAGCAATCGCTTTCGATTGCTGCATCGAAGGGGTTAATGGCAGGGATTGGAGCTAGCTCCGGTTCCTGCCGTTACAGGTGGATGTCAGCTGTACAGTACAGCTGACTTCCACCGCTGATGACGCCGGATCAGCTCCTGACCCGGCGCCATCTTGCCGGCAGCTACGGAAGCCGATCAGGCTCCGCCGCCGGGCGGATCTTGACCGGCTTCGGTGCTAGGCAGACCGGGAGGCCAGTATTAGGCCTCCGGTTGCCATTGCAGCCACCGGAACCCCGGCAATTTCATTGCTGGGGCTCCGATGAGCTGCAAACACCTTAAGTGCAGCGATCGCGTTTGAGCGCTGCACTTAAGGGGTTAATGGCGGGGATCGAAGCTAATTTCGGTCCCCGCCGTTACAGTCGGATGTCAGCTGTAAGATAAAGCTGAGATCCGACGATGATGGCACCGACTCAGCTTCTGAGCCGGTGCCAAACATTTGACGTACATGTACGCCATTTTGCGGGAAGTCAATGCTTTCCATGACGTACATGTACGGCAAATGTCGGGAAGGGGTTAAAGGGCTTCACTGCTTTGGTCAATCCCTACTTGTTATAAGGGTCCTCTGATAATACATTTATAAAGTGTCCCCCTGCTGGGAACTCTAGCGATCAACTGTAATCTGTGGAAAAACCTGGCAGTGAGTGTTCAATTTCCCTGCGGCGCCACCACAGAGGGAAATTAAGAATTACACAGTGCCCGTTAATTTTAATGGGCTGTTTGTGTGATGTAGGACAGGGCAGTTCCACCAGACTGAAAGACACTCTTTGTAACCTCTCTCCACTCTGTCCAAAATATGGGAAACCTGAAGATCAGACCCCGCTGTTAACTCAGAATTCCCTAATAGGGTATATGAAAATGGGTTTTCTAAACAGAAAAATAATAACTGAAACAATAGTTTTCGAGTGATCGTAATGCTAATTGGCCAGTGTGAATGAGGCAGATCAACCATAAAACATGAAAGTTATATATTCTTGATTCTGCCAAAAACTTATCATTATTGATAAAACAATGATGAATGCCAAACCTAGCTACATTTACATTTACAATAGATATTGCTCCTAGGTGAATGGCTTTCATATTACCCGTCCAGGGTTGCCAACCTAATTTTATCTTTTTTTTTGGGCAACTTGTCAACAAATGATGGACAGCCAACATCTGTTAAAGACAAATTGGAAATCCAAAATAAAGTCTATAGTTCAGATTGAACACATCAGCACCATCTACTGAGAATTGTATTGGTAATTGATGGTAATATTCGAAAATCATTGCGTGTAAAGGCAATCTCTCAATGGTCATGCAATTAAAATTGGTGTTGCTATGCAAAATTGTCCAGTAATATGCACCATTTTTACTTTTCTCCATGGTAATTTTACCATTTGACTTCGGATTTAATTTCATTGTAATATAGAAAAATCGTCACATGTAAAGACGGGTCTACACGTAACAATCAAAAGCTATAGTTGTACAATTGGTCGAATCAACAATTTGTACACATTATCTCAGTGTGTAGAGCAACCCATAGACACATCTTAAATGTTCTGTAAATTAGCTACAGAAAACTCACTTGTTTTTTAAGGGAATAATGATCTTAATTTAGATCTCAACATCTAATCTGCTAATTTGTGAAACGAACAATTTAGAATTTAAAAACAGTGGGAATTAAAATCAAGCTGGACACTTTGTATGGTACAAGCCATGGTTACCTTTGGTATTTTTCCATGTCTGATCAACCACTGAGACACTATTCACATCACACATAGAGAAACACTGAAAAGCAACAACGTATTGGAGTATATAGAAGGTCTTTCTCCAGGCTTACATTTTAGTGTACACTGTGTATTGTTGAATATGCTCTAAATATACAATTTATATAATAAATTAAATTGTATTGAATGTTGTGGTTTTGTGGGTTATACTGTATAAGTGTGGCGTGTTAAATGCTTCATGAAGGGTTATCACTTTTTTTTTAAGGAATTTACTTGTAAAGATTCAGTATCTGTAAAGTAAAGTACATTGAAAAATCAAACTCAACCGTTATTTTATAGCTTTGTAATGGCGTTTAGACAACAAAATGTCTTTAAGTTCTTCTAATTCTTAGTTCTTCTTTACCAAGATTTTTCTGTACCGCGTTTCCAGAGTTTTTAAGCGATATGACTCCTAGCTGCAGGAAAACACTTGGCTGTAGTCAAAGCTGTCCAGATACAATGCTCTATATGGAGAAATAACCTCTGGCTTCTATATTGTGGGGCCGACACTGAATACAGGGCCACTAGGTATTGGTAATGTACAATAAAGTGTCTGCCAGGGAATTAAAACTGTATATGTATATCACTAGCTTTGTAGATAAAACCAGTCAACAAGAATTTACAGCAAGCTACATAATAAAGAGGGCTAGTCCACCAGGGAATGAGCTCTGTACAGTACACTGGATAATAGATAATCTACTACATGGACTGTTTCTTTTATTAGGTCTCAAAATAAAAATTCAGTGAACTACCTAAATAAACTCTCCAGCATCTCCTACAAAGTCACTGTAGAACAGCTAGGGGTTGAAGGAATAAGCCAATTGCCTAGGTGAACCTACACTTCTCCTTTAACACAATTATTTTTCAGACTGTGAAGATTACGACTTTCAAGGGCATCTATGAGGCTGAAGGGCGGCTCTGTAAGTGCTTAGTGAAGGGACTAGTAACACCCCCCCCCCACCCCCCGCTTTATCCATATCCTAGGTAGAACATTCTAAGATCAGAGAGATGCTACATTTTCAATTTTGGGTATAAATGCCTTTTGGCTGAGCTTTAAATTATCTGTTTCATTAGAGCAGTTTTACATTTTCAAGGTGTCTCCAAATTTTCATCTAAATTGCTTGTCCGTGTCTAGAATGTTCATAGTTGGCTTTTGATGAAAGCACTTTAGTGCTTTCCACTGACAAGGATAGCCTCAGAATCTGACACAAATGTATACTTGATAAAATATGAAATCCAAATATAATGCAAATGTATTCTACGGATCATAACAACATTAAACCTGCTTGTTTTTCTCTGGATAGTAATTATTTAGACAGGGAGATTTTCTTTTATTCAGCCGGTGAGAGCATTTTCAGGTAACTGATGGGGTGTCTATACCCATAGATTAATCTGGTATAATCAATATACATTAACTCTCCTTCAGAGAATGTTAACTAATATCTAATACAAATGACTGGATGAAGCAGTGCACATACATCTGTTGCCCAGAAAGTAAAGAAGGAGGATTCTTATAGACGACCTAGAACATTCACTATGGTCATAAAAGGGCAGATGATGTAATTGTAGTGACAGGGAGTTAAAGGAGTTATATAACAGTTATATAACATATTGGCTGCACATTGGATCACACCATTCATATATAAACTAGTTAAAATGTGGCATAATCTGAATGTGTCCATTGTGCTCTGATTCTCAATGAGTCAATGCGTAAGACTGTACACAAGCCAATATAGTAATTGACAGAAATGATACACCTTCATTATCTATGAAGATAATTTTCCTGCCTATTCATTTGCTATTACAGTTTCAATGGTTTGTTTAAAAGTTGGACTGGAGCCCTGATTAGACACGCACTGAGAGTAGTGAAAAATATCGTAAGTAGCATAAAATAGATTTTGAAATTATAATGTTTATTGGTAGGAAATAATAATCTGGATTCCAAATTAAAATTAGTGCAGGACATAGTTATCACTTCTGATCAAACAGATTAATTGAATACCACTCATGCCCTTAGAGTGAGCTATAAATACGTATCATTCAGTTGCACCATTTTCTGACTATTTTTTAGCAACAACTACTGTAGTTATGATCAGTGATACTTTAATGCATCTAAAATTTACATACAGGCCCGTATACAAGCCCAGATTCACCTATTGGATGCCTGCTGTAGGGAAATTTATGTATGACAAAACTGAACACTGTCTATTCTGTAAAAAACATGATGTGTAGGTACTGTATATGTTAATTAGGCACCTAACAGTATTATGGACTCATAGAGTAAAAAGGGTAAGGCTGTAGAGCAGGGGTCTCAAGCACGCGGCCCGCGGGCCGCATGCGGCCCCTGGGGCTGTCATCTGCGGCCCGCGGGACACAGAGCCGCTAGTATCGGCTCTGCTCCGAGGCTCTGGAATTCCCTGACATCGCTGTCCACATATGAACAGCGATGTCTGGGGCTTCCCCAGAGCCGGAGTCTCGAGCAGAGCGCTGGTGTCGGCTCTGCTCCGGGACTCTGTGGAATTCCCTGACATCGCTGCCCATATATGGACAATGTGTCAGGGTCTTGCCCAGAGCGGAGCAGAGCGCTGGTGTCGGCTCTGCTCCTGGACTCTGTGGAATTCCCTGACATCGCTGTCCACATATGAACAGCGATGTCTGGGGCTTCCCCAGAGCCGAAGTCCCGAGCAGAGTGCTGGTGTCGGCTCTGCTCCGGGACTCTGTGGAATTCCCTGACATCGCTGCCCATATATGGACAGTGTGTCAGGGTCTTGCCCAGAGCGGAGCTGAGCGCTGGTGTCGGCTCTGCTCCTGGACTCTGTGGAATTCCCTGACATCGCTGTCCACATATGAACAGCGATGTCTGGGGCTTCCCCAGAGCCGGTGTCCCGAGCAGAGCGCTGGTGTCGGCTCTGCTCCGGGACTCTGTGGAATTCCCTGACATCGCTGTCCACATATGAACAGCGATGTCTGGGGCTTCCCCAGAGCTGGAGTCCCGGGCAGAGTGCTAGTACAGGCTCTGCTCCGGGACTCTGTGGAATTCCCTGACATCGCTGCCCATATGTGGACAGTGTGTCAGGGTCTTCCCCATAGCGGAGTCCCGGGCAGAGCGCTAGTATAGGCTCTGCTCCAGGACGCTGCGGAATTCCCTGACATATCTGCCCATATATGGACAGTGTGTTAGGGTCTTCCCCAGAGCGGAGTCCCGGGCAGAGCGCTATTATCGCCTCTGCTCCGGGACTCTGGGGAAGCCTCTGACATCGCTGTCCATACATCGACAATGATGTCAGGGGCTTCCCCAGAGCAGGAGTCCCAGCGATGTCAGGAGCACAGCTGGAGTCCCAGGAAGAACCTACTAGCGCTCTGCCTGGGACTCCAGCTCTGGGCAAGCCCCTGACATCACTGGGACAGCCTCTACAGAGGGCACTGGGGCAGCCTCTACAGAGGGCACTGGGGCAGCCTCTACAGAGGGCACTGGGGCAGCCTCTACAGAGGGCACTTTGGCAGCCTCTACAGAGGGCACTTTGGCAGCCTCTACAGAGGGCACTGTGGCAGCCTCTACAGAGGGCACTGTGGCAGCCTCTACAGAGGGCACTGTCGCAGCCTCTACATAGGGCACTGTGGCGTTATCTACAAGTGGGTGTGTGACAGTATCTGAAGAGGACACTGGCATTATCTAGGGGTGTGTTGCATTATCTACAGAGGGCACTGTGGCCTTATCTACAGAGGGCACTGTGGCCTTATCTACAGAGGGTACTGTGGCCTTATCTACAGAGGGCACTGTGGCCTTATCTAAAGAGGGCACTGTGGCCTTATCTAAAGAGGGCACTGTGGCCTTATCTAAAGAGGGCACTGTGGCCTTATCTAGGGGTGTGTTGCATTATCCACAGAGGGCACTGCGGCAGCATCCACAGAGGGCACTGCGGCGCTATCTAAAAAGGGGCTGCCCAATCTTGACATGTGTGCTAACTGAGCCGCAGGGCTGCATTTGGCGACACTTAAACTGGAAAGCTGGATTGTTGAAATAAGCACGTGGAAAAATATCTAAAATTTTAAACCTAGCGCTATTATTATAGTAATGTAGTATTATTATTCTAGTAATATAGTGTTATAGTAGTTTAAATAACTAATTGATTAACAATAATTTTGTATTGTATCAAATTTGAAAGTAATGCGGCCCGTCAACTTCCCATTTTTTCTATATGCGGCCCACTTACCCGGCCGAGTTTGAGACCCCTGCTGTAGAGGGTGCCAGATAATGTGAGATGCGCACCACAATTGTCTGCTGTATTTTGTAAGAGCAGACAAAGATTTTAAAGACATGCATGAGTTAAGGTGTGGGTTACTTTATGGGCAAAGTCTTAAGGCCAGTGATCCTTTGAACCATCGCTCGTACGAACATTCGTTCCCGATCATTGTAAACAGGGCAGCAATCAGCTGATAAATGAGCAAACGCTCATTTATTGGCTGATCGCATCTTTTATGCGAGCCCAAAAATGTTCACTAGTCGGCAGCACATCTCCCTCTGTAAACAGGTAGATGTTTTGCCGACATTATGCAAATGCATCGGAGTAACAATTATTCCTCCCCATACATTACTGACAGGGGTGTAGCTACAGGCTCATGGGCCTAATTGCAGATGTCCTTCTTGGGACCCCCAACTTTTTTTCCAGCAGAAATGTGTGATACTGTCTGCTGGGCCTTGTGTCTAACCACATGGTAGGTTTAGATAGAGATGCCCAGCGGACCTTATTCTTATACTTACCCTCCGCGCTCCTGAGTGGGTTATCTTCGGCTTCGGGCACAGTGCAGGTCCTGACACCATTCAGCGTCACAACATCATGTGCGGCGCACATAACTTTGTGATGCTAAAAGGTGTCAAGACCCGTGCCGTGCCCGGACCCAACTCAGGAGTGAGGTCGGTAAGTATACTGTCAGGGGCAAATGCAGGATTTTTAAAGGGGGGTTTCAAAACGCATACTTTTCAAACCAAGTGATTTTTGTCACGCTCCCTCTATCCTCTGTATTAGTCTGCACGTATCCACCAGCCGAGCCCTTTATATTATAGGTTCTAATAAAAAAAGGGCTGGGCGATATGTGCTGACCACTACTGGTAGCGTAAAAACCAGCGTAGATAGCGTCCCTGTAGATGGTGCCCCACACTGCCCCTGTAGATAGTGCCACACAGAGCCTTTGTAGATAGTGCCACAGTGCCCCCAATAAATAGTGCCATTTACTGCTCTCTGTAGACAGTGCCGCAAACCTCCTATAGAAAGGGCGAGACACCCCCTGTAGATAGTGCTGGACACACCACCTTGTATATAGTGCCACACACACCACTGTAGATAGTGCCACACACCCACCTTGTAGATAGTGACACACAGCCCCCTGTAGATAGTGCAACACAAATACCCACTTGTATATAGTGCCAAAAACAGCCCCCTTTGCAGATAGTGCCACCCTCCCCCTGTTGATAGGGCCACCCCACCCCCTTCATATTTATAGTGCCACACTCCCCCCTTTGTAGAAAGTGCCACACTTCCCCCCTTTGTAGATAGTGCCACACATCCCCTTTAGGTAGTGCCACACCCCCTTTGTAGATAGTGCCACACAGCCCCCCTGCAGAGAGTGCCACACACACAGCCCCCTTGTAGATAGTGCCACACACAGCCCTCTTTGTAGATAGTGGCAAAACCTCTCATACATAGTGCCACATTCTCTCCTTTGAAGATAGTGCCACCCCCTCTGTAGACTGTGCCTGGGTCCCCCCCAAACAAATATAAAAATCATACTCATCTAGCCCTGTTCCCGCAAAGAACGGAGCTCCACAGCCTCTACAATCCTGCAGCCTATGAGGCACCGAGACAGGATCCATGCGCAGGATACTGTCTCAGCGTCTTCTAGGCTACAGGCGAGAGATCACGCTCTGCTGTGTGAGAAAGTCCCACAGAAACATTACCGAAGTGTCGGGAGCGTGAATAGACATCGCATCCTGACTGGAGGCAATGTCTATTCACTCTCAATAATGATCGTTTTTCAAAATAAAAACCACTGTTGTTATCTACATTACAGCGCCGATCAGATTATATAGGAGATAGGGCACTTATAATCTGGTGACAGAGCCTCTTTAAGACTACAGAAAATCTGCGCCTGCAGGCTCCTGAGATGTAAATCTGGCACTGTTGGCATGTGTACTGAACTTGGTGACTTCTCATTCTATGAGAGTTCAATGTTGCACTTATCAGAGTACCAAAGATATCCATTGAATTTACTTTATTTATATGATACTAAGCAATGTTCTGTACTGAAAATTGAAGTTAGCGAAAAATGAAAGGCTTTTTAAGCTTTACACATTATAACTGGCTTTTGTGTCAAGGATAACGAAATTAGCTTTTTCTAAAATTTCTCTACATTTTTCATCCTCTTTTAATAGGGCGGCTTAAGTGCTCAAGCGTTTGTTCGAGTTGATATAGAAGACATAAATGACAATGCACCAGTTTTTGATAATACAAATTATGTGGCAAGCATTAGCAGCCATACTCAACCAGGAACAGAGACACTTAATGTCATGGCCACAGATAGAGATGGAGGAATGTTTGGAGAAGTATCATACGAGCTTATACTTGGAGATAAGACAGCAATGTTTACTATTGACTCATCTTCAGGTAAGTGCACACCTCTTACTCCTTGAGAACTGGCTTTATGCTATCGTATTATACAAGACTTCTAACTTTTCAAATTTTACACAACTAACAAAATGTAGGTAAGCTTAATCTAACTCCAGGCTCTAAGTTATAGTCTTATTCAAAGTGTATACAGTAAGTGAAACATTATTTTCCTTATTATTCGCAACGTTTTTAAGGCCTTGTAAATCGCATAAAATATGTATTTTGTTTCTTGGTAATTACAAAATATTCTAGCATACTATATGCTTTTTTCTGGTCTCATCTATGTATGTAACCGCCTTTTAAGCGCATATAGGATATTAGACTGTATAATTATACTAAGCAGACTACAGCCATTGATCTTCAATTAGAAATATATGTTTATGTTCTTGGGTAGCCACAATTAAAGTGAAGTGCCACATTTGCTCAAAATAGATGATGTTGATTGGGAAAGGGGGGCAGCTTCTCAGACTGTGACAGAGGATTTTGGGCTGATGATTTTCAGGAGAGGGCAGGAAGACTGTAGTTGTTGGAAAAAAACAGACCAGTTGCTTAGTAAATAGTAGTTAATATGGTAACAGGATCAATGGCACTCTGTTTCAAAGTTTATAAGTTCAAAAGTCGGTTCTCATTCCAAATATATAAGCGTTGGGAGTAAAAGACAACCGTCTCATGGTATAGGCGCTACTTATACCATGAGAGGGCCTGTATCATGAGACATTTATGGTCTTCACTGAGAGAGTTCTACGCTAAAAAACGTGTTTCAGAAAGGTCCGGTGTGTACTGAAACGTTACACATTCGATTTTTGATTGCTAAAAAAATTAATCTAAAGCATTTCCTGGAGTGCAGAGTTTTTCATGTATATTTGTGAATAGAAGGACAGAGAAAGTTCACTTTAATTTAAAAAAAAACACCAAACAAAAATCACATTAGTGCATATTAATGCTATATGTAATTGGATTTATAAAATAGTGATCAGGCTTCCCCTTGGTTTTCCTATTCTCCTTTAAGTTGCCTGTGACACAGTATTAGCAACACCACCACCAATTTTGAATTTGAAATAAATTTATATTAGAAAATGTTATGTTTCCTATTTTATAAAATACTAAAAACCAGAATAATCCTTTAAGGTAGAATTTTACAAACAGATTTTGACCCTCAATTAGACCAATATCAATCTAAATTGATGTATGTAAATGAGTCTCATCTGCTAGAAAATGTATGTGGTTTCTTGATGTGGAATTTGGATACAGTTGTTCCATTTCTTTTTGTTGTCTAAATGTATTATTTCACTGTAGAGTAGAACAACTGAACTGCACAGAGACAGAATAGTTTTATGTTTCAGAACTATGTAACTACAGTACTTTTTCTCCATTGTTTCCCTTCCAACAATCACATTTACATTAGGCAACAATATTGGGAAAATTAACCCAAAATGTAGTCTGGGATTCAGTAGAGAAGCTGAGAACTGACAATGCCCACCCGCGGACATCCTGCTAGGTATAAGAAAAAACATCCACAACATGTAACTCATAACTCATGTTGGATGATCCTAAAGAACCAATCCCGATGGCAGACACACATTCACATGTATATATACAGGAGAAAGTAGAACCTTTTCTACATTGTACTTCATTTTCTGATTGCTGAATACGAGAGTGTACCAGAACAACCAGGAGTTTACTTTTCACCATGTTGTCATTATGTGACCAGGATGATAGCTAGGGTGGCGCTAACAGGGCAATTGCCATTGGTGTTTGGGTGTTGGTTGGAAAGCTGGTAGGCAGCTTTCTACCCAACTCCAAGAGCTGTCATGACAGAATCTTTGCCTTTGGTGAAATAACGCCTAGCTACGCCTCTACATGTGACTATGATATTGATTTCTAGGATAAGCCAAGCCGATGCAGAATGGGCTTATAGACTTCATCAAAGGGTCAGATCAGCATATATAGCATAAAATAAATTCAGTTCTGTATTAGTATGACATTGCCCAGATTTTCAGTGTTTGAACCTATAAAAATATATTTTTTATGGCCCATTAGCTAGGCTCCCCGCACCACAAAGGCATTATATGCATTCAGAATATGGGATAGTATCCCAGCTAAGGCCTCATACACCCAATCGTGGTTTTGCGGCCCCAATTTATCCGCATTTTTTGACCCATTCTTTTCTATGGCCCCATACACATGACCGTGGTTTACATAGACTGGTGTGGAGGTGCGCAAAGCTGGACAGCAAAAACTCTGGGTATGTCATTTTATGGTCTAAATTTACGGATTCACCAATACAGGTGAATTGTTGTGGAACCGTGAGTCCTGATGACACACAGATGCACAACATGGTTTGTTTCTTTTCTGTCCAATGGACCGGAACGGACCCGTGATTTTCCGCACCGCAAAACCAATGCAATCGTGTGCATGAGGCCTCAGAAAAGGTTACTGCTGTACACTAGATGTATTGCTTCACAAAGTGGAGAACATGTTATGATAAATCTTTTTGTAGCTGTAACAATGGTAGAGATGTATTTGCACCCACTTAAAATCAATGCCCTGTATGGTAGCTCACACTGTGCTTGTGAAGCTAGTGGTATACATAGTTGATTTAAGCGCCTGTTTTCCTTTCTATAGTTGTAATGTTCTGAACTCAATGTGGTGCCTTCCGGCTCTTTCGGAACGTCTGCTAACAGTCAGATTGCCGCAGTTGTGTGAGTGGAATAAAATTTCTAGAGTTACGATCGTCTGCCATGATAATTTCTTAGCTACGTGCATAAACTTTGAAACACTAGCAGCAGCAATGAGATCAGCAGCATTGTTCACAGATGTGGATAAGAAAATCGACATGGCTAACAACGCATTTTTAACATGATAGGTATTATTGCAGACATATAATACATCTGAGCTATACTTTATCTTGTGTTATATGAGATGTATATTACAGAAGTTTCCACCTGTTCTGTCCAGTAAGCATCGGCAACTAATATTAATATGTCTCTGGAAAAATTGAGCTTTTTTTTTTTTCTGGAATGCTAAATGTGTTTGTTTTTTTTCAATGCCAGTTCTGTTTTTCTTTCCTACAGAGCATTTGGGGATATATTAAATAATATGCAAAACTGAGTAACTTGTACACAATTATTGTTATTGAGGATGAAAAAATTAGAAAATCCAAGATGAGCATTGTTTAAGACAAACAAAGCAACCAACGCATGTGCAAAAGCAGACTTGGAAGTGCCTTAAGCCTACATCTGTGCCACTGCACCTGGATTTCTGAAGTTTTCACAGGCTGTGGAGGAGACACAGACAGACAGAGAGTGTTACTTCCTAGCCAATTACTGAGCAGGCATATGTATGTATTTAGGTTGAATAGCTTATTCAGCATTATTTAAATATCGCTTATCTACTGTTCCAAACAAGCACATCCACCTTCTGTATCAGGGCCCTTTATTTTTTTTTGTCTCCATGCATCTAGAGAATACACACACTGTATTCAGTATATAATATATATATATATATATATATATATATATATATATATATATAACTTTACTACGGTAATACTATCATAATGACTATTGTAAACTCCCATCCTAGTGCTTGTCTTTAGGCTGTGTAAGACTTAGGAAATTCAAGGATGGAACAAGCTCTCTTGGTGCCCAAGGCAGGAGTTTCAGACTGTGCCACCACCCTGTTCAGCAGTAATACAGTCAGAAGAAAAATCATAAATTTAATTGCCATACTATGCCCCCCCCCCTTCTCAACTAATTCTTAATTATTATACATACTCCCCATTTCCCTCCACCCCCATGCCTTCTCCCCATTTCCCTCTTTACCCATCTCTACCCCTTTCTCCAGGGTAAGTCCAGAAAATAGATGTGGGACACACAGTCACAGTGTAATTCCTTTATCAATGCAAGTGCATTGATTTTATCTTCATGCACATGGTTGGCTGTTATTAATGTGAATAGATCAGCAGATTCAACGTAGAAACAGCACATTTTTAGAATTTTCAGTAAAAATTGCTGGACCAGGGGTGGACACACCATATGTGCAACCTTTGCAGCTGCATAGGGGCCCAGCAGGCAAGGGGGCTCACTGCTACTTTAAAAAAATATAATGTTGCTCCCTACTGTCTGTTAGGTCACATGTAAAGGACTATGCTCATTTCTATCCATGACTCGCAGTTACTAGAGGATTGGTACATTAATGGGGGATTATCTGGGGAGACATTAATGAGGTGGTCTATGACTAGCACCCCTCTAGCATCAAACGAGCAGTTGGAAAACAGTGGCCCATACACTGTTCTTGCACAGGGGCCCTCTGTTGGCAGCATCTGCCCCTGTGCTGAACACTACATTAAAATCATCATTCTTAATCTGGAGATTCTGCTAAACTTTCTACTTGGTAATATCAGCCTTTTATTTTTAGAAGGACTTGCAGTTGTCACAAGGCACCACTATCATGTGTAAGAGAGGTGGAGATTTTGGCAAAATATTAACTGAGATTCACTGCTCATGATCTAAAGAGCTCAAACCAGATGTCTTTTGTCTAATAAGCTTTTGAGATTTCCCATATTCTTTGATTCTCATTTTGTTTATTCCAAAACAGTTATTCCCCAGTTTGTCTCCACTAAATAAACCGTTCTTAAAAATAATAGCGTAAAAGACAACATGCTATAGTCACGTAAATACATAATGTAAATGTCCACAATAAAAGAATCAACATATGCATACATTTAGAGGGATTTATTATTGTAGTAATAGAGAGAACTAGTTACGAAAAGCAGAGGCAAGCTAGACTAGGAAAACTTAAGTGACATTAACAGAGAAAGTTTGTAAGTAAGGTTAGATCATTCATAATACAATGAACGATCAGTGGTTTAAAACAGCAATACAAAAATTGGATGGAGATTTCCATCATAACAATTATTACCCATGTGCTGACATTTTGGAATTCCAGTTCAAACAAAGTGGCAATGTACCACAAAAACGGTAACGATGATTTTTATATATGCACAATTCATTTTAACCAACGATAAATATCCAGGTCACGTATATAGAAAAAAGGAGACAGAGGGTTTGTGAAAAAAATACAAAGTGTTCACTCAATCTTGAAAAAAAAAACAAACACAGTCTATATTTAACATATTGATCAAGAACAAACAGAGAAATGCTTAAAAACATTTAAAAAGTACAAGAACAAGGGACTCTGAGGAGCTGACAATTCCCGCATCCACCCCGCATTAGGAAAACAGATACAGATGTGTCCACCCTTACGTTTGCTTGAATGTGTTTAAGGACTCCAATTTATCATGAAACAAATTCTGTACAATATCGAGACATTCTAGTAAAACACTTGACAGGCTGCTATTCACATCATAGCCACTGGGTAGCAATAGAGAACATACATCTCGTGACAGAGTATCATGAAATCATGTTTTTTTTTCAAAGCTGGTTATATCACGTCACACATCTCAGAAAATTTTGACATAAGAGAAGAGGTAAGGAAGGACACATCTGTATAGTGTATAGAGGTTTACCAAAGGTAATAAACACATAACAGTATGCAAGTGTTAATTCATATATATTACCTAACAAGAGATGAACATAGTTTCTAAGACTGCATAAAAACATCAGAAGTGCAACGATAAATAAGTAGAAGTGAGGGCAATATTACTAAAAATACATGTTTCAAAGTGCTGGGGGAAGGTACCTGCAGTCCTCACGCCTATCGCCACCTACTGCGGCTTCCTCGGGGGTCACCTGATGGACAACTGATCACAGCAGTAGAATGTACATTGTGACCAATGAGTACAAATTGCAGGGAATTACATAGAGTTAGTTGAAATCAGTTGGTGTCAGTGGAATGCATGTATACAACTGATGCTCTAGAGTAGCTTGAGCCTTGTGGCCTTTTAACTTCACCATTAACGGCCATTTTGCTTCACCTACTTTGAGGTCAAGGATATGCATAGAAGAGCTTCATAGGACATTACAATGCTGTTTTTCATCAATTCCTAAATCAGGAAGACACAAGTTTCATGTATAAGCAGTATGCAGTAAGCTGGAAAAAAAAGCAAAAAAACAATACTTAAAGCAACTGACCAAAAACTTCACCGTGTGAAGTGTTATCACAACTTAAAGAGGCTCTGTCACCAGATTCTCAAATCCCTATCTCCTATTGCATGTGATCGGCGCTGCAATGTAGATAACAGTAACGTGTTTTTTTAAAAAAAAACTTTCATTTTTGGCCAAGTTATGAGCTATTTTATATATATGCAAATGAGCTTTGAAATGGACAATTGGGCGTTTTTTTTTCGTTATGTCCAACTGGGCGTGTACTGTGTTTTTAACTGGGCGTGTTTACGTGTATGACGCTGACCAATCAGTGACCAGTCAGCATCATACACTCCTCTCCATTCATTTACACAGCAGCGATGTGCAGCCACATACACAGAGATTAACGTTAATCAAGTGTCCTGATAATGAATACACATGAAATCCAGCCTGAACGTCATGTGTATTCAGAATCCTGACACTTCTGACTCTTTTCTTTGAGATTTCCAGCAAGGGAAACAAAATCTTGTTTACCTCCATAATCTCGCGAGATTACGCGTGGCTTGCTGGAATCTCACAGAAAAGAGTCAGAAGTGTCAGGATTCTGAATACACATGATGTCCAGGCTGGATTTCATGTGTATTCATTATCAGGACACTTGATTAACGTTAATCTCTGTGTATGTGGCTGCACATCGTTGCTGTGTAAATGAATGGAGAGGAGTGTATGACGCTGACTGGTCACTGATTGGTCAGCGTCATACACGTAAACACGCCCAGTTAAAAACACAATACACGCCCAGTTGGACATAACGAAAAGAAAAAAAACGCCCAGTTGTCCATTTCAAAGCTCATTTGCATATATATAAAATAGCTCATAACTTGGCCAAAAATGAACGTTTTAAAAAAAAACGTTACTGTTATCTGCATTGCAGCGCCGATCACATGCAATAGGAGATAGGGATTTGAGAATCTGGTGACAGAGCCTCTTTAATTCCTGCCTTTAATATTACATTGAAGGGATATTCCCATCATAAAATGTTATGGTTTATGGTTAGGATATGCCATAACTTTCTCATTGGTGCGTGTACCACCTATTGGAATGAAGTGAATAGGTCTGTGTTGTAGTTCCCTGCACATTGGGTGTCCAGGAGTCTCACCTCGCCGGGAAACATTGTGAAGGAGCCGCTGTAGCCCCTTTATTCTAAAGATCAGTAGGGGTCCTGGCAGTCGGATGCCTACCGATCAGTAAGTTATAGCATATCCAAGTAAAATGCCATCACTTACTTTGGTGGGAGAGACCCCTTTACTTTGATGTTAAAGGGAGAAGTGATTTAACTTTGGTCGTATCCTTCCCAGGCTGGTGCATTGTAAACTATATATGTTGAAAATTTTGGAAACATGTGAGGTAGGACTTTCACACAAGCACTTTGCTTTTCACATTTCCTTAGGCAAACTTATTCTAAACAGTGCACTGACATGTCAGATAAAGTGATTAGGTTGAACATAAAAAAAAAAAAAAGAATTATAATTTTTTTTTGTTTTTTTATGTTCATCTCATGAGATTTAACAATCATGGCCTTTGTGTGACTAGAATAAAGGTATTTTGTATATAATGGATTTTTTTTCTTAAACACATTCACAGTTATAAATACATTTTTAATCTGACTTTACATGGTGCCATTTTTAACCATGAAATTTAATAAAATACGGACCTTTTTTTCGTTGTTTTTTTTATTACTAGTGTGATTTAAAACACACTGTTTATTTCGGATTTAATTAATAGCATATTGACTTTCAAAAGGGAAAGGAATGCTAATTATGAGTGATAAATTGTTTTGTTGCATGAGTTGCAGTACATTTGATCATATTTTTACAACTATACACAACTAGGAAAGAAGACACATTGCAATTGTACTGACTTACGTGTCTGAACATAAAAAGATGTTCTCAAATGTAGAATACAAAGACGGGGGGAGCTGAGAATGGACTGGTGTGACAAGCCAGATGTGGAACATTTTTTAATAGCTACAACTGAAGGCATAGTGTAATACTGAAAAACTCCAGCTTTCCGCATTATCCTTGTAAGCCAACGCAACCCCTATTCACCATATGCTAACACACTTTACAATTGTCAACATATTCTAAAGCAGTGAACAGTTATTGTACACATGTGTATCACTACCTTCACTAATTAGGATAACAGTCCAATTTGCATAAGTAATTTTGTGATATGTCACTAGTTACACCATCTATCCCGAAACCGGACTATCACAGGTACATGATATCTCAGGAAAACATATTGGGCTGTGTTCACATGTCGTAGTCAAAGTGCATTGGATTTGGGGTAATTTATGGTACATTTTGTAGTATGTTTTTAGTCTGAAGAATACACATACAAATCCGCATAGATGATGGTACAGTAGATAACCTATATTGCATGCCCAATAGAGCAGTTGTGACCACTGTGCCTTAACAATGACCACAAACTATGAAAACTTAAAGGCTATGTACACCTTTGAAAGGCAATATATATATATATATATATATATATATATATATACACACACACACATATAGGACAATCAGTGTGATTGGTGCAACTTTCTAAATAGTTTTTATTAAATATACTTTTTACTTTTTGAGATACAGCTGCTCTGCATTCTCTATACAGAGCAGATGTGTAGTTTGCTAAGACCTGAATCCATCAGTCCCGCGGACCTGATGGGTTCAGTGTCGGCGGGTCCTTGAAATTCCAAGTTACGGACCTGGATGTGATAGATTACAAGTGGATCCTGCATGTCAGAGACACGCAGGACCCGCTGACACTGAACCTATCAAGTCCGCGGACCTGACGGGAACAGGATTTAGCAAACGATACAGCTGCTCTGTATAGAAAAGACAGAGCAGATGTATCTCAAAAAGTAAAAATAATTTTTAGTAAAAACTATTTATAAAGTTGCACCAATCACACCAATTGTCCTTTTTATTAAAAAAAATGCCTTTCAAAGGTCTACATAGCCTTTAACTTACTTATGATCAGAAACCTTTTCTTTATGCCTGAGACATTTAACATATAGAGACTATGTCCACTGTAATAAATTTATTGTGCTCTTTACACTAGTCTATAGTCCATTCTTTAGCACATACAAAATATTTTGACAGGTAGCCAATGATTAGAGTACTTGCTCTTCTGGGTAACCATACTATAAACCAATGTACCCTATGGAGTCCCAATTAGGAAGGAACAAGTAGTTAAACACAGTCAGTCACAGTGGCAGTGCTAAATCTCCTGGTCAAAGGTGACTTCCACAATTGTTTTTCATTGGCAAAGACAGACAGCAGATGATAAAGATGTGCCCTCCCTTTTCTTTGCTCTTATCTTCACATATCCTAAGATGTGTGGTGCGAGATGACCAACTTTTAAAAAAAACACATTATTTTGCAATACTCTGTCACGAGATGTCTATGCTATATGTGTCTATATGTGGCCACCCAGTTGTTGTGATGTGTACTGCAGGCTGTCACGGGGTTTGCTAGCATGTCGCAATATTGTATTGAATTAGTTTCCTTAGAAATTAGAGTTCTTAATCCAAATTCAATAAAAGGTAAGCGTGGACACCTCAGTAAAAGCTTCATCCTCTGTGATTCTTCCAAGGACTATAGTAGGTAACTGAATGGTCAAACCACCTTTGGTGTTTAAAGGGGGACAAAGTACTGCAGGCAATGAAGACTGGAAAGTGGAAGGGTAGAAGCAAAAGAGGGATCTGAGGAGTATTTTCAGGAACAGCCATGGTCACGGGCAACCTGAGTTCCTAGTTAGAGGCAAGAGCAAGCCATAGTCATGGAACTCAAGCAAACTATTGGGCCAGGTTCAATCTAAGGTTGGTACTAAATCAAAAACAACAAAAATGCTTGAGTTTAAAAAGCGCATACCAATTTTTTGCAGATTTTGACCTACCGGAACAGTTTTCCGCCCGCGGCCATTGAACGCCTAGGGCAAAAACCGCCGCAAAAAATTCGATCTCTGCCTCCCATTGATGTCAATGGGAGGTCAGAGATGGAAACGCCTGAAGAAAGGGCATGTCGCTTCTTTTTCTCACGATTGTGAGGCGATTTCGGGCATTTTTTGGCGCTGTTTCCGACACGGTCTCCGCGTGAAAAATACTCTGTGTAAACTACAGTAGCCCTTACTAAGCTTTTAATGTGTTATTGATATTGTCATTTCTGTCACATTAATAATTATACTATTTCACATATTAAAAACTGTATACCAGAAGTGAGCTGCCTACACGCTTTCCAGCATTTAACTATAGCCATATAAAGGAATGGTTTATCATTAGTAAGACACCCATGCACTTCAACATTTCCTCACACTTAGGCATCATTTACATGACCGTGATATACATCCGTGCGACGCGCGTGCTTTTCACGCGGGTCGCACGGACCTATACAAGTCTATGGGCCAGTGCAGACAGTTCGTGAGTTTTGCGCAGTGTGAGTCCGCTGCGTAAAACTCACGACATGTTCTATATTTCCCCATTTTTCGCGCATCATGCACGCATTGAAGTCAATGGGTGCGTGAAAACCACGCAGGTCGCACGGAAGCACTTCCGTGCGAACTGCGTGGTTCGCGCAACAGCTGTCATTCTCTGAATGTAAACAGAAAAGCACCACGTGCTTTTCTGTTTACAAACATCCAAACGGAGTGTCAAAATGATGGCACTGTTACGTGCCTTTTGCGCATGCAAAACGCCGCGTTTTTTGCGTGTGCAAAACGCACACGCTCGTGTAAATCAGGCCTTAATCATAGTCTGAGAATACTTTTTTCTGGTGTTTTTGAATCCTGGTGTCACACACTGCCCCTTAAGGCATAACATAGTGGGTCAGCTTTACTCCTAAAATATAATACAGAATTAGCATTTTCAATGGGAAACATATTTGAAATATCTTCCTATCAGGTTTGCAGAATGTTCCTGACATGTCCTTGAACCACACGAGTAATGCTTCCAAACTGGTTTAGGCTGGGTTCACACATCGTAGTCAATTTTTTTTTTTGTCATGACTTTAGTAAAGTCACGGCGTTTTGACTGGGGCATGTGAATACAGCCTACTAAATATGTTTTTCTGGAAGCCCATCCACTGCACCTGTGATAATTCGGTTCCGGCTAGATGGTGCACCAAGTAACATAACCAAAGCAAAGCATTTAGAGCTATTTTAAAAGAGTAACTATGCATGCATTCTACTTGTGAGATCCTTATGTACTTTAGGTGCGAGTCGTTTTTACACACCAGCTTATGATCTAAGTCTTTGGACACAGAGAGAAGAAATTGTACTGGATTTTGTAAGCAGTAATGGTATCAGATACAAAGACAAGGTCTTCTGAGTGAGCTTTAAACAGCTGTGAGAATATCCAGTGTATGCAGTGACCTCTCCATTGTATCATGACGCTATGTTTGCTTATACAATGTTACTACCTGTGACATATATGTAACTGTTTCTGTTATTTCCATTATAGCAGACCACTGTAATTTATCAAGGTAATACGTCATTTATGATTTAAGGAAAGGTTACAAATGTACTTAAAATGAAATGTTGAAACAAGATACCACTTAATTCCCTTGTTACTTTGTATAAATATTAAGAAGCACTTGTTTTACTTCAGACAAAGTATTTCAATGTACTTCTCCCCCAAAATGTGATAGAGAAATCAATGGCTTAGGTATATCCGTGGGAATGGCCTGACGGAAAGAATATGATAATTTCATGTGATGGTCTGATGGTTTGTGCAGAAACGTTACATCATGGGAAAGGTAAATATTGCAATTGATAGAATAAACAGGATACACCATGCGGATGGACGTCTAAAAGGAAATATGATTGTTATGGGAAACCGATTAAGTTTCAATTAAATTTCAGTTACACATAAAATACAAAATGATCTTGTTTTAATCAAGTTTTCTGGCATTAAATAGCTGGATATTAATATTTGGAGAAGTAATGACACATTTTAATATAACTAACTTGTATAGGGGGTGGGGTGCACCTTATGAAGTCTTGTAAACTAATATTCATTGATTCAAGCTATTTTCAGTACTGGATGTTTCCTTACAATGTACTTGCACGGATTCCTAGACAGAATGTTTGGTGTGTGATTAAATATTCATACACATAAGAAAACACAATCCACTGTGAGGCCTCTGGACAACTCCTAAATATGAGGACTCCTGAGGCCCCCGAAATCAATCTACAAAAGCTTGTTCAGAGCGTCTATCTGCACCGCTGTGAGAGAAGCCTTTCCAATGTTGAAAGGCTAAAATGTATTGCTGCAATGTCAAGCGCCAGTGCAGCAGTTTTTCATGGTCCCCTGACACCTCCTGCAGCCAACTAAGGGGGTTTTGGACAGTTACCACAGTGAACTCACATGTATATAGAGGTGGGGAATGGGAATGAGCTGCAGTACTACACACAGTTATATCCGTATGTACGACACTGTGCCTGTATAAACAATGCTGCACTTCAGTGGGGGTCTACGATTACCTACACTCGCTGATACCATCAAAAGTTTGTATTCTTTGAATATAGAAATTTGGATTCTACCTTAAAGAGGTTGTCTGAGACTATAAAACAGAGTATGATTTTTCTGAGAACAGCGCCACTCTAGTCCATGAGCTGTGCTTATTATTGCAGCCAATCTCCATTAAAGTGAAGAAGACTGAGCTGCAATGCCAGACACAGTCCATGGACAAGAGTAGCTCTGTTTTTCTAATGTCAGAAAACACAGTTTACCCCTTAACGACATGCCATGTACATGTACGTGGCAGCCGTTAAGTGGAAGTATGGAGCGGGTTCATGGGTGGAGCTCGCTCCATACTCATCGGGTGTTGGCAGTGTAATACCGCCAAAGCCTCACTGCAACGGATGTATTAAAAGATCAGTTAAATCCCTTAGATGCCGCGGTCAACCGTAACCGTGGTGTATATAAAGTGTTAGAATGATGGGGCAGCACCCTCCAACATGTCATAGCCCCCCACGAAAAGATCGCAGGTTGCCGATGGTTGTCATAGCAGCCTAAGGGCCTAATGAAGGCCCCAGGTCTGCCATTTTTGTCCACCTATTAAGCCCTGCCTCTGGCAGGGATTAATATAGACTGTCAAAATAGCTATATACTGCAATACATTGGTATTGCAGTATATAGTGCAAGCGATCCAACGATCGCTGGTTCAAAAAAAAAAACTTTTCCCATTTTTTCCCTAAAGTAATGTTAAAAAAAAAAGCTAACATAACTGGTATCGCTGCATCCATAAAAGTCTGAACTATTACAATATAATGTTATTTAACCCACTCGTCTTAAAAAAAATTATTAAAAAATATTTATTATATTATAAAAACTATTTATTATCTATTTTTTGGTCACCTTAGATCCCCAAAAAATTGGAATAAGATGATACCAATAAAAACTACAGCCCTCTCCGCAAAAAATAAGCCATCATACCACTAAATTGGCAGAGAAAAAGTAAAGTTATGGCTCTCAGAATATGGTGACACAAAACATTTTTTCTTTTAACAAATATTTACATTTATTAAAAGTGGCAAAACATAAAAAAATATATGAATTTGATATCGTTGTAATTGTATCAACCCATAGAATAAAGAGAACATGTAATAATTACTGCACGATGAACGCTGTAAAAACTAAACCCCCTCGAAAATATGGCACAATCGCGTTTTTTTGCCTATTTCACCCCACAAATAATTTTTGGGGCAATTTCCCAGTACATTATATGGTACATTAAATGGTGCCATCAGAAACTACAACTTGTCTCGCAAAAAAAACAAGCCCTCATACGGCTATCTCGACAACATTTTTTAAAAAGTTATGACTTTTGCAAGGTGGGGAGGAAAAAACAAACATGGAAAAACAAAAATTGTCCGTGTCCTTAAGGGGTTAATCATAGAGAAACCAGTGTCTTTCTAACGTACATTTTCATGACTTTTTATGTAAATAAAGAGAACTTATACGACATCTATTGTGCATTTTTCAGACCCAGGACAACAATGGTGCGTAATCTAAATAAATAAACTGGCAACATTTTAAAGCACAATAGAATAATGTTTCCAATTGTATATTGATAAAAGTTGTAAAAATATTCCATGATGCTGGGAACCAGACCATTGTTTACTTATGGAGTTTCAAGATCCAGAGACCCTGATATCTGACCTTAGAAATGAGCACAGCGATCTTAATGCAATATTACATGCTCTCAAGTCATCGGTCTCCAGTGGGCATTCACTCAGGCATCTTGGGAACATCCAATAACAATTGGCTTGTTCATTGTGCGCTATGTGTTTGATGCATAAAAAAGTTTAAAACAAACACATTGGCTTATTTCTATGCTACTTTTGTTAATGGAGTTCTATAATAAGATTGCTTGGCACGGCATGACACGTTTAAATATTTGAGTTATATATAAACCTTTGTGGTGGATATGTTTTGTAGCTAAACTTAACTCAAAACTTGAGTGCTTGATCCTGCTTGTTTTTCCATTAGGCAAAAATATGATGTATTTAATAAGAACCATGTGAAGACGTTAGATGATAGCTACATGACTTTGGTTGCGGCTCAATACGCCAAAAAACATGCTGTTTTATATTATTTCATCAAAGGTACAAATAAGCGTCTGACCTTGGGCATGTTTATATATTTGCTTCGAAAACCACCCAACTGTTTTCTCATTGTCACAAATATTACACATCACGTCTGGGAGGAAAAAAAAAAAATCTTGACTTGTTTACCTGGTTAAATTAACTTTTTATTGCAGAGTGATTGGGAAGGGAAATCACGGAATAAAATACAAACAACACATAGCACTTAGGAACATCAAAACACTACTTTCTGCATCCTTGCTTAACATAATCTATGGAATGCTGATTGTCAATTAGCGAAAAGTTTCGGCATCCATGTGTATGTCTGATTAAAAAGCATGACAATTATACCGCCTAATTAACACAGATACGAAAAAAACAGCAACATTGCAATAACAACTAGCTCGCTGCTGGCTGCTTACTAAAAAAAAAAAGGTGTAATTACGAGATCAAGATGTTTTTATCGGATCATTTTATCCCTAGTCTAAATATTCCATCTAATATTTTATGATGACAGAAAGTTATACATACAATACATCTTTTTACTAAAACACAAAACAGATGTTTGTTTGCTTTGTTGAATTGCAGATTTTTTTGTTGTTTCTATTTTGGGACTTTTGGAACGTCTCAGCCTATACATGAATTCACTGTAAAATTGGAGGTAGATGAATGTTCCCTTATGTGCCCCATATTTCTTTAAATAACACACAATTAAACATTGTACAGAAAACAAATATGCATATTTGGGGAGTATAAACATGGTTAATTTGCCTCAGAATATCATCTTGGGCCACAAGGTTCCATTTCTTTTATGTTCTTAGTGGAAATGAGGTCAAGCAATTCGAGACCTGAGACTGTATGAACCCTTTTGAGTTGACTGTGACAGCAGACAATGAGAATATGGATCTAAAACTAGTTAAAATGTTTAAAAGAAAAGCGACCAGAGGGTTTTATTCTATGATTTTATGTCACCATCGTTTAGTTTCACTTCGTAGTAGGCTTACAACATTTTGGGATGTCATTATGGTCTATGACATGCATAAATGGCCTGTTCTAACTCAGTGTGGGTATCTCCAGTTTGCTACATGTTGGATGAGATCATACGAAAAGTACAATACTGCGGACAGCAGTGGCGACTGGTCAACTGTACGGACAAGCCATGTCAATTCTGCCCGTATTCAGTACATGCTCCTTTGCTTTTTGCTCAGGACAGGTCTACTGATATACTCCACAGGTGAAAATGAGAAGAAAAAGGAAAAAAAAGGAAAAAATATTAAAAATGACGCAACAAAAAGTTGTATCAACGATGCAACTTTTTGCCTGCATCGCCATATATCTTTGCATTAGAAGATATTGTTTGCCATTACTAATCATGCTCCATATTTATCAAAATTATGTTACAGAATCACTAAAAAAAAACCTTGTGTGTCATGCCAAGAATCTTTCTGTACATGAAGCCTAATGTCCTTAGGAAATTCATTTGACAGATGTAGCCATCTTTATATTGACTTTTAATGCATTAAATAAGCAGTGGCAAGATCCTTTATCTTGACTTTTTCAATGACTTTTCAATGGCTTATGTTGTGTGATGTCACACTGCAACAAGTTATCAGAGTCAAGATAAGGATGGCTACATCCATACATCCTATAAAACATATCAGCATGAGAAATTGCATAGAAAGTTAATGTGCGACTTTTCTAACACATGGGCACATTAATTAGGGCATTAATCAGATGTTTATAATGGGTTAAACTACTGGGTGTGGATGCTCCCACTACACAGCTCCTAAAAGTAGAGTTTCAGTGTTGGGTAAAGGGGCTATATAATATGCCTGGCATCCAGCTGAAACAGACATTCACGAGGATTCTAAGGAAATTTGTGAGGGGACCTGTCAGTGAACTGTCACTAGGAGTATGCTCAACAGAGAGCAGCTGACAAACAAAGCTCTTCTCACAATGCGCTGACCAAGTGTTCTTTTAAGCCGGATGTTAGGCTCAGTATAATGCACCCCAAACTTTGGTTATGAGAGCCAGGGGTATCAGGGCAGTACAGCTGGTACTACTGTATAGGGCGTCAGGCATAATGGTAAAATGTTGGGCCCGGCTAGTTCATATAACTTATGGTGTGATGGAGGGGAGCAGGGAAGAGGAAGTGTCACAGTAACGCCGGTCTCCATGCAGAACCGGCTTGTGAGTAATCCATTCAATGGCTGGGTTAGACAAACATGTATGTAGTGCTCTGAACTGGGCCCCATGTGATAAGCAGCAGCAGTTCTCTTCAAGGCCCTGGGTGAGAGAAAGTGATCAACAGAGGTCAGTATATTCTTTTTTTTTTTGTGTAATCCCCTCCGCTCTCCTCTTCTTCCCTGCAGTGGCAATTCCGGTAAAAAATCTGCACCAAATCAAACACGATTCGGTGCAGACTTTCGGCCAAAATTCCCTGTAGAATCTGGGTTGCATTTGCTGCAGAGTTTTCCATAGTAACCGAACTGTGTGAACATACCCTTAGGGTAAAATCTCCTTACTTGTTGTTGTAATAAACAAAATTCAGTGATAAGGAAACATTGGAGCAGTCAGAGAAGGGAGAGGAGACAGTATCACTGATATTACCACATAGCACTGAGGATTTCTCTGCTTCTTCTCTAGAGACACGGAAAACTAAGCTTCTCTTATCACACAGAGACCTTCTCAGCATCATGTTAAAACCATTCCATAATCCATACATTGACACCAATGTAAGGGCATGACCACACGTGGCGGATTTCCTCCGCAACTGTCCGCATCAATGCCGCACAGAATCTGCGTTGCAGATTCTGCTGCGGATCTGCACAAAATGTGCAGTAAATTGATGCGGACTAGCTGCTGCGGACTGTGGTAAAAGTACTTCCCTTCTCCCTATCAGTGCAGGATAGAGAGAAGGGACAGCACTTTCCCTTGTGAAAGTCCAAGAAATTCATACTTACCGGCCGTTGTCTTGGTGACGCGTCCCTCCTTCGGCATCCAGCCCGACCTCCCTGGATGACGCGGCAGTCCATGTGACCGCTGCAGCCTGTTATTGGCCTGTGATAGGCTGCAGCCGTCACTTAGACTGAAACGTCATCCTGGGAGGCCGGACTGGAGACAGAAGCAGGGAGTTCTCGGTAAGTATGAACTTCAATTTTTTTTACAGGTTGCTGTATATTGGGATCGGTAGTCACTGTCCCGGGTGCAGAAACAGTTACTGCCGATCGCTTAACTCTTTCAGCACCCTGGACAGTGACTATTTACTGACGTCTCCTAGCAACGCTCCCGTAATTACGGGAGCCCCATTGACTTCCTCAGTCTGGCTGTAGACCTAGAAATACATGGGTCCAGCCAGAATGAAGAAATGTCATGGCAAAAAAGCAAGACGCATCCGCAGCACACATAACATGTGCATGACAGCTGCGGACTTCATTGCGGAATTTAGAATCTCCATTGAAGTCAATGGAGAAATTCCGCCATGAGTCCGCCACTGCTCCGCAACAGACAGAGCATGCTGCGGACACCAAATTCCGCTCCGCAGCCTATGCTCCGCGGCGGAATTTTACGCCTCGTCTAAACGAACACTTCTAAATAGAAGTGGAAGGCAATGGAGAAACGGCTCCGCTGCGGATTAACGCTGCGGAGTGTCCGCAGCGGAATTTAAGTGAAATTCCGCCACGTGTGAACCCAGCCTAATAAAACTCTCCATTATAACTAAAAGCCCCGAAAAATATCTGCAGCGGCCAAAAAGTAAGGCTATGTTCACACATGCCATATTTATTACGACTTTGTAGTACAGATTCCACACTGCAAAGCTGCAACAAAGTACATTGGAAACACCATCCACATTTTGGGGAAAAACTCCACACGGATTTTGTGGAATGCTATGGATTTTCAAAGCCTCTGCGTTCCTTATCTGTCGCAGATTTCACTCATTGCTATGTTAAAGGTGAAATCTACGGCAAAGTGAACATGTAAGAAATGCAGATTTTATCATGGTTTTTAGGCCATTTCCGCAGCAGAAATTTTCTTTAAAGTGATGGGTGGACAGCGTAGTTATACTCGGGGGGGGGGGGGGGGGGGTTACATGCTACCCTTGAGGAAGATGCCCTCTGTCTTCTCTTTTTGACATATTTGAGATTCAAATGCATTAGGTTTATATTTTACTATTCGACCATGAATGAACTGGTATGGTGGGGAGGTGGATATATATGTATATACACTAGGTGTTTTCTACACTTCAGGCAACTAAACACTCGACATTATAGATGCCTTATGACCTCATTTGGACCACCCCTTGTGTTTATTTCAGCTTTTATGTTTTATTTCCAACAATACAAAACATATCTTGGTGTTGTATATTGTTCATGATGCAAACCCGCAAATGGGAATGAGACCACATAATGAGTCCAATTTTAGTTTTTTTTCTGATGGCCAACTGTATAGGAAAGCGCAGCAAGAAATAAAAGGTATACCAACATATACCTGCCCCTACACTCTTCTGGCATCGGTCGGGCCTATGGGGCTCTATGGACAAGTTCCAGTCACATACACTGATCATACACACCAAATAAAGTGTGTACAATGTAGGATATTCTGCATTGATAAACATATATTACATATGTAGCTGGAAGGCACTTCCCATTAAAAAAAAAGACAATTCATTGGAGAAAATAATAATGCTGCCATTCAGCGGGATGGCACAAGCCCCATAAACTCCAATCTAGAGGATTTTACAGCGGGTAAGTTTAGCACCTGCTTTTTACAGGCATTACGTAAGTACCACATGTACGTGTAGTGCACCTGACTTTTGATAGAACCATACGTTTAACACCTAGGGGATCAAATATGAAAACAGCGTCTGTGGTGGAAAATATCATAATTCAGTCTTTAAAATGGGACATATACAAGCGCCTTGTGCATAGGAGCCGTTTGACACATGTTGTTCTGACACAATAAAACCCCTTAAAAGTGTGTCAGACATTTTTGAACATAAGCATAAAATATTTTTAACAGCGCAAAGTTGTCTGAAACAACAGCAAATAACTGTTACAAGTGTTCTCATGTACAAAATATTTCACATGCCTAGTGAGACATTTTAAGACACATTTGCAAGACAAACCAAGGACTTGCGGAAGACTTCTTGCATACATGATCCCAGTAATTTGTAAAGTCATTAACTATCTAATACTATACACTAATAATTATTTGATGATTATGCGACACCATTAACCCGTTAGTGACCGCCCCATAGTGTTTTTACGGCAGCCACTAACGGTCTTTATTCCGATGCAATAGCCTTTTTACGGCGCTGCATCGGAATAAATAAACAAAGCAGGGGGCCGTTAAATCTCCCTGCTCTCAGCTACCAGAGGTAGCTGAGGGCTGGGGGCATCCCTGCCCGACCGGGTGGGGTCGATATTAGTATCGATCTCACCCGTTTAACCCCTCAGATGCGGCACTCAATAGCGAGCACCGCATCTGAGTGGTTTTGGAGAGATGGGGGGAGCTCCCTCTCATCCCACTGACACCCGGCGATACGATCGCCGAGTGTCTGTGTCTCCGATGGCAGCCGGGGGCCTAATAAAGGCCCCCAGGTCTGCCTGTAGTGTATGTCTGCTAGATCATGCCAGAGGCATGGCCTAGCAGATGCCTGTCCGTTTTACATGGACAGGCATAATACACTGCAATACAAAAGTATTGCAGTGTATTATAAATGTGATCGGATAATCGCATAGTGAAGTCCCCTAGTGGGACTAGTGAAAAACTTTAATAAAAAGTGAAAAAAAAAAGTGAAAAAAAAAAAATGAAAAACACACTTTTCCCCTTACAAACTGCTTTATTATTCAAAAACAAAATAAAGTAAAAAAGTTACACAACTATATACTTATTACATCATTTAACGGTGAACGTCGTAAAAAAATAAAATAAAAAACCATGCAAAAATTGCTGTTTTCTTTGAATCCAGCCTTAAAAAAAAGTGATAAAAAGTGATCAAAAAGTCACATCTACTCCAAAATGGTACCGATAAAAACGACAAGTCGTCCTGCAAAAAAAAAGCCCTCATACAATTTCGAAAAAATAAAAAAAGTTATGGCTCTTCAAATATGGAGACACAAAAACAAATAATTTTGAAAAACAAAGTGTTTTCACTGTGTAAAAGTAGTAAAACATACAAAATCTATATAAATTTGGTATCGTTGCAATCGCAACAACCCGCTGAATAAAGTTATTGTGTTATTTATACCCCACGGTAAACAGAGTAAATTTAGGACGCAAAAAAAGTGTGACGAAATTGCTGTTTTTTTCTATTCCCCCCCAAAAAAAGTTAATAAAACGTAATCAATAAATTCTGTGTACCCCAAAATGGTCCTATTAAAAATTACAACTTGCCCGCAAAAAACAAGACCTTATACAGCTATGTCGAGGCAAAAATAAAAAAGTTATAGCTCTTTGAATGAGACGATGGAAAAACGTAAAAAATGGCTTGGTCATTAACCTCTTCCCGCCATGCTCCGCAATAGTACGTCCAGCAGAGGGCTTGCTTCCCGCATCAGGACGTACAGTTGCGGAGTAGTTCCCGGCGCACAATGTCCTAACGGACAGTGTCCGGGAACCGGGAGTTCAGTTGTCCCCGACAGCTAAAACTCCAGCCTTGCCGGTCAGCGGACCATTGCCGCTGATTTCGGCAATTAACCCCGTAATAAACTATTGCGTTCGCCACATTTAAGGGGTTTGAAGCACATCGGCAGCCCCCACTAAGTGATTGTGGCGGCTGCCGATGCTTGTCGTGGCAATCGGAGGTCAGACAATGACCTCCGGGTTGCCATGTACGGAAGCCTCGGAGGAGCAGCCTCCGGCCGGTCCTCCGGGGCTTCCTGTCAGTGTGACTGTCACGTCACAATGACAGTTGGAATACATTACACTACGTAGGTAGTGTAATGTATTCCAGCAGCGATCAGAGCTGCAAGTCTAAGTGTCCCCTAGTGAAAAAAGTGAAAAAAAAGTAATAAAAATGTTTTAAAAAAGTGTAAAAATAAAAGTTCTAAGTTATATAAACAAACACTGCATTTTTTTCCTATAATAAGACTTTCATTATAGGAAAAAAAATGAACACGTTAAAAAAAGTACACATATCTGGTATCACCGCGTTCGTAACGACCCCAACTATAAAACTGTGGTGTTATTTTTCCCCACACAATGAACACCCCAAAAAAAAATCAATAAAAAAATTACACCAGAATCGCTATTTTTTGGTCACCACCCCTCCCAAAATAGAGAATGACAAGTGATCAAAAAGTTGCATGTACCCGAAAATAATACCGATAAAAACTACAACCTGTCCTGCAAAAAATAAGCCCTTACACCGCTTTTTTGACTGAAAAATAAATAAGTTACGGCTCTCAGAATATGGTGACAGAAAATAAATTATTTTACAAAAAAGTGATTTTACAAACGCGGCAAAAAATAAACTAAAAAACATTGTCAGAATTGCTTGTTTTTGGTCACCTGGCTTGCAAAAAAATGTAATAAAAAGTGATCAAAAAAATCGCATGTACCCCAAAATGGTGCCAATGAAAACGACAGATTGTTCCGCAACAAATAAGCCCTCACGCAGCTCCGGTGGTGAAAAAATAAAGACGTTCTGGCTCCCAGGAATATGGCGATGCAAAATGTGCAGTGTTTTCTAAAAGCGGGTAACATCCGACACCATTTATCAGTGCGACACCGGCCACACATCTATGAATTATTATTTATTTACTGCATTATTATACCCTCTTATTATGCCCTGATGTTCTCCGCACAGATTACATATGCCCCCACATTATAAACTGAAATACCAGTAAAACCCCAAACAGAAAAACTACCAAGCAAAATCTGCAGTCCAAAAGCAAAATGGCGTCCCTCCCTTTTGAGCCCTGCAGCGTGCCCAAACAGCAGTTTGCGTCCACATATATGGCATCGCCACACCCAGGAGAACCCGCTTAACGTTTTATGAGGTATTTGTCTTCAGTGGCACAAACTGGGCACGACATATTATGCACTAAAATGGAACATCAGTGCAAAATTGTAATATTCACACCATCCGCTGTGCATTAACCCCTTTGCGCACTATGACTTAATAGCACGTCATGGTGCAGGGGTGATGTATGGAGCGGGCTCACGTGCTGAGCCCGCTCCATGCGCTGCGGGTGTCGGCTGTGTATTACAGCTGACACCCAGGACTAACGGACAGGAACAGCGATCGTGCGGTTACAGAAGCCTGTAAAAATAACAATATACTGCAATACATTGGTATTGCAGTATATTGTACCCGCAATCCAATGATCGCTGGTACAAGTCCCCTAAGGGGACTAATAACATGTGTAGAAGAATTAAAGTTATTAGTAGAGAGAAAGAAAAAAGTTTAAAGTTAAAAAAAAAAACCTTTTCCCATTTTTCTTCTAAAGTAATGTAAAAAAATAAACAAAATTGGTATCACTACGTCCGTAAAAGGCCGAACTTTTACAATATACCATTATTTAACTTGCACGGTGAACACCGTAAAAAACGTAAATAATTTAAACCGCCAAAATCGCTGTAGTTTTCATTTTTACCGCATGGCGAAAGCTGTAAAAACGAAAACCCCAAAAAATGGAATCAGATTTTTTTCCTATATTACTATATTTTCCTATTTTTTTTCAGTTTCCCAGTACTTTTTATAGCACTTTAAATGAAACTACAATTCCTCCCGCAAGAGATAAGCCCTCACATCACTCTACTGACGGAAAAATAAAAAAGTTATGGCTCTTGGAGGGCGGGGAGTGAAAAACGAAAATAAGAAAGCAAAAAATGGATCAGTCCTGAAAGGGTTAATTCATTTCTAATGAAAAAAACGTATGACCACATGTGGGGTATTTCCGTACCCGGGAGAATTTGCTTTACAAAAATTGGTTGTTTATTTCTCCTTTATCCCTTGTGAAAATTAGAAAATTCAACATTTTAGTGGAAAAAAATTGTGATATTCATTTTCGCGGCCTAATTCTAATGAATTCTGCAAGAGACCTGTGGAGTCTAAATGCTCACTATACCCCTAGAAAAATTCCTTGAGGGGGGTTTCCAAAATGGGGTAACTTGGGGATTTCCACTGTTTTGGTCTCTCCAGGGCGTTGCAAAGGCGGCATGGCACCGAAAAACAATCCAGCTAAATCCGTGCTCCAAAATCCAAATGGCGCTCCTTCCCTTCTGAGCGCTGCTATGGGTCCAATCAGCAGTTTATTACCACATATGGGGCATTGCCGTAATCAGGAGAAAATGCTTTTCAAATGTTGTGGTTCTTTTTTTCCTTTATTCCTTGTAAAAATGTAAAATTTCTATGCTTTTTCAGAAAAAAAGTAGATTTTCATTTTCACTGCCTAATTCCACTAAATTCTGCAAAAAACCTGTGGGGTCAAAATGCTAACTATACCCCTAGATAAATTCCTTGAGAGGTGTAGCTTCTAAAATGGGGTCACTTTTGGGGGGATTCCCCTGTTTTGGTCTCTCCAGGGCGTTGCAAATGCGACATGTCACCGAAAACCAATCCAGCAAAATCCGTGCTCCAAAATCCAAATTGCACTCTTTCCCTTCTGAGCCCTGCTGTGGGTCCAATCAGCAGTTTATTACCACATATGGGATATTGCCGTAATCGGGAGACATTGCTTTACAAATGTTGGGGTGCATTTTCTTTATTATTTCTTGTAAATATTAAAAATGTCTATGTTTTTTCAGAAAAAAAGTAGATTTTCATTTTAACAGACTAATTCTAATAAATTTAGCGAAAAACCTGTGTAGTCAAAATGCTAACTATACAGCTAGATAAATTGCTTGAGGGGTGTAGTTTCCAAAATGGGGTAACTTTTGGGGTGTTTCCACTGTTTTGGCACCACAAGACCTCTTCAAACCTGACAAGGTGCCTAAAATATATTCTAAAAAAAAGGAGGCCCAAAATCCACTGGGTGCTCCTTTGCTTCTGATTCCTGTGTTTCAGTCCATTAGTACACTAGGGCCACATGTGGGATATTTCTAAAAACTGCAGAATCTGGGCAATAAATATTGAGTTGCATTTCTCTGGTAAAACCTTCTGTGTTACAAAAAAAAATGTATTAGAAATAAATTTTGGCAAAAAAAATAAAATTTGTAAATTTCACCTCTACTTTGCTTTAATTCCTGTGAAACGCCTAAAGGGTTAAAACACTTTGTGAATGCTGATTCGAATACCTTGAGGGGTGCAGTTTTCAAAATGGGGTGACTTCTGGGGATTTTCTAATATATAAGGCCCTCAAAGCCACCTCAGAACTGAACTGGTCCCTGAAAAAAATGGCCTTTTGAAATTTTCTTTAAAATATGAAAAATTGCTGCTAAAGTTCTAAGCCGTGTAACGTCCTTGAAAAATAAAAGAATGTGCAAAAAACGATGCGAACATAAAGTAGACCTATGGGGGATGTTAACTAGTAACTATTTTGTGTGGTATTACTATCTGTTTTACAAGCAGATACGTTTAAATTTAGAAAAATGCTAATTTTTGCAAATTCTTTCTAAATTGTGGTGTTTTTCAGAAATAAATACCAAAATTATCGACAAAATTTTTTCGCTAACATAAAGTACAATATGTCACGAGAAAACTATCTCAGAATCGCTTGGATAGGTAAAAGCATTCCAAAGTTATTACCACATAAAGTAACACATGTCAGATTTGAAAAAAATCGGCTGTGTCCTGAAGGCCAAAACAGGCTGGGTCCTAAAGGGGTTAAAGAGACTCTGTCACCACATTATAAGTGCCCTATCTCCTACATAAGGAGATGGGCGCTGTAATGTAGGTGACAGTAATGCTTTTTATTTAGAAAAACTATCTTTTTTCACAACGTTAGGAGCGATTTTGGTTTATGCTAATGAGCTTTCTTAATGCCCAAGTGGGCGTATTTTTACTTTCGATCAAGTGGGCGTTGTACAGAGGAGTGCATGACGCTAACCAATCGGCATCATGCACTCCTCTCCATTCATTTACACTGCACTAGCGATATAGTTATATCACTATGTGCAGCCTCATACACAAGCCCTAACATTACTACAGTGTCCTGATAATGAATACACATGACCATCCAGCCTGGACGTCATGTGTACTCAGAATCCTGACACTTCTGACTCTTTTCTGTGAGATTTACAGCAACGGATACGAAATCTCGTTTACCTCGTAATCTCGCGAGATTTTCGTGTCCGTTGCTGGAATCTCACAGAAAAGATTCAGAAGTGTCAGGATTCTGAGTACACATGACGTCCAGGCTGGATGGTCATGTGTATTCATTATCAGGACACTGTAGTAATGTTAGGGTTTATGTATGAGGCTGCACATAGTGATATATCTATATCGCTAGTGCAGTGTAAATGAATGGAGAGGAGTGCATAATGCCGATTGGTCAGCGTCATGCACTCCTCTGTACAACGCCCACTTGGTCGAAAGTAAAAGTACGCCCACTTGGGCATTAAGCAACTCATTAGCATAAACCAAAATCGCTCCTAACGTTGTGAAAATAGATAGTTTTAAAAAAAATAAAAAGCATTACTGTCACCTACATTACAGCGCAGATCTCCTTATGTAGGAGACAGGGCACTTATAATGTGGTGAGAGAGTCTCTTTAAGGTCTAAAATAGGCTGGTCATTAAGGGGTTAAATAGCATTCTGTGCACCTATATAAAGGTTTTCAGTTGTAGCTCATTACTAAGACACCTAATTTTGTAGTAATATGTTCTTCATCAAACATTTAAGAACATTTCATTCCTGTTTGTCACATTTGCTGAACATAATTTATTTTGACCTTCAGAAAGGTTATGTTCTGCTGAAAATAGTATTAGAAATCTGCCATAGAGGACCCTTTAAACGACTAATCCTGTTCTGTTTATCTCCATCTTAAAGATTTTCCAATAATTTGTCTACTAGATTTTAAGGTTAGTTTGGGTGACAAACTGCTCGCCCCACTCGGCCATCTGCCTCCTGTCTGATTGAATTCTGGCTACTTAGTGGCCTGAGCACTGAGGCAACAAACTGTATTCTCTAGCTAAGATACCACTTTATTATAGCGTTAAATATATTTCTCAAGTATAATTAAGTGCATCTTGTAGCAATTGTATTTCATTTGACCCAGCAGAAGACAACTTATAAATCACAGTTAAGTGAATTTACACTTGTTTTAGAAACATATTTTACAGATCCATTTGCAAAACTTGACATATTGGAGCTAGGCCCACAGGAGAGATAGCTAAAAGGTTAATTGGACAATTATTGCACTGTCCTACGTCATCTTCAGACTTGTCCTGACACTTGAAATTCACTTTGTGCCATTTTTAGACCATAGACATATTTCCTAAAATATGTTCTGTAAAGTAGAGGAATAATTTAAACTGTGAATATTGTATTGTATTTCAGAGTAGCTTTTAAGCTAAAAATATACATTGACCCACATAAAAAAAATATAGAAGACAGACACAAACATATATATATATATATATATATATATATATATACAGCTTATATATACTAACACTTGGTGCAACGCGCTATACACGTACACCACTGGCACTATGTCTCCACGGTGGGTGTCAGCTGTAATTACTGCCGTTTAACTCTATAAATGTCTGCGGTCAATAGCGATCGCAGTATCTAGGTGGTTGGACAGAAGGGGGGGGGCTCATTCTAGTACCCCATCAGCAACACCGCACAACAAGCTGGAAGTTGGAGGACTAGACAAGGTCCATAGGTCTACCATATGTGTATGTTTATTGTATGCATAAATTTTATACTGACAGGCATAATACACTGCAGAATCACTAATAAAACCTATAAAATGAACCATTATTTATTGCGCACGGGAAACGCTGTAAAAATACAGCATTGGCAGAGTTGCGGTTTTTTTAATTTACCCCCCTCCCTAGAAAAAGAATAAAAGTTGATCAATAAGTTCAGTGTACCCCCGAAAATTTTACAAATGGAAGCACCAATTTGTCCCGCATAAAATAAGCCCTCATGAAGCTCCATTGATGCTGAAATAAAAAATAATTATGCCTCCTAGAATGTAGTGATACAAAAACAGATTGTTAAAAAAAAAAGTTCCCCCACGGGTAAGAAAGCATGCTGTTTTATAATTATTTTTTAAATAAATATTAATTATTATATTTGAGCGAAATGACCAGAGAAGAGAAGTAGCAGAAAGTGGTGAGATGTCTCGAGCTTAAGTAGTTACATAGGTTGAAAAAAAGACACATATTCATTAAGTTCAACATTTCTCGATCAATTATACATCATTCATTGCTAGATTAAGTATAACCCTACACAGTAGATTCATTATAACCCTCTATGCTATTTATCATTAGATAGGAATCTAGCCATTTTTTAAATTCTGACATAGTAAGAGAGACCTCCTATCCCATTTAATAATCTATTTGTACGCCTTTGAACCTCCTCCAGTTCTCCTATATCCTTTTTACAATGTAGAGCCCAAAACTGAATCTTACATTTGAGACATGGTCTTACAAGGATTTATATTTTTACACACCCTAAAATCTTATTTGCTTTTGCAGCTGCTTCTTGACATTGAGTACTGTTACTTAGCTTATTTGTAACCAGAATACCCAGGTTCTTCTCTTGTTCTGTTATACCCAGTTGTATTAGATTCAATGTATATATAATAATACTATTACTGTGGCCTAGGAGCATTACTTTACATTTATCAACATTAAATTTCATGTGCCATCTTCTTGCCCAGGCTGCCAGCTTATCAAGGTATTTTTGTAATATTTTACAATCAAACTGAGTTTTAAGTATCCTACAAAGTTGCAATAACAAATAGTTTGGCGGGTGCAATAAGTAGCTTTATGTATTACCTGAGAGAGCATTTACCTTGTGAGAAAATTAGTAATGTAAGACAGAATTATTCAGAATTCCACTTCTGGTCTTAAAAATGATCTTAAAGCCCCAATTCAGGCAGAATCGGGTATATTGTAAAGTGAAACAGACCTAAGCATAGTCGAACAAGCCAAATATCGTGTAATAGAGGTCACGCCAAACCAATATGCGGTACCATGGAACAGACATAAGTTTAGTTGAACAAGCCAGGGATTGAGTAGTGTAGGTCAGGCAGGGTAGAAAAGTAGTCCGGGACACTGGGTCACAAGAGGTCTGGTCAAGTTCAAGAACATGTAGCAAGCAAACACAAGCTAAAACAGGGGAGTAATAGCTATAACTGAGACAAGTGAGGAGCTCCTTTAAATAGAGCACCTATGGTTTTGGTTGGCTGGGTGGCCGCGTCCACAATGCATGCATCGTTCGGCATCCCTACCTGCCCTGCTGCGATATTCATTCCAGCAGTGGCCGGGAAGAGGTGGTGTTGGAGCTCAGAAATGTAAGTTGAAGATATACGATTAGTGACTGCAGCTTAGCTGCGTGGTAGCCTAAGCTGCAAAGGCTTCCTAAGGTTGTTTGAAATATACCTCTTGTATAATCAAGTGGCTTAAGCTGCCGATCTCCATCCCTCATGCTTTACACTGCAGCTCTGTGCACTGAGCTTGGCTGCTGTGTATATCACAAACCCAGCATAATTTACCAGGTTATGTTGAGATGATTTCCTGTACAGCAATGATAAAATTATTGCAAAATAAAAACAACTAAACCACCAGCGATAAAATTAATATTATAGAGTACTGAGGGGAAAAAATCCTTCGTAAGGGGGATGAGGTTCTTATTTAAGCAGGTTCATATATATTCCTTCAAGCAACATACATTTTACAAATCTTTCTGTGTAATATTTCATGTAATTGAATGTCATTTTTCATCCCTAGGAATTATCTATTTGATTGCTGCTCTCAATCATTTGGAAGATTCCCAAGTGAACTTCTCTGTATGTGCTCGAGATAAAGGCGGCCTTACATCTGCCGTGAATGCATCTGTAACGGTTAACATCCTAAAAACTAAAGTTGCACCACCAATCTTTGAAAAATCCCGCTACTCATTTACAATA
The DNA here is from genome assembly GCF_050947455.1 of Rhinoderma darwinii. Lineage (NCBI taxonomy): Eukaryota > Metazoa > Chordata > Amphibia > Anura > Rhinodermatidae > Rhinoderma > Rhinoderma darwinii. The sequence continues at coordinate 121,990,724 of NC_134687.1, forward strand.
TCAGAAGATGCTCCAAATGGCAGTGCTGTTGGTACTGTCAAGGCCAGAGAACCTCTCAGTAAGTATTGATGTTTCATTTGATCTTTTGGGGAGGGGGTGCATTGCAGAATGTTATTTTGTTATGCATTGTCAGTCAAAGTGAAATTATATGCAGGTGTGTGCCGGGTATATGCCGACCCGAGAATTAGGCTATAGGGTACAGCTTGTAGACTAACTTGTAAACTAAAACTAGCCAGCAACTTACCCCGGCATTATAATCACATTGTCAGGGACCAATAAGATGAACAGTTGGGACAACCTAACCAAAACATAAATTTGGCCATTCATTTGTCCAAACTTACATTGATAGCCAATGTTTGTTAATTATCTTTGTTTGACTCGCATTTTCTACTCTTTTGAGGCAGACTTTTTTTTAATGTGACAACAGGATCTGCCGTTTTCTTAGCAACTGACGTCCAACGGCTACTTTGTCGGTTCTAGAGAAGCTAAGTCAAAAGTGACAACTAGTTTGTTGGCAGATTCTGTTGCACATGCGCAATAATGGCTGCCACAACTAATATCTCCGTAAGTAAAATAAAGTTTATTAACAAACTCTGTGTACTCTATGTCAAGTTTTGGCTTTTATATTTTATCATGTTTCGCTGCTTGAAGATGACACAGAACTCGGCATACAGTATGTAGGCACAAACTGTGTTGGATCGGTTGTTTGCTTTGGACAATCCTTACTTGTTAGAAAGTTCCCTTGACAATAAGCTGATCACAAAGTGTCACCTTGCTGGCATCCCCATTGCTCAGCTGTAATATATGGAGAAACATGGCAGTAGTAAGTATTCAATTTCCCTGCAGCGCCACCACAGGAGAAATTGAGCATTACACAGTGCCCATTCAAATTAATGGGTTGTCTGTGTAATACAGGACAGGTTCTCCAGAGCGAGTGACGCTCTTTGTAACCGCTCTCCACTCTGGTCAAGAGATGAGGATCCTGAACAGATGACCCCCTAAACAGATGAGTTTATTAAAGCGGGTTGTCTGAATTAGACAACCCATTTAATTTTAAATGAAATGTATAATATTTATATACAACATTCTCTTACTAGTCCAGTATGACTGGGAGTGACTCCTGTGCTCACAAGTCCTGTTGCTGACCTGCTATGCTAAATGCAGACATGTTTGATTTACATGGATAATATCTGTGCCTCAAATTCCAATTTTGTCCAGCATTACCTGTCAACAACTGTGCTTTCTATAAATTACGATTCTTTACTGGGAAAGTTATTCTTATGGCGGAGCCCTTAAATAAGCAGCTGTGTGCTTTCCTTATTGTGATGTGATTAGAACTTAGGACTCTGACCTTGCGTAGTTGAATTGGAATGAATATTCAGCTTTTCTTTCCAAATCAGCAGACTGTTCTATAAATTGTGAGTCGTCACTGTAAGAAGCTGGCCAGTTGTGGATTGTATTAACTGCAGGTGCATTTCACAAATCAGACTCAGGTGCATATAAAGAAAAAAACCAACGAAAGGAGATAGATCTACACCGAAACATGTAGAGATAGATAGATAGATAGATAGATAGATAGATAGATAGATAGATAGATAGATAGATAGATAGATAGATAGATAGATAGATAGATAGATAGATAGATAGATAGATAGATAGATAGATAGATAGATAGATATAGATAGATAGATAGATTACAGATAAGATAGATGATAGATAGATAGATAGATAGATAGATAGATAGATAGATAGATAGATAGATAGATAGATAGATAGATAGATAGATAGATAGATAGATAGATAGATAGATAGATAGATAGATAGATTACAGATAAGATAGATAGAGATAGATAGATAGATAGATAGATAGATAGATAGATAGATAGATAGATAGATAGATAGATAGATAGATAGATAGATAGATAGATAGATTACAGATAAGATAGATAGATAGATAGATAGATAGATAGATAGATAGATAGATAGATAGATAGATAGATAGATAGATAGATAGATAGATAGATAGATAGATAGATAGATAGATAGATAGATAGATAGATAGATAGATATAGACAATCCCTACACAACGATTAATTTGATTACAGTAATATAATACAGAGAGAGATAAATAGATAAATGTGATGCGGAGATGGAGTATCCTCGCATAATTATCATTAAACCTCCATTAATATTTAGGATTAACTGTTGATATTATACTCTGTCACAAGAAATATAGAATGTGGACATTATCTACAAGGTCCTGACATCTCCTGCAGATGTTTTGAATTTCCGCTACGTTTTCCGCAGTAACTCTATGGATAATTTATTTGACAAGTCTAGTACATTATACAGTTTCACGGTTCTTAATCAGAAACATGAGACGTCTCAGCAGAAGTATTATTTATCTTAGAAGTGCCTGGTGAGACCATTTTAACTGTGGTTGTTAAGCCCGCTGCAGTCACAATTCTTACCCGTTCCTTCACAAATCCACATTTCTGCATTTATTAATGGGGTACATAAAAGTAAAACGTAGTCGATGTGGTCATGTGACAGCCATTTACACAAAATAACTACTGAACAAGAAATGATTGATGTCTTGCAGCAAACATATAGAAAGTTCATGATTGTAACTTGTAGACTAATGCGCCTTATCTGGTCGCTGCAATTGTTGTTACAAATTGCCATTGTTAAGGAATTTAAAGGGGCTCTTCAGCTACGTACAGATGTAGCCATCTTTATCTTGACATTTAACGCATTAAGCTTCGTTCACATCTGCGCCAGGGTCACGTTCCGTCTGAGCTTTCCGTCGGAATGGGACCCTGACTGACACAAACGGAAACCAAAGGTTTCCGTTTCCATGACCATTGATTTCAATGGTGACGGATACGGTGCCAATGGTTTACATTCGTCTCCGTTGTGCAAGGGTTCCGTCGTTTTGACGGAACCAATAGCATAGTCGACTGCTGAATACTTGCTGATGCTAGATATTTGGGTTTTTAGTAAGTTTACCTGCAGTGCTATGTAAGAATGCAGGTACAATAAATCAATACCGTAGTCGACTAACCTATTGATTCCATCAAAACTACGGGTTCAGTGCACAACGGAGACAAACGGAAACCATTGGCATCGGATCCGTCACCATTGAAATCAATGGTGATAGAAACGGAAACCTTTGTTTTTTGTTTGTATCAGTCAGGGTCCCGTTCCGATGGAAATCTTCGACAGAACGGGGGAACGGGACCCTGGCGCAGATGTGAACAAAGCCTTAAATACACAGTGGCAAGAGCCTTTATCTTGATTTTTTTTCAATGACTTTTCAATGACTTTAGTTGCGTGATACCACGCTGCAGCATGTTATCAGCGTCAAGATAAAGATGGCTACATCTGTCTCAATACGGCTGAAAGAAGAGATAGCATGTAGTAGCAGCATTAAAATTTGATCCCGTGGGGGGCGTGGCCAGGCACGGATGTGAGCGGTCGCACTAAACCTTAGCTCCGTGTTCTGAACCCTGTAACTTATCCTGTGGAGAAAGTATTTCAGCCAAAATTCCTTACCTGTTGAGGAAGAAGGGTAAGAAACCCACTCGGCACGCAATGGGCCCCTCCAAGACTCAGGGGGCAGTGGAAAAGCTGAGAGAATTCGCCAGGAACTCGGGACAAGATGGCGCCCGGGGTGAGACGTCCTCGTCGGCATGTGTTCAGGATGGGCAGCCTGCTATACTCACCGCTGCAGGGGAGGCTGCGGCTCCCGAATTAACGCTGAAGCAAGTGTCAGAGACACTCCTGGCTGCGATTCTGGAGACGCGCACCTCGGTTACCACGAAAGTGGAGGAGGTGAAGGTGGATGTCGGTCTGATGCGGCAGGACCTCCATAATCTGAGGGACCGTGTTACTCAGGTTGAGACGAGGGTCTCGGACCTGAAAGATGTTACGGCAGCCGTGCCGCGCACGCTGAGGGACCTGACGGGGAAAGTGGAGCTGTGGCGTGAAAAGGCAGACGATCTGGAGAACCCGCAGAGGAGGAATAATCTGAGGATCATCGGCCTCCCTGAAAGGACGGAAGAACCTAGGCCAGATGAATTTGTGGAGAAGTGGCTGAAAGACCTATTCCCGGATACTGTATTTTCGTTGGCCTTTGCAGTGGAAAAGGCGCATAGAGTACCGGCAAAACCACCACCGCCTGGGGCAAACCCTCGGCCATTGCTGACGCGATTGCTAAACTGCAAGGACCGCGACATGGTGCTGCAAGCTGCGAGGCGCAAAGGAGAGATAAGGGTTGAGAATACGATGGTATCCATCTTCCCGGATTTTTCCCCGGAGTTACAACGCCAGAGGGCCTCGTATGTGCACGTCAAGAGACGACTTCGAGAGTGTCAGATTCCATATTCTATGGCGTATCCAGCGCGTCTGAGAGTTGTGGATGGAGAGAGATCCGTGTTTTTCACTACCCCGGAGGCGGCAGGTGAGTGGCTTACCAGACATGGACGGTCTCCTCGACGCTGACTTGGAGGCCATGTTTTGTATGCTGGGGACAGTGAGTTTACATGGCTGTAATGTGCATTCCGTGAAGTGCCCCTCTGCATTTGTTATCTGTACATGCATTACTATGGGGTCTATCCTTTGAAATATTCATGGTGTGTGGAGTATATGTGCGGATTAAACCCTGAAGAAGAAGGGGAGGGGGGAGATACCGGGAGGGAGGCAGCCATATAGGTGCATCACAGTTGTATAAGTGTTATAGTTCAAATAAGTGTATTAACTGCCCTCACATTCCTGCAAGATATGAGTATGGGAGCATGTATTCTTATATGGCTGAAATACAGCTTAAAGAGGCTCTGTCACCAGATTTTGCTACCCCTATCTCCTATTGCAGCAGATCGGCGCTGCAATGTAGATAAGAGTAACGTTTTTTGTTTTTTTTAAAACGAGCATTTTTGGCCAAATTATGACCATTTTTATATTTATGCAAATGAGGCTTTCTAAAGTACAACTGGGCGTGTTTAAAGTTAAAGTACAACTGGGCGTGTATTGTGTATGTACATCTGGGCGTTTTTACTTCTTTTACTAGCTGGGCGTTGTGAATAGAAGTGTATGATGCTGACGAATCAGCATCATCCACTTCTCTTCGTTACCACCCAGCTTCTGGCAGTGCACAGACACACAGCGTGTTCTCGAGAGATCACGCTGTGACGTCACTTTATGCCCCAGGTCCTGCATCGTGTCGGACGAGCGAGGACACATCGGCACCAGAGGCTACATTTGATTCTGCAGCAGCATCGGCGTTTGCAGGTAAGTCGATGTAGCTACTTACCTGCAAACGCTGATGCTGCTGCAGAATCAACTGTAGCCTCTGGTGCCGATGTGTCCTCGCTCGTCCGACACGATGCAGGACCTGGGGCAGGAAGTGACGTCACAGCGTGATCTCTCGAGAACACGCTGTGTGTCTGTGCACTGCCAGAAGCTGGGTGGTAACGAAGAGAAGTGGATGATGCTGATTCGTCAGCATCATACACTTCTATTCACAACGCCCAGCTAGTAAAAGAAGTAAAAACGCCCAGATGTACATACACAATACACGCCCACTTGTACTTTAACTTTAAACACGCCCAGTTGTACTTTAGAAAGCCTAATTTGCATAAATCTAAAAATGGTCATAACTTGGCCAAAAATGCTCGTTTAAAAAACAAAACAAAAACGTTACTCTTATCTACATTGCAGTGCCGATCTGCTGCAATAGGAGATAGGGGTTGCAAAATCTGGTGACAGAGCCTCTTTAACAAGGGGTGAAGCCATTAAAAGGTATTACTGCCTATCTTGATTTCACTGTGTCAATAACCTTAACAGTGGAAACTACCCCGATTTTTTGTATTCTTATGCCTTGTAGGCTTATGCGGCTCCTGATGAGCTTTGATGTTCAAAGTTATTGGTTTAAGGTTCTATACTGTTTTTTGTGCCTGCTACATGATGACATGGAAACTGGGCCCCACTACTACTGTTCGCTGGTCAGGGTAGGCTATGAGTCCAGGGACTTACTCCTAGAGATATGGTATGGTAGGGAATATGGCGACACTTAAATTGATGTCCTGGAATGTGAGGGGGATGGGAACGCCGGGTAAGAGAAATATGATTTTTTCTGTGCTGCGGAGACACATGCCTCATATTATTTGCCTTCAGGAAACGCATCTTACGGCAGATAAGGTGCACATGTTGAGTAAATCATGGATTCAATGGGGGCGGCATGCCACTAGATCCTCAGCGTCACGGGGAGTGTCACTGTTGATACATAGAAATCTCCGCTGGGAGGCCCTACACACTAGAATAGATGCCGACGGCAGATATGTGTTCGTTCATGCTAATGTGAATTTTATCCCTTATGTTATAATTGGTATGTACAACCCACCACAGGGCTCAATAGACATAATCAGTGAGGCCATCTCCTTTGCATCCACTTATCAGGATACGCGGGTTATATTAATGGGGGACCTGAACCTCATCATAGACCCTCTCATGGCTCGCTTTACTGACAGGACCACCCCCCGGAACCCCGCGAGTCCCACACAGCTAGCTTCTCTGATGGTGGAAATAGGTTGGCTAGATCTGTGGAGGGTGAGCCACCCGGGAATAAGAGAGTACACGTGCCATACCCCCCAGTTTAACGCATTGTCACGCATTGACTACATGTTTTCTCTAGCATGGAATCTATAGAACATCTGCCCAGGGGGGTGTCAGATCATAGTCCGATTCTCCTACAACTGAGCCAGCGGTCAGAGGGAGTGCAGGGTGCTCTCAAGATACACCCATTTTGGTTGCAAATGTTTAAGGATAATGACAGAATTACTGACCAATTAGATGTCTTCTTAGGGGTCCATTCACAGGAACAGAATGGAGCATTGTTATGGGATACATTAAAGGCATATCTGAGAGGGTGTTTGCGTTCTTCTATATCCTATGTCAAATGCTCTTCAGCCAGACAAGAAGTGGATCTAGCACAGCAATGCAGGGAATTGGAGGATAATTTTGTACGGGACCCATCCCAGGTTAATAGAGAAGCTTGGCTGGCCGTGGGTAGACAATATTTGTTTCTTGTCAGGGAAAAGGCAGCTAGAAAGATATTCTTCTCCAAACAAACTTTTTTTGAGCACGGTAATCAGTCAAGTAAGCTGTTGGCACAAATAGCGAAACAGAATACCATGTCTCCCCCGGTGTTACGCATTTCCCAACCTAACCAGGACACGGCTACTACACCGTTAGACATACTGAACAGGTTTGCAGACTTTTATAGGGAGCTCTACACTTCGCAGGCAACGTACTCTATGGAAGATCTGGACACCTATTTAGATGGGGCAAGCTTTCCTGTGTTATCAGAGGAGAATAGAGTAAAGTTAGAGGCCCCTTTCTCGGTACAGGAGATTGAGGACTGCTTGTCGTCCATGACAAAAGGGAAGGCGTCGGGTCCGGATGGTCTCCCCCTAGAGGTGTATATTCAATATGCGGATATTCTATCACCCCAGCTGTTAAATGTATTTGAGGATGCCTTTCAGAGGGGTGAGTTACTTGACTCGCTGAAAGATGCCACTATAGTGGTCATTTTGAAACCGGGTAAAAGCTCAGAGGAGTGTGGATCGTAACGCCCGATATCCCTACTCAATGTGGATTATAAAATTTTAACCAAACTCTTAGCAAATAGACTCAGCGGTGCTATCACAGACATTATACATCCAGATCAATCCGGTTTTATCCCAGGCAAATCAACATCGGATAATATCCGCAGAGCTCAGGTGGTGACTCAAATAGGTTGGTGGGAGCAACAGGACTGGGCATTGGCCTCATTGGATGCGGCTAAGGCTTTTGATTCAGTGGAGTGGCCTTTTCTGTTTGAGGTTCTCCGCAGATTTGGATTTGGCGAGAGCTTCCTCAAATGGATTAAAATCCATATAAAGATCCCAGAGCATCGGTGGTGGTCAATGGGATTTTGTCCCCCTCCTTCCGTCTCCATAGAGGTACGAGGCAGGGGTGTCCCCTGTCCCCTCTTCTGTTCGCGGTGGCTATTGAACCCCTGGCTATCCGCATCCGCCAAGACGCGGCTTTTCAGGGCATTCGCATAGGACCACATGAGGATCGTATCGGTCTCTATGCTGATGACATGATACTGTATATGGCTAATCCAAACGCATCCTTGCCTAGAGCAATTATGATACTGGAAGAGTTCGGGCAGTTCTCGGGCCTCTATATTAATTGGAGCAAATCTTATCTTATGCCTCTTAGACCGGATAACTGTGGGTGGGGCACGGATTTTCATGGCTTACAGGTGGTCTCATGTTTTCAATACCTAGGGGTCCTAATAGTCAGGAATAGTGTCAATTCATATGATCTTAATATCTACCCCTTGCTGACATATCTGAGAGATAAATTTGCTGTTTGGAAGGCGCTCCCTATATCGACCGCGGGTAGAATAAATTTTATTAAGATGATATATTTGCCCAAAATGTTATATCTCTTGGAACACGCGCATACCTTGGTTCCTAAACGTTTCTTTACCCTGGTGGGTTCTTTATTTTCCTCCTTTGTCTGGGGGGAGAGCCGCCCCAAGCTTAAACTTAGCACGCTCCAACGACCCAAGGAACAGGCTGGGGCCGCTCTACTTGATATGTTCCTTTACTACTTGGCAGGCCAGATAAGGTATATTAAATCATTGGTGGCTGAGGACCCAATGCCTAATGCGGAACTCCACTTAGCCCATTTCCTCCGGATCCCTTCTTTGTGGCCCATACTTGAGCCGCATGGATATAGCCCTAGGAACTCCCTGCCAATACTCAAATTAGCTAGGCAGGTTTGGTCTCACGCTAAGGCAGTCTTGAATTGGGCATACATAGTTGCAGAAATGCCTCTTTGGTCTCATCCGGGGTTGTCTCATTTTAGGGGGATGCGGGATTCCGATTTTTGGACTGAACTGGGAGTAACAGAGGTGCAAAACCTGATAGACGATAAGGGGCATATGATATCTGCCAGAGAGATACAGGATACATTCCAGGTTCCTGAGAGAGATACATTCCGGTGTGTTCAGATTAGGCATGCTCTACAATCCCAGTTCAGGGAGGATCAGAGGTCCATTTCTTCACTGCCGCTTATTGGCATTCTGTGAACACAGGGACCGAGGGGGATGGTATCGGCCCTATATACTTACCTTCTGTCTCAGAGGGTCGCTCATGCTGAGATTTCGGTTGAGGTCGGATGGAGGGTTCTTATCCCCACACTATCCACTGAGGATTGGGGGGAGGCCATGAGGTTGCATCTCGTGGTCTCGCCTGCAGCGAATAAGAAATAGACGCAATTGTACATCATACACAGATGCTATATTACCCCTGTCAGGCTATTTCGGATGGGAAGGGCGTCCAGTACACGATGCCATCGATGCTCTCAAGACCAGGCCGGGTTTGATCACATGATGTGGTTGTGCCCAGTCATAGCCAATTTTTGGAAGGAGGTAACACAACTAATATCCTCAATCATGAACAGTTTGGTTCCGTGTGAACCCGGTCTCTGCTTACTGGGGATGTTGGGAGACGGGGCCTGGTCACACTATGAGGGTATATTCCTGCGAGAAGTCCTTTTCTTGGCTAGAAAAGCGATAGCCATCCGGTGGATGGGGGACACTTCTCTGGATGCCTCACAATGGAAAAAATTGGTTAATGCTATTCTCCCATATGAAAATGTAGTGTATAAGCATAGAGGATGCCAACATAAATTCTTGCAAATTTGGTTAGGGTGGTGCTCCTCACCTCTTACTTCTTTCAGTGTGGGCGACCTTAGAGTGTCCTTACCACTTAACGTAGGGGGGGATTGAGATTCCTAAGGCTAGATACTTGTTACCTTACTTGTGTTCCTGGAGCATGGACTTGGTAGCTGACTGCACTCTGCATTTCTGTTTGATCAAAATACAAGGGACTCTGATCTGCCTGCGTGCAGTGGCTATCCGAGGTCTCCTGTGACTCACTTTTATGTATAATGTGATATTATTGTTTCTAATGTAAATTCATTGTATGCAGGATTGTTAATGTTTCTGTTTTCATGAATGGTTTTTGTATGTACTACTACAATAAAACGAGTTTAAAAAAAAAATTTGATCCCGTAGAGTTGAATTTGGCTCAAATCATATTAATAATATGATTTATTGTACCTGCATTCTGTAACGGCTGCCGCGCCGTTCCCCGCTGCTTCTACGGCCTCTGCTCCAGTTCCCGTGCACTCCATTCCCTCA